>NC_057397.1:75734183-76078231 GCF_019320065.1 Cervus canadensis
GGGGGGGGGGGGTGATGCCTTCTGCATATCTAAAGTTATTGATATTTCTCCTGGCAATCTTGATTCCAGCTTGTGCTTCATCCAGCCCAGCATTTCACATGATGTACTCTGCATATAAGTTAAATAAGCAGGGTGACAATATACAGCCTTGACATACTCCTTTCCCAATTTGGAACCAGGCCCTGTTCCATGTCCAGCTTCTCAGGAGGAAGGTAAGGTGGTCTGGTATTTCCATCTCTTTAAGAATTTTCCACAGTTTGTTGTGATCCACACAGTCAAAGTCTTTGACGAAGTCAATAAAACAGATGCTTTTCTGGAATTCTATTACTTTTTCTATTATCCAGCAGATGTTGGCAATTTGATCTCTGGTTCCTCTGACTATTCTAAATCCAGCTTGAACATCTGGAAGTTCATGGTTCACTTACTGTTGAATCCTGACTTGAAGGTTTTGAGCATTACTTTGCTAGTGTATGAGATGAGTGCAATTGTGCAGTAGTGTGAATATTCTTTGGCATTGACTTTCTTTGGGATTGGAATGAAAACTGACCTTTTCCAGTCCTATGGCCACTGCTGAGTTTTCCAGATTTGCTGACACATTGAGTGCAGCACTTTCACAGCATCATGTTTTAGGATTTGAAATAGCTCAGCTGGATTTCCATCACCTCCACTAGCTTTGCTTGTAATTTTGGAGTTCTCACAGAAGTAGATGAGTGCACATTCTTCTACTCTGACACCTTGAATGCATTTAATTAAATAAAAGTTTATTCAAAAATAAGTTACATCTTATTGAAATTAGTGCATATATTTAAAATTTAGTTAAAACCTTTTATTTGCTCTAAATGGTTTCAGAGGTCTGAAGCACACAGAAATTTTACATCAACTCAATAGAAAACTGAATAGTAAAAGTGAAGCTTGAATGAAAAAGTAATTATGCAATCAATTTTAAAAATCATTAGATTTAATTAAGTGACTAAACTTACTGAACTAGCACAACTATTTGTTAGTTAAGAATATACTCTTAGAAAGTTGCAATGAATAGACAATATCACTGTCAGCCTTGGTCTGCCATCTTTGTATATGTTTTCCTGAAAGTTTCTACATGAATCTTTTGCAAATGTTTAATGGTATTACTGGTGTATAAAATCTGTAAATATATAAATGAAAGATTATGTATTTTTATGTTTTGCCAATCTGAACTCTGGAGCAAGATTGCCTATAGATAAATCGCAGCTTCACTATTTAATTAGATGTGTGAATTTGATCATTATCTAACTATCTTTGTTTCTTCATCTATAAAGAACAGTTAATGATAGATTCCATCTCATAGGTTTATTTTGGAAAATGAGTTGATATATCATAGGACATAGAATAGTGTCTGATACATATTGTTGTTCAGTGGCCCAGTTGTGTCTGACTATGTGCAACCTCGTGGACTGCAGCATGCCAGGCCTCCCTGCCCCTCACCATCTCTCAGAGCTTGCTCAAACTCATATCCATTGAGTCTATGATGCCATACAACCAGCTCATCCTCTGTTGTACCCTTCTCCTCCTGCCTTCAATCTTTCCCAGCTTCAGGGTCTTTTTTACTGAATCAGCTTTCCCCATCTGGTGGTCAGAGTATTGGAGATTCAGTTTCAGCTTCAGTGCTTCTAATGAATATTCAGGATTGATTTCATTTAAGATTGATTGGTTTGATTTCATTGCAGTCCAAGGGTCTCTCAAAGTCTTATCCAACACCACAGTTCAAAAGCATCAATTCTTTGGTGCTCAGCTTTCTTTATGGTCCAACTCTCACATCCATACATGACTACTGGAAAAACCATAGCTTTGGTTGTATGTACTTTGTTGGCAAAGCTATGTCTCTGCTTTTTAGTGTGCTGTCTAGGTTGCTCAAAGCTTTTCTTCCAAGGTCCAAGCATCATTTAATTCCATGACTCCAGTCACCACCTGCAGTGATTTTGGAGCCCAAGGAAATAAAGTCTGTCACTGTTTCCATTTTTTTTCCATCTATTTGCCATGAAGTGATGGGACTGGATACCATAATCTTCGTTTTTTGAATGGTGAGTTTTAAGCCAGCTTTTTCCCTCTCCTTTTCACTTTCATCAGGAGGCCCTTTATTTCCTCTTCACTTTCTGCCATAAGGGTGGTGTCATCGGCATATCTGAGGTTACTGGTATTTCTCCAGGCAATCTTGATTCCAGCCTGTGCTTCATCCAGCCTGGCATTTCTCATGATGTACATGATGTACATTTCTCATGATGATGCATATGTTAAATAAGCAGGGTGACAATATACAGCCTTGACGTACTCCTTCCCAATTTGGAACCAGTGCTTTGTTCCATGTCTGGTTCTAGCTATTGCTTCTTAACCTTCATACAGACTTCTCAAGAGGCAGGTAGGGTGGTCTGGTATTCCCATTTCTTTAAGAATTTTCCACAGTTTGTTGTGATCCACACAGGCAAAAGTTAGCTTAGTCAATGAAACCGAAGTAAATGTTTTTCTGGAATTCTCTTACTATTTCTATCATCCAATGGATGTTGGCAACTTAATCTCTGGTTCCTGTGCCTTTTCTATATCAAGCTTGAATGTCTGGAAGCTCACGGTTCACATACTGTTGAAGCCTAACTTGAATAATGTGGAGCATTACTTTGGTAGCATGTGAAATGAGTGCAATTGTCTGATAGTTTGAGCATTCTTTGTCATTGCCTTTCTTTGGAATTGGAATGAAAACTGACCTTTTCCAGTCCTGTGGCCACTGCTGAGTTTTCCAAATTTGCTGGCATAGTGAGTGCACCACTTTCACAGCATCATCTTTTAGGATTTGAAATAGCTCAACTGGAGTTCCATCACCTCCACTAGCTTTGTTCCTAGTGATGCTTCCTAAGGCCCACTTGACTTCACATTCTAGGATGTCTGGCTCTAGGTAAGTGATCATGCCATCGTGGTTATCTGGGTGATGAAGATCTTTTTTGTATACTTCTGTGTATTCTTGCCACCTCCTTTAATAGCTTCTGCTTCTGTTAGTTCCATACCATTTCTGCCCTTTTTTATGCCCTTTTATGCCCATTTCTGCATGAGATGCTCCCTTGGTATTTCTAATTTTCTTGAAGAGATCTCTAGTTTTTCCCATTCTGTTGTTTTCCTCTGTTTCTTTGCATTGTTCACTTAGGAAGGTTTTCTTATCCCTCCTTGCTATTCTCAGGAAATCTGCGTTCAGACGGGAATATCTTTCCTTTTTGCTTTGTCTTTCGCTTCTCTTCTTTTCTCAGCTCTTTGCATTACCTCCTCAGACAGCCATTCTGCCTTTTTGCGTTTCTTTTTCTAAGGAGTGGTTTTTATCACTGCCTCCTGTACAGTGTTAGGAACCTCCGGCCATAGTTCTTCAGGCACTCTGTCAGATCTATCCCTTAAATCTGTTTGTCACTTTCACTGTACATTGTAAGGGATTTGATTTAGGTCATACCTGAGTGGCCTAGAGGTTTTCGTTACTTTCTTCAATTTAAGTCTGAATTTGGCAATGATATGTAGTAAGTACCTAGTACTCTACTATTACATAACAGATGTGACAAATGAAAACACGTGGTTTACTGACATCAGTTTACAGAAATGCCTTAAATGCATTTTAACAGGCATCGATATATCTTGATACCAATATCAAGTCTTCCTAAAGCAGCTTCTCGGAACCTCAGGTTATCATGCCAACTTGATGTTGATTCCTGTTCATACAGTTAGTGCTGATGAAACTCAGGTGAAAGAGACAAGATGAACTCTGGTTTTCTCTTCCAAATAACTGAAAGCTGTTTCATTATGCAAGGCGGGGTGTCAATGTGTCATTCAAGTCAAATCACCAGTCACTTTTCAAAAACTGTTAGGAACAGATTACAGTACAACTTGATTAGTTTGATAATAATTTATTTCTGAAATAATTTATTATCTACTTCTAAATGATTTGAAACAGTTAAGAAGTGGTTTCATTACTTTCACAACAAAATAATATCAGAAAGTGTAAATGGCTAACACCAGATGAAGTATACCAAAAGGAGAAAAAGATTTTAAATAATAAAGTATTTTGAAGTCAGAATATTCCTGGAAGATTTTCTGTCACTCTTAGTCATTCTTCAGGAGAAAATACGTATTTTTATAAGACATTTTCAAATTTAAAATTCTTTATATTCCCAAATTAACCATAAGAGATAAGACCAACTGGACTGTTAAAACATCTCACGTTTTTGTTATTTGGTTGCTAAGTCATGTCCAACTCTTTTGTGACCCCATGGACTGTAGCCGACCAGGCTCCTCTGTCCACGGGATTCTCCAGGCAAGAATACTGGAGTGGGTTGCCATGTCCTCCTCTAGTGGATCTTCTAGACCCAAGGATCTAGCTCATACCTCCTGCATTGGCAAGTGGGTTCTCACCATTGAGCCAACTGGGATGCCCTAAAAATCTGTAGTCTTCTTTTAAATATAATATCTCTTGCAATAAAATTACTGAAGTTCTTTTTAGCTATACATATTTAGAGATCAAGAGATTACCTATCTTGGAAAATTTTATAGTTTCAGAAGCAACACAATTTGACAATGATGTCTTTTCAAGAAAATAAAAGGCTTTCAACATTATCATTATCAAAAATCAGTACATAGTGGTGAAGAGAAAGCTGACATATCTCTGTTGCTGGCACATAACAGACTTTGGATATGGAGTTCTGAGAAAGGATTGGAAGATGAAGATACAGGATATCCCAAGATAAAACAGGAAAATAACCCTCCTTTCATAATATGACAAAGACAAATGAAATAAATCATGCATATAATCAAATCTGCATAGCCTGCAGTGGCAGGCAGATTCTTTACCACTTGAACAACCTGGCAAGCCCTTGAGAGTCACACACACATATATATTTAAAATCAATCTAGTTTTATTGGTCACTATGAAATATAAATCTTTTTCAAAAAAGTACAAAATGCAATCCAGCATTACTTATCAGGTTAACTTCATTTTAGAGCATTATGCTTAGCTCTATTGTATGCGTTTCAAACCAAATATTGTTTGATTAATTTAAGTCACTTAAATAAAGTAAGATTCATATTTATGAATTTAGTTAATCAATAAATGTCATACATGGGAAATTATATTGTCAAAAAGAAATCAAAAGTCATGTATAGATAGCACTGACTTTCAAACATAATTTGTGATACTATTATTTAAGATGAAAGAAGACTTGCAGATTCTGTGAATATCAAAACTATTAACAAAAAAAGATTATTGTTAATATAGATTTTGAGTTTGATTCTATACTCTTTTTGTAAATAATAATACTTGTACTGATAAAAATTATTGTACCTGGTAACATATCAATTTTTTTAGTCAAAATATTGATTTTATTACTATTTTAAACTAAAACACACATACCACTACTAAATGAGCTAAGCATGAAAGTTTAGTTGCTCAGTCATGTCTGACTCTTTGTGGCCCCATAGTAATGGTATGTGTGTTTTAGATTAAAATAGTAATAAAATCAATATGGCTTTGTCAAAGCTTTTCTTCCAATGAGCAAGTGTCTTAATTCCATGGCTGCAGTCATCATCTAAGTGATTATGGAGTCTAAGAAAATAAAACCTGCCATTGTTTCCAATTTTTTCTCATCTATTTGCCATGAAGTGATGGGACCAGATGCCATGATCTTAGTTTTTCTAATGTTGAGTTTTAAGTCAGCTTTTTCACTCTCCCCTTTCACCCTCATCAAGAGGCTTTTTAGTTCCTCTTCACTTTCTGCCATTAGCGTGGTATCATCTGCATATCTGAGGTTGTTGATATTTCTCTCAGCAATCTGGATTCCAGCTTGTGATTCATCCAGCCTGGCATTTCACATGATGTACTCTGCATACCAGTTAAATAAGCAGGATTGTAATAAACAAGCTGGTTGTGCTCTTTTTCCAATTTTGAACCTGTCAAATTTTTCCATGTCTGGTTCTAATTGTTGCTTCTTGAACTGCGTACAGGTTTTTCAGGATACAGGTAAGGTGGTCTGGCATTCCCAACTCTTTAAGAATTTCACATTTTTTTTGTGATCTACCGAGTCAAAGGTTTTAGGATAGTCAATGAAGCAAAAGTAGATGTTTTTATGGAATTCCATTGCTCTCTCCATGATCCAACAAATGTTTGCAATATGATCTCTGGTTTCTCTGTGTTTTCTAAATTTTGAAATCAGGAAGTGTAACTCCTCAGTGAACACTGAACAATAAACACTGAACAAATTTGAAAATCTCCAAATGGCATTTTGATTCTTCTGGATCTCTTGATTTCCATATGAATTTTGGGATCAGTTCATTAATTTCTGCAAATCAGTGGCTGAAATTTTGATAGAAGTTGCACTGCATATTTAGATGAATTTGGGTGTCTTACCATCTTAACTGCATTGTCTTCCAACTCACAAATACAGGATTTTTTTCATTTACCTAGATCTTCCTTAATTTTTTTCAATGAAATATTCTAATTTTCATTAGAGAAGAGTTTCCCTTATTTTGTTAAATTTATGTCTAAGCGTTTTATTCCTTGTGAGACTATTGTAAGTGAAATATTTTTTCATATTTCATTTTCAGATTTTTAATTTCTACTGTTAATAGTGATTAATAGCTCATCAATCAAGCATAATTGATTATTTTTGGCTTAAATACCAAGATTCTCTTTTTCCTCCCTTTTAGTTTTTCTAGATTTTATATTTTTAATTAGAGGATAATTAGTTTAATATTGTAAATTTTTTTTTTGCTGTATATCAACATGAATCAGCATTAGATATACACCTGTCCCCTCCCTCTTGAACCCCTCCTTTCCACCTCCCTCCCCATCTCACCCCTCTAGGTTGTCACAGAGCACTTGTGTATATCAAACTCCACTGGCTATCAATTTCACATATGGTATTGTATATGTTTCAATGATATTCTCTCAATCATCCCACTTTCACCTTCCCCTACTGTGTCCAAAGTGTCTGTATCTCCTTTGCTGGCCTGCAAGTGGAATCATCAGTACTATCTTTCGAGATTCCATATGTATTCATTAATATATGATATTTATCTTTCTCTGTCTGACTTACTTCACTCTGCATAATAGGTTCTAGGTTCATCCACCTCATTTGACCTGACTCAAATGCATGCCTTCTTATAGTTGAATAATATTCCATTGTGTATACATACCACAACTTCCTTATCCATTCATCTGTCAGTGGACATCTAGGTTGCTTCTGTGTCCTAGCTATTGGAAACAGTGCTGCAAGGAACATCGGGGTACATCAATCTTTTTCAGTTATGGTTTCCTCGGGGTGTGTGCCCAGTAATGGGATTGCTGGATCATATGGTAGCTTTATTCCTAGTTTTTTATGGAATCTCCATACTGTTCTCCATCGTGGCTGTATCAGTTTGCATTCCTACCAACAGTTTAAGAGGGCCCCCTTTTCTCCAGACCCTCTCTAGCATTAATTGTTTGTAGACTTTTTGATGATGGTCATTCTGACCGGTGTGAGATGATACTTCACTGTAGTTTTGATTTGCATTTCCCTAAAAATGAGAGCTGCTGTGCATCTTTTCATGTGCTCATTAGCCATCTGTATGTCTTCATTGGAGAAATGTCTGCTTAGGTCTTCTTCTCACTTTTTGATTGGATTGCTTGTTTTTCTGGTATTGAGCTGCTTGAGTTGCCTGTATATTTTGGAGATTAATTCTTTGTCAATTGTTTCATTTGCTGTTATTTTCTCACATCCTCAGGGTTATCTTTTCACCTTGCTTATAGTTTTCTTTGTTGTGCAAAGCTTTTAAGTTTAATTGGGTCCCATTTGTTTATTTTTATTTCCATTATTCTAGGAGGTGGGCCATTGAGGTAATTGATTTTTTGAGTGTTGAACTTATATCTTTAAACCTTGCTGAACTTAGAATAGTTTTTGCATTTGTGTGGTTTCTTTCAAATTTTTAGCACATAAAATATCATCTGAGATTAAAAATAGTTTTCCTTCTCCTTTCCAAACTGGATGACTGCATTTTTATTGTCTAATTGATATGAGCAGTCTCCATCCAATACTAAATGGAAGGGATGAGAGTTCGCATCCTTTTCTTATTCCTAATCACATTAGGAAACCTTCCCATCTTTTACCATTAGTATCTTGTTAGCTCTGCATTTTGTTTTTCAGGTAGACTTTTCATAGTCTATAGGACTTTGATTTTGAGTTTACTGAGTGTGTATGTGTTCATCTGTCTGTATGTGCTTTTCCTTAAAAAAATATAGAATTTTGTCAAAAGTTTTTTCTGCATCTGGATCTAATTGATCCTGCAATCACTCTTTTATTCAATCATATGCTTTGATGACCAGTTCTATGTGCCATCCTTAATGACTTGATAAAATGCTAATCAAGTTGTTGCAAAGATTACATTCTAAATGTGATTAAAATCTACATTCAGTTGATTTTAAATAAAGGAGATTATCCTGAATAATTTGGGTAGGTCTGATCCAATCAGTTGAAAAGATTTAAAAGCAGAACTAAGGTTTCCCTGAATAGTACATTCCACATGTGAACAGCAGACAATCTACCCTACAGAATTTAGACTTGCCTACTAAGCCCCCAAAATCATCTAAGCAGTTTCTTGCAATAAATATTAATAAACAACCTCTGGTATAAAAGGCTCTGTGTTGGCCTTCCTCTTGCATCTAGTTTTTTTCAAAAGAATCTCTCCACGTAATCCAGGTTATCTCACTGCAGGTGAAAGGATTTCACATTTCTTATATCTGACATGAATCTCTGTATATATATTTAGCTGATGACCTTAAAACAGTGGCAAGTATATTTGGTATAGAGAAATAGATATGATTCTCTCTATCTGTTTATCTGCATTCTTCCTTGTTACTCATCATAAACATTTTTCTTTTGTTAGAAAAATTGACACAACTTAGCTATGAGTGGCTTTTCTTTTCCTCTATCTCAGCTCATAAAAACAAATTCAGTCATTCATATCAGTTCAGTCCAGTTCAGTCGCTCAGTCCTGTCTGACTCTTTGCGACCCCATGAATTGCAGCACGCCAGGCCTCCCTGTCCGTCACCAACTCCCAGAGTTTACTCAAACTCATGCCCATAGAGTCGGTGATGCCATCCAGCCATCTCATCCTCTGTCGTCCCCTTCTCCTCCTGCCCCCAATCCCTCCCAGCATCAGGGTCTTTTCCAATGAGTCAACTCTTCGCATGAGGTGGCCAAAGTACTGGAGTTTCAGCTTCAGCATCAGTCCTTCCAGTGAACACCCAGGACTGATCTCCTTTAGGATGGACTGATTGGATCTCCTTGCAGTCCAAGGGACTCTCAAGAGTCTTCTCCAACACCACAGTTCAAAAGCATCAATTTTTCGGTGCTCACCTTTCTTCACAGTCCAACTCTCACATCCATACATGACCACTGGAAAAACCATAGCCTTGACCAGACGGACCTTTGTTGGCAAAGTAATGTCTCTGCTTTTTAATATGCTATCTAGGTTGGTCATAACTTTCCTTCCAAGGAGTAAGTATCTTTTAATTTCACGGCTGCAGTCACCATCTGCAGTGATTTTGGAGCCCCCAAAAATAAAGTCTGACACTGTTTCCACTGTTTCCCCACCGAAGTGATGGGACCAGATGCCATGATCTTAGTTTTCTGAATGTTGAGCTTTAAGCCAACTTTTTCACTCTCCTCTTTCACTTTCATCAAGAGGCCTTTTAGTTCCTCTTCACTTTCTGCCATAACGGTGGTGTCATCTGCACATCTGAGGTTATTGATATTTCTCCCGGCAATCTTGATTCCAGCTTGTGCTTCTTCCAGCCCAGCATTTGGCATGATGTACTCTGCATATAAGTTAAATAAGCAGGGTGACAATATACAGCCTTGACATACTCCTTTTTCTGTTTGGAACCAGTCTGTTGTTCCATGTCCAGTTCTAACTGTTGCTTCCTGACCTGCATACAGGTTTCTCAAGAGGCAGATAAGGTGGTCTGGTATTCTCAACTCTTTCAGAATTTCCCACAGTTTATTGTGATCCACACAGTCAAAGGCTTTGGCATAGTCAATAAGTCATTGATATAAACACATGCAAAACAGTGATTCTCCCACAAAACTTTACGTAATTGACTGTGAAGGCCTAAATGACCTGAATGGTTTGTCTAATTTCCTCTTTATTTGATATCATTTGAAAAAATTCAAGGTAGGACTATAAAGTCCCTGTCTGGTACAGAGCTTCAATGCTTTCAGTGCGATCTGTGGCATCTGTGAAGCAAACTGCATAGGAAGGAAAGGCTCCAGAGTTGCTGCCTCATCTCCAGTCTTCTTCAGCCTTCACATCTGAAATTCAGAGCAACATGATTATCTACCTTCACAGTAAAATTAATGAGACTTTTACAATAATCATCAACTTAATTCTACCACTTATTTGCTTTATGGTTTGGGGAAAATAGCTTCTGAAATTTAGGAAATGTTTTTAAAGTTAACTGAGAAGCTTCTAGGTACTTTTTTAAATTTTGCTTTGTCTCTGTCTTCATCAACTTGAGGCTTACATCTTGTCAATCTAAAATCAATTTAAATAATTTTACTGTCAAGTTAATAGGCCGTAAATCCCTTGCATACAGGAGATATCTGTCCCTTACCACTCCCTACCCCAGCCAGACACAGCAGCAGCCCATTCATTGTCTGTCGAGAATTTTAGAACCTGAATTTTTGCATAGCATGAATTAAGTCTTTAAGGGATTGGACATTTAACAACATTCAGCTTTCACACATCACCTAAATATGCTCTTTTCTTTTCTTTTTTTTAAAGACAACAGACTGGAACCACCTTTGTGCTTGCAGAATGTTAATTTGTAATAGCAAAGGCCTATTTGTGCTGTCTCTTATATTACCAAATCACATCTAGATTAGAAACCACAATACTCACATATTCTTAACTCTCCAAAGAGGCGTTCCATCTGCTCTATCAATGACTGCCAAATTAGGGTTACAGGATGTAACACAAACTGATGAATCATCTTCTGTTCTTATGATACTGACAAATACAAATTATACTTAACATTTTCAGTTTTTGATTCAGTCTTTATGGCCGTTAATACTGATTATCCTTACGGCTCTCATGGGTGATAGATCAGGCAGATGACCTCAGAGTGGGGCTCCTTGCCTGTGCTCTAAGTCTTGGCAAGGCTCAGCTCCTCAGCGCCCAGAGGACATCCTCCGTTTAATGGGAACATTGATTCGGGAAGGTGAGGGTGAATGGTTGCATGGTAGTTAGACTGAGAGCTAATGAACAGATGTGTTATAGTCTCAGCTTCCCAGGCTTTCTAAAAGTCTTTTCAAATTACCTCCCACATAAATTGGCGTTAATGATTGTGCAAGATTCTCTTTGAGAACCACTATGCTCAGACAAAAGGGATTTTCAATACTTTGGGGGAAACATTTTTCATCTATATTAAGAACGATTCTTTTCATACCTGCGCTCTAGCTCTGCCTCTCAGCAACAGAAAATGAGCTTCTCTGCGTTTGTTTCACAGTGCAAAGAAAGACATTTAATTTCTTAGGCAACACAGGGTAACTTGGAGCAATGTGTAGAATCTAAAACGGAAAAGGCATTCAACTACAAGATGAGTGGACTGCCTCATCCACGGACAATAACCCGCCCCTAATGACTCATTTTCATCTACATAAATTGAGAAATGTGCCAAGGTATGGAATGCTTTTCCCTCATAAGGGGAAAAAAAAAGAATTACCTGCAAACTATGCTAATCGTATTAGGCTGACGCATTCATTCGTAGCACATCGCTCTTTTTTTCTCTGTGTTAGGAAGCTGCCTTCTTGCTACTGCGCAACCTAGAGAGAAAATAATGAATAATTTTTTAATAAAAATGTTTTATCTTTACTTCGCTGGAAGGAGTCTGGGTGAGAGCTCTGCAACTACAAATTCAAAACTAAGTGACAGAAATGGAAATAATTATTGAGAAGTTGCTGTGCATATTAATTTTCAATTATTAACGATTGTATTTGGCTGTTAGAAGTTTACAGCTGGTTGGAAATTACATTAAGAATGAAGAGATTTGTTTCTTTCAGGCCCCAAATGTGTGGGATTCTCTTATCTGCATGCGAGTGGGACTTAAATCTTTTATCTGTTTTCTTAAAACACATGGCCTGAGAATCAAGGATTAAATACAAGATTTTTTTTCTGTTTCTCTTCATTCTCATCTGCACAAAGAGTCTTCCTGGATGCATACTCTAAAGCTGATGCCTTTGATTATTTTTTAAACTCCCAGTCTACTCTCTAATCAGGTTTTAAAACTCTCCTCCTGCATTAGCGTTATGTATGCGAGCACCAGTGCTGAGCTAATGGGCTAGGATGAGTCAGATCTCCACATATTTTTATGCTTTTTTTTCCCCCTTAGTTCGTCTTCATTTTGGATTGAAAACTCCCTTTACTTAGCCAATTTTTTAAATGAACTTCATAAATCTCCTCACGTAAAGCATAAGCAGCAGAATTTATTTAAAGTGGAAAACTTTTTTCTCCCAATACACTTTTGTAGATTTTGCTGTAAAGGGAAATCAGTTTTAAACAGTCAGGGCTGCTTTGCACTGAAAGAAAATTAAATTCTTGCATCCCTGTGCATACTGCACGCATGATATGCTTTCCATATGATTTCTACCTACGTGATCATCACTCAGCACTGAGCAAGCTCAGGGGCAAAGGAAGGTCAGGAAGGCATGAGGAGAGCAAGAAAAATCAAGATGAACTGCAAATGACTTAATTTCCATACAAATTTCATCCAGCGTGTAGGCTCCAAAGAGAAAAGTGCTCACTCATCTCCTACTTCACCAAAGCCTTCCCTGAAGCCACACTTTAGGTAAGTGAGTAAAATAGGCTTTCACATAGAGTTCAGTTAACTTTCTCAAATCTGTTACCACAGAAAATTCTGTTTGCCAGTGGCTTACTTGTCAATAATAGGAATGGATAAGTAAAGAGCATTTGACATGTATCAGAGCACATTACCAATTTGTGTCATTTTATCCTTGAAAAAAAAGCAAAAAGAAAATAGTTTCATTATGATTGAAAAATAAACAGTGACTCAAGTTAACTAATTTAAGCAATGCAATGTGGGATGTCTGACCAGAATCTGGAGCAATGAAGAAAGTAATTAACACACACACACACACACACACAAATGGTGATGTTTGATCTCTAGCTAGGTAAATAATATCAACCCAGTGTTGATTTCCTGGTCTTGTTAATTATTCTGTAATTATATAAGTTGTTTGCTAACGTTGGGTAAAAGTAGAAGACGACCACGTGGGGACTCTGCACTATTTTCATTAATTTTCTCTCTCTAAAATTATTTTTTAAAAGATAACTAAAAAAGTGCTTCATAGGGTTATGAATAATTTTAATTTTCTTCTTTTTCTATAATAATTTCTTCTGATTTTTTTCCTATAATGATTATGTACAGACTACATTTTTATTTAAATAAAGAGGTTAAAAAAAGATATGGCTCCTCCAATCTGCAGCAGTTCTCGCGTCTTCCTTGCCTTTTGTGAATCAGACACTTCGAAGGGCATTGGTCAAGTGACTCAGTTTTGGTTTTCTGATGTTTTTCTCATGATTAGAATGAGGTAATACAGTTTGGGCAGAAACATGGTAGAAATGATGTGTCCTTAATGTGTCATGTTAGGGTGTATATGATGGTGACATATCTTATTCTTGGGAAATTAATCTCGATCCATTAATTAAAGTGATGTCCACTAAGTTTTCCACTATAAGGCTGCTGTTTTCCTTTGTAATTAATATACATGTTGAAGATTATTTTCAGATTCTGAAAATAATATATTCTCTTAAAAATTGGCTCACTAACTTCAGTATCTTCCAGTAGATCTTGCTTCTGACATTTATCATTATGGTGTTCCTGTTTCCCCCATTACTTCTATAATTATCAATTAGAATTATTTAAGGAACAGTTATACCTTTCCTCCACTCAAGGATTTTTAAAATATGTATATGAGTATGGATTCATATATAATTATTTTGGTTTTTCAATACTTTTATGTTAGGCAGAAAATGGTACCCCATATAATCCCTGGAGTCCACGAATGTGTTGCCTTACATGGAGAAAGTCACTTTGCAAAGGTAGCTTTAAAAAAGACAAACCAAAAAAAAAAAAAAAGACAAACCTTCAGATGGGAAAGGTATCCTTAACTATCCAGAGTATATAATGTAATTACATGAGTCCCTAAAAGTAGAAAACAAAGGAGGAATGTTCCAGAAGGATAAGCCATAAAAAGTACTCAAACTGCTGTTACTGGTTCTGAAGATGGAGGAGGGGAGCCCCACGCCCAGAAGTGAAGTGGCCTCTAGAAGCTGTGATCAACCTTCAATTCACAAACATCAGGAAAATGGGAATGCCGGCCCTGTAATGGCAAGGAACTGGATTCTGTTAGCAACATTAAAAAGCCAAGAAATGGATGCTTTCTGGAGCCACCAGAAAGTCACGCAGTCATGCAGACACCTTGATTTAGCCAGCAGACACCTGTGTCAGACTTCTGACCCACAGTCTTATAAGACAATAAATCTGCATTGTCACTAGCTTGTAATCTATTAACAGTAGTAATAGAAAAATAATAGAGTTATTCTTTTCTTTTTTTCTTCATGTTGTTCTAGCTTTGGTCATTGGAAACCTGAGGCCATGATGTTGGTTTTTTGAATGTTGAGTTTTAACCCAGTTTTTTCATTTTCTTCTTTCACCTTCATCAAGAGGCTCTTTACTTCCTTTTCAGTTTCTGCCATTAGAGTGGTATCATCTGCATATGTGAGGTTGTTGATATTTCTCCCGGCAATCTTGATTCCAGTTTGTGATTCATCCAGCCCAGCATTTCACATGATGTACTCTGCATATAAGTTAAATAAACAAGGTGACAATATATAACCTTGTACTCGTTTCCCAATTTTGAACCAGTCAGTTGTTCCATGTGTGGTTCTAACTGTTGTTTCTTATTCCTGCATACAGATTTCTCTTGAGGCAGGTAGGATGGTCTCACATTAATATCTCTTGAAGAATTTTCCACAGTCTGTTGTGATCCACACAATCAAAGACTTTTACATAGTCAGTGAAGCAGAAGTAGATATTTTTCTGGAATTACCTTGCTTTTTCTATGATCCAAGGAATAATGACATTTTGATCTCTGGTTCCTCTGCTTTTTATAAACCTAGCTTGTACATCTGTAAGATCTCAATTTTCATACTGCTAAAGTCTAACTTGAAGGATTTTGAGCATAACCTTACTAACATGCAGAATGAGTGCAACTGTGTGATAGTTTGATCATTCTTTGGCATTGTCCTTCTTTGGGATTGGAATGAAAAGTGGCCATTTACAGTCCTGTGGCCACTGCTGAGTTTTCAAAACTGTACAGTACAATACTGCAGATGCAAAATGTGATTTGTTTTCCATTTTCTCTCATAGTGGACTGGAAGGATAACATAAATTTTTAAGATTATATATGAATGAATCATCTCCATTGACATTAAGATGGAATATAAGAAAATAAAAAATTAGAATAACATGCAATAGGGAAAGAGACATCTTTAAGATCTTCCACTAAAACTGATACCATAAGCACCACGTTAAAAATATTTATTCCAATTTGATGTGAGCAAAAATGCCACATACGGTTTTTGTTTGACAATGTCTTGGAGAAAGTCTAATCTGAAATTTAATATCTTTCCCCCTCAATCTTGTTCTTACTCCCTTTCTATTATTCTTTTCAGTAGATTCCACAGAAAGTGCTTAAGAGAAATCATACACACACACACACACACACACACACACACTTTGTCTTCCAAACATATTTTTAGAAACTTAAATGAGGAAAAAATCATCACCTTAAGAAAAAAAAAAGTGGAACTGGACAATATTTTATCATTGTCAGTATTGCTTACAGGTGATAATTGAATATATATTGCCCCCAAAACAGAAATCTCATTTAAATAATCTGTTCCAAAAGCAAAGCACCAATAACTAATGTTTAATCTGCCATTTTGTGTTTGGTTCAGAAACAAGTACTATCATTCCTTGGTATCCAGGGGGAGTTGGTTCAGAGACCACAACTGCCCCAACTCCAGATCCCCAAATCCACAGATATTCAAGTGCTTTGTATATCTGTGGTCCAGAGAAGCATGCCCTCCTTGAACCAAAATCCAGCAGATACCAAGAGACGGCCATACGTTAAACCCCCAGAATTTATTCATCTTATAATAAAGTTTCTACACCCCTATCAGTGTCTTGCTTTTCCTCCCGACTTCTCAGTCCCTGATAACCTCCATCCCAGTCACTCTTGCTGTGAGCTTGGCTTTTTTAGTTTCCACATATAAGTGCTATCATACGGCATTTGTTCTTCTCTAACATTTCACCTAGCGTAAAGCTCTCAAAGTCCATCCATGTTGGTGCAAATAGCAGGATGTCATTCTTTTCCCATGGCTGAATAAGATTTCATTGTATAATGCACCATACATCTTTAATCCATTCATCCATTAATAGGCACTTACATTTTTTCAATATCTTGACTATTGTGAGTAATGCTGCAATGAAAATGGAGGGGCAGATATCTCTTTGAGATTCTGTTTTCATTTCCTCTGGAAATACCCAGAAGTGAGGTTGCTGACTCATATGACAGTTCTATTTTTAATTTTTTGAGTAACCTCCATAAGTCTTTTCCATAGTACTTGAATGAATTGATATTTCTAACAAAAGTGCAAGAGGGTTTCTATTTCTCCAAGTCCTTGACAACATTTGTTATTATTCATCTCTTATAGTCATTCTAACAGATGTGATATGATGTTTCATTGTGGTTTGACTTGCATCTCCCTGATAATTAGTGATATTGATCATCTTTTCATAGAAGAGTTGCCATTTTGTATGTTTTCTTTAGAAACATCTATTCAGATTCTTTGCCCTTTTAAAAATATTTTTGCTATTGAGCTATTACACTCTCTATACTACTCAGAGCAATCTGTACTTTTAACATAGTCCATATGAAAATTCCAATGACATTTTTTACAAAAGCACAACAAACAGTCCCACATTTGTGTGGAACCATGAGTACTCTGAATAGTCAGAGAAATCTTAAAAGAACAAAGCTGGAAGCATCATACTTCCTGCTATCAAACAATATTATAAAGTTACAGTAATCAAACCATATGGTATTAGCATGAAAACAAATAGATCAAAGGAACAGCATAGAGACCCCAGAAATAAACATGTTCATATATGGTCAATTAATTTAGAGCAAAGAGGTCAAGAGTATACACTGGGGAAGGAATTATTTTCAATAAATGCACTTGAAATTAATAGGTCATTAAATTTCAAGAAAAAAGATCATCAGCAAGCACAATCTGAGTCTCATATTCTGAAACATCCTAAGTTTACCACTGACTTGAATTTAACCTCCCTCCATACATCTATGGACTTGCAACTTAGAAGTTTTGAAAATCACTTCACCCCTAAAGCCCATCTTCAAGTTTAAAAATCCTAATGGTGCCTGATATGCAGCTAGATTTGCAAATCACTTCCCTTGTACCTCTGCCTTCCGTTTCCTCCTGTCAACTTCAATTTTATTGGTACATCTATATTTAACAGGAATTTGAATCCTCTGTTTCTTTATTCCATCTTCGTAAAATTTGGACTCTTGGATGGATGGATCAAATACAGAAGCATTGAATGGGCTAAATCAATGAGAGAAAAGGTTTCCCTTTAATAATAATCAGGTCTATTTTTAATCTCAAACACTTTCAACATTTATCTTTTTGGATTGTCTCTGTATTATGGCCATCTGTAAATCTCAAGAAACAACGTAGTCTGAGCAGTTCTCCTATTCAGGAAGAATTTCTGACCTGAGAAAGCTTTCAGTATTGATTTATCAGGTGTGAAATTAATTACTGCTGTAATGCACTCTGACGTGATACACTGCAAATCACCAAGACTAACAGGGTCCCAACCAAGATTTTAAAGCCAAGTTTAAGCTAGTTATAAAGTCTTCTTTTGACCTTATCTTATGGACATATATCTTTCTCAAAGGATATCTATAGTCATGGTAGCTAACAGGTAAGGATTTAGAGAATCTGAATCACAGCTATATAACTTTGAATCTTAACAACTACCAAGAGTATTCTAGCCCCACTGGGACTAAGGCTTTGTATATTACTTTGACCTAGCCGAGACTGACTCAGGAATTGCCTCCAGCTGTGCAGTATCATGAGTTACAAGGACTGACCTTCTCATAATTTCCAACTACAATATCTGTCAGCACGTGTAATACTGTGTGCATTTATGATTACTATTCTTTAAGAAAGATAATAGAACTTGAAAATAATAATAGATGACTTTAAATAATTTTTTAAAAAATTGCTACTGCTTTATAAACTGAGATTTAAAAGATTAGTGATTGAATCCACTTTCACTCGCTCTATTTGTTCATTGAAATTGTTTAACAATTCTTTCTATATTCATATATTGTTTACCATTTTCTATAAAGTCTCCTGGCAAAGAATAAAATATACTTATTTTAAAGGTTTAAAAAAAGATTCAAATCACCTTTCATTCTGAAAAATAAAAGCTAACAGAGCTACTGAAATTGTGAAGGAAAATCTGAACTATGCAAATGTGAGTTTATTTACTAAATTGCTAAATACGTAATGTTAATTTTACTTCTAAAGTTCTGTTTAAGTCTATACCCTTTTCTTTACCTGCTCAGGAGCCAATCTGATTAAACATACCATCATCTATCTGGACCAGGCTTCTAACTGTCCTCCAGTTTCTGCTCCTCCTCTGCCCTAATCCACATGCCACATACACTGAGTGTTTTAAAACTAAGCTTGGGCCCAGGTCAAGATGGCAGTCTAAGCACACATGTTCACACTCTATCTTTCACACGGCCATGTTGGCTGTGTGAAAGTGTTAGTTGCCTAGTGGGGTCTGACTCTTTGTGACCCTCATGGATAGCAGCCCGCCAGGCTCTTCTATCCATGGAATTCTCCAGGCAAGAATACTGGAGTGGCTTGCCTTTCCTTTCTCCAGGAGAACTTCCCCACCCAGGGACTGAACCCAAGTATCCTGCATTGCAGGCAGATTCTTTACAATCTGAGACACCAGAGAAGCCATATTATAAGTAAAGATACAAAGAAAAATACAGTCTTAAAATAAAAAATGGGATGAAAGCCATCAATGACGAAGAAAGTCCAACTAATTCTGGGGATTCAGGGTTAAGACAACATCACCTAGAATTCCAGTGAGCAGTCAGCCCACCTAGCAGACGCTTCAAATTCAAAGAGCAAAATTTTGACAGAATTTAAGAGTGCGAAATGGAAATACAAATAGAGGTATTCTTTGAAGGCTTAAAAATATATATACATATACAGCAAGCAAGGATTTTCTTTTTAACTTGAGAGACGTTATCTAACATGAATTAAAAAAAAAAAAAGTAGAAGTGTGAGAATAGTAGGAGATAATTTACCAAGGCTGAGGAGAGACCTTCATCATCAGAATAAACATCCTACAAGTTATTGATCAGGAGGAACAAAAATAAGTGACCCACAGTCCGACATTTCATATTCTCAATGATATAAAAATGATTCCTAAAAGATCCTAAAGAGGAAAAGAAAAGCAGATTTCTTACAAACTGACCGTTTTCAGACTGCAAACAACTCCTTATCAAAGTTGGCAGTTAGAAGGAAAAGATAACACCTTAAGGGATGAGAGGGAAAGTGAAAAAGCTCTGCTTCCCTGGTGGCATAGTGGATGAGCATCTGCCTGCCAACGCAGGAGGCACCAGTTCGATCCCTGGTCTGGGAAGACCCCACATGCCGAGGAGTCGCCAGGCCCCCCGCCAGAACTACCGACCCGCGCTCTAGAGACCACGAGCCCCCACTAGTGAAGCCTGTGAGCCCCAGAGCCGGGCTCTGCAGCAGGAGGAGGCTGCAATAGGCCGCCTGTGCACCGCGACAGACGGGAGCCCCTGCTGGCTGCAGCAAGAGGACGCCTGAGCAGAGGAACAGAGACCCAGCGCAGCCATATATAAACAAACAAAGATTTGTAAAAGTTTAAAACCAGCAGAAAAATGCCACAGGTGGTGTGAAATAAAAGGGCGATATTAGAGGCAGACAGACCCGAATTTGGATCTTGGCTTAATTCCAGTCTTCCCTGCTGGCTCAGACGGTAAAGCGTCTGCCTACAATGCAGGAGACCCCGGTTCGATCCCTGGGTCAGGAAGATCCCCTGGAGAAGGGAATGGCAACCCACTCCAGTATTCTTGCCTGGAAAATCACCATGGACAGAGGAGCCTGGCGGGCTACAGTCCTTTGAGTTGCAAAGAACACAACTGAGCGACTTCACTATGCTAGGCTCACCATGGAAACCATGTTATCTCTGAAAGTGAGAAGAGGGCTTCCCAGGTGACCCTAGTGGTAAAGAATCTGCCTGTCCATGCAGGAGATGCAGTTCGATCCCTGGGTGACGAAGATCCCCTGGAGTAGGAAACAGCAACCCCCTCCAGGATTCTTGCCTGGGAAAAAAAATCCATGGACAGAGGAGCCATGTGGCCACAGAGCTGGACATGACCGAGTGGCTGACACACACAGCACATAAACTGTAAAGACTCCAGGATTTTACCTCATACACGTGTTATTAAAAAAAGAGCATGCTCCTTGGAAGGAAAGTTATGACCAACCCAGACAGCATATTAAAAAGCAGACATTACTTTGCCAACAAAGGTCCGCCTAGACAAGGCTATGGTTTTTCCAGTGGTCATGTATGGATGGATGTGAGAGTTGGACTATAAAAAAAGCTGAGCACTGAAGAATTGATGCTTTTGAACTGTGGTGTTGGAGAAGACTCTTGAGAGTCCCTTGGACTGCAAGGAGATCCGAGTCCTTCCTAAAGGAGATCAGTCCTGGATGTTCATTGGAAGGACTGATGCTGAAGCTGAAACCCCAATACTTTGGCCACCTGATGTGAAGAGCTGACTCACTGGAAAAAACCCTGATGCTGGGAAAGATTGAAGGTGGGAGGAGAAGGGGATGACAGAGGACGAGATGGTTGGATGGCATCACCGATGTAATGAACATGGGTTTGAGCAAACTCCAGGAGATAATGAAGGACAAGGAAGCCTGGCGTGCTGCAGTCCATGGGGTCACAAAGGTTCGGACACGACTGAGTGACTGAACTGAACTGAACTTCAGTAAAATGAGGATCAGTTGAAAAAGAACCATTGAGGATCAGATATACAAAACCCATGAGGAAAATTCCATCTTGTTTGTTGTCTGTAGGTGTATATCACAATTTATGCAGCTTTGGGCAGGAGAGCAGAAGACTCCAGAAGTTTTTGAGGAAAAATTTTCTCTCTATGATTTAGATAATGCTATGTGACTTGAGAAACCAAATATATATATGTATATATATATATAATGAAGACATAATTATAACAAATACTTTGAGTGCTTACAATGTGTCAGCCATTGTTCTAAGCATTCTATGTATACTAACTCGCTTTATCATCACAATAACTCCACAAAGGATATGCTATTAGTATCAATATTTGTTGTTGTTGCTAAGTTGTGTCTGACTCTTTGCGACCCCATGGACTACAGGCTTTCCTGTCCTTCACTATCTCCCGGAGGTTGCTCAAATTCATCTCCATTGAGTCGGTGATGCCATCCAACCATCTCATCCTCTGTCATCCCCTTCTACTCCTGCCTTCAGTCTTTCCCAGAATCAAGGTCTTTCCCAATGAGTCGGCTTTTCACATCAGGTGGCCAACATATCACAGGTCAGGAAAGGAAGTTCATACTGCTAGGATGTTTTAAGCCAATCAGTCTGACTCCATGACCGTCAAAGGAACTTTCAAAAGAAGAAACAAAAGCAAAATAAAGCAAAAATTGTAAATGGCACGTAGAAAAGAATACATTTATAGTATCCTAGCTGACTTGGCAACAAACAATACTTGCATAGTTGTAGTATGTAAACATCATTGACTTTAATTTAGCTTTGTAACTGTTTGGAGGGATATTTTTCCCTACTCCTAATTTGCTAAAGAATAGGAATTATCATTTGACTTCTTAAATGTGAAAAATAAGGGAGAAATACTCCCAGATCCTCTCCTTTTCTCAGTACTCTGTGATATCCAAGTGGTGTGCCTAGGAGAACAAATCGCTTATGCTAATCTGAGCATTCTCCTTTGTCAGCTTCTTCCTCCCTCCGTCTTTCAGAGAAGGGGCCTGTTGCTTGACTCTCTACGTGCAGTTTGCTCACACATAGAACAGGTATGTGTCCTGTTCAGTCTACTGTGAGTTAATTAGACTTTGGCCTTCTATTTTCTTTTTTGGTTTTAAGGTTTTACTTTTAATGTGGACCATTTTTAAAGTCTTTATTACATTTTTTACTATACTATTTCTGTTCTGTGTTTTGGTTTTCTGGCCATGAGGCATGTGGAATTTTAGCTCCTCAAGCAGGGATCGAACCCACACTCCCTGCATTGGAAGGTTGAGTCTTAACCACTGGACCTCCAGGGAAGTCTCCTGAGCTCCTATTTTTCAGTTCAGCTTCTATTAGCAATATAGCTGATGTTCTAATCCCCTTCTTCTCCTCCTCCTTCCTTCTTTCTCTCTTGATTTCAAACTCATGAGGGTAATAAAAGACTCCTAATTACTCATCCTTTAATATTCAAATAATTATCATTTTACATGTCATAATGTAATATAAAAGTGCAAATATGAAATTGAAATATAGACAGATAATTAAAATACAAGATAAAAGTGTAGATGTGATATAGAGTAGGTGAAAGCAAGGATAGACTTGCTAATGTTTTTATTAACAAGAAGGGGAATGGAGAGACACTGCAATTAATGCCATTAAAATGTTTAGATATATTTTAACCAATATTTACGTTTTCTGATCTTTCTAGAGTCCCACTCTTAGAGGTACTTTGTACATCCAAATTCTGAACCTGTCAGAGTTCCTGAATCAGCCTAATTCTCTGCTGTCCCTGGGGCTGACATAATTATAATTCTCTCAGTTCTGCCAAGTTAGTTACCACTCAATCTTCCCCTGCTTCCTCTGTTTTGCAAATGTTGTCGCTTGCCTCTTCCCTCAGGTTCTCTTTGCCATACAGACTTAACACCTTTATGAAAATTCATGTTACTCTCACTTTCATGGTATCTCAAGAAGCACTCGGGTAAACAGGTATATTTGGTCTGCCATGTTTAATTTGAAGTCCTGCTGTTAGTTTCAAACTTGTCTGTATTTGCAGTTTAGAAGATGTCTCTGCCACAAAATGTAATTATATCCTTTTTTAAATACCCTACTTACCTAAATTTGACTATCTGTTTCATCATTTCAGCCTCTGTCTTATCAAAATCCCAGGTCCTTTGCTATTTTATTCTGTAAGCATCTATCCAGCTAAACACTACTATTTTCTTTTTGTCCACACCCAAATTATACACATAATACAAATAAATAAGTAAACAAATCAGTAAATAATGCAACTTGCTCAATAGTGTTATAATTTTAACACCAGAAGTACCAGCACATAAACAATAGGTAAGTTTATTTGGACTTTTTAATCATTTTCTCTTTCCATCTCCAAAAATCTTTCAGTAGTGCTTGACAAAGACCTTCTTTATTTATTGAAAAAGACTCTCAGCCCTTGTTTTCAGTGAAAGCCAACTTTAGTTTTCCTACCTTCAACTTCATGAATTTCTCTCTTATTTGCCAGTCTCCCTTTTCTTCCTGACCAATAAATGTTGGAGTACATCTGGATTTCTTTCCCAGGATCTCCACATTCCCCATCATATACTCATTCCCTCTGTGATATCATCTATCCTAGACTTAACAGCCAATAAAAATGCTTAATCCCATAAAAGTGCTCATAAATATCAGACAACAGTGTTAGTCACTCAGCCATGTCCAACTCTTTGAGATCCCATGGACTGTAGCCCTCCAGGCTCCTCTGTCCATGAGATTCTCCAGACAAGAACACTGGAGTGGGTTGCCATTTCCTTCTCCAGGGGATCTTCCTGACCCAGGGATCAAACCCACATGTCTTACATCTCCTGCATTGGCAAGCAGGTTCTTTACCACTAGTGCCACCTGGGAAGCCCATATCAGACCATATATTTGTAAAAACTTAATAAACAGAAACTTCAATTATGTAGAGCTGGGAGATCAGAGGGGGAGGTCTCATGCCTGTAACGATAACAAAGCTCAACAGAAAGAAGAGACTCCTCTCTCCTGGAGAGACTCTGCCACTGAAAATCATGACTTTGGATGCTACAACGTTACCTCCCTGTTCCCTTTTCCTCGCTATAAGTATCCCTCTTCCTTTGCTGGACAGGGATTTGCACATAGTTCATCAAAGTTGCAGACCCCCAATTGCAATTCTCTGCAAATTCCAAATAAATTCATCTTTACTGGAGAAACATCTGACAGTCTGTTTTAGATCAGCATATAGAACTGTGGTATTCCCCTAGTAGAATTTTATTTCTAGGATTCAATTGTCTCTCACTGAGGCTTTAGCTATACTGGTTACTCAGAATTACTACTGGCCCCTTCCTATCTATTTTCCACAAAGCTGCAAAAAGGACCATTAATTTCAAATCTAACCATGCCACTTCTATTCTTAGAAATCCCACTGGCTTCACTGTGTCTCTAAAATGAAGTCCAAACTCATGATATGGTTTGCAAAGTCCTTCCTGGTTCAGCTCCTGACATGGTTTCCAGTCTTATGTTCTACCCATGTCTTTTTGATTCTCCCTTAGCTAGGCTTCCCATGTTTCTTTCATTACATCAAATTAACTCCTAATCTTCCCAACAAAGTGTGGTGGATACTTTGAGATGTTGCCCAGATCCCATCCCAAAAATGAAAGATTTATCACTTCAGCTTCAGGAATTGTCACCAGAGGCATGCATGGTCTCACCTGTTAGCCCTCTTCAGCCCATATATAAGTTTTACATAAGTTTATACTTCAGTGTCTGAAGTATAGCATCACTCAAAGACATGCCCTTTGGGTAGGGTGGGTAGAAAAGCCGGACCTAACCACTCGTTGAAAAGGGGATATAGAAGTTTGACTCTCTCGGCTTAACACAGGACAATTCTAAAGCGCATTTGTACTTTAGAGTCCCCGAAAGGACTGGGCCAAGTTTCTGCTGAGATTGCATCACAGCTTGAATCCAGTCATTCCAGTTTCTGTCTCTTCCCTTCAACAGGTGTCAATGTCAAGGACACTTCCTGTAACCTGCTTTTCTATTTCTCGGGGATGAAACCTGTGACCCCTACCCACATAGAACAGTACGCTTCACTCCCTTATGTTCTCCACTGACTTCTCACTGTATGTATCATGTTTTGATGGAGACATTTCTTGACTCCTAGGATTGAACTGTGGTGTTGGAGAAGACTCTTAGAGTCCCTTGGACTTCAAGGAGATACAACCAGTCCATCCTAAAGGAAATCAGTCCTGAATGTTCATTGGAAGGACTGATGCTGAAGCTGAAACTCCAATCCTTTGGCCACATGATGCGAAGAGCTGACTCATTTGAAAATACCCTGATGCTGGGAAAGATTGAAGGCAGGAGGAGAAGAGGACAACAGAGGATGAGATGGTTGGATGGCATCACCAACTTAATGGGCGTGAGTTTGGGTAAACTCCGGGAGTTGGTGATGGACAGGGAGGCCCGGCATGCTGCGGTCAATGGGGTCGCAAAGAGTTGTGGAGACTGCAGCGTGCCAGGCCTCCCTGTCCATCACCAACTCCCGAAGTTTACCGAAACCCACGTCCATTGAGTTGGTGATGCCATCCAACCAACTCATCCTCTGTCATCCCCTTCTCCTCCCACCTTCAGTCTTTCCCAGCATCACAGTCTTTTCAAATGAGTCAGTTCTCCACATCAGGTGGTCAAAGTATTGGAGTTTCAACTTCAGCATCAGTCCTTCCAATGAACATTCAGGACTGATTTCCTTTAGGATGGACTGGTTGGATCTCCTTGCAGTCCAAGGGACTCTTGGGTCTTCTCCAACACCACAGTTCAAAAGCATCAATTCTTTGGCACTCAGCTTTCTTTATAGTCCAACTCTCACATCCATACATGACCACTGGAGAAACCATAGCTTTGATTGGACAGACTTTTGTTGGCAAAGTAATGTCTCTGCTTTTTAATATGCTGTCTAGGTTGGTCATAGATTTTCTTCCAAGGAGCAATCATCTTTTAATTTCATGGCTGCAGTCACCATCTGCAGTGATTTTGGAGCCCAAAAATATAAAGCACTCACTGTTTCCATTATTTCCCCATCCATTTGCTGCTTGTGAAGAGATCATATGTCCTAGTCTCTCATGTAGTTGACGTGGGCACTGTGCCCCTCAAAACAGAGCGATGGTAGGGGCGCTACAGAAACATTGTCTTGTCATTTGTCAGGTAATTGCTGTGTTGTACTGTGAAGCTATTTATGTCAGTTATTTTTGCCTTCGTTAAACTTAGTTGGACTAAAATAATTGTCACGAAATTAAATCTGTTGTATTCATATTAGTATAATTCTTAGATTTACTATTATATGGCATGCTTTCTGAAATTTCATCAGTTAGTAAGAAATTGGAACAGGCCCTAAATTCCCTACAATTTCTAGAATTCGATGGTATGATTGAAGATTTATAGTGAGTATAATAATCTCAATTTGTTTACATTGTGTATGTTTTCTTCCAAAAGTAGTTTTTTTCCAAGCATATTTAGGAACATTTATAAACCTAGGCATTGAGGATATCTGGATATATAATGCTTCAATTTTTTTTTAACCTAAAAACTGTGCACCTATGGCTAAACTACATACCTTTAAGTAATGTTTGCCCTGCTGCTAGGAAAGATTAAGGGCAATAGGAGAAGGGGGTGGCAGAAGATGAGATGGTGAGGCAGCATCACCGACTCAATGGACATGAATGTGGGCAAACTCTGGGAGACAGTGGAGGACAGAGGAGCCTGGCGTGCTGCCGTCCATGGGGTTGCAGAGAGCCGTACAGGACTCAGAAACTGAAAAGCGGCAACAATTACGTCTGAGAGATATTATTAACCTGTATTTGGTTTTGTATTTCATTACTGCAACTTGGGAGATAATTACACTTTCTTGCCCTGTTGATGTCAGGCTTGCTATGTAGCTTTCTATGGCCAATGAAATTTTAGGGAAAAAAGGCTCATCATGTGATTTGTCCTGTTCTCATTTTTCTTTCAGTCACAGACAGGCAGAGGGTTCTGTGGTCCTCAATCCTGGAGTCAAAGGTGATTTCTGATCACTCTATCCATCTCTCTACCTATGTAGAGAGTGAGAGAATGTGTGCAAATATGCACATATATAAATCTCCACATATATTTTGCATAAATATTACATGCACACAGACACATGCATGGAACATGCTCTCTTTCAAATGTCATGGAACAAAATATGTTGGAGTCAAAAACAATGTAAACAGAGCCTGCATCTCTCTGTAAGTGTTTCATTATTTTGTCATAGACTTTAAGCTTAGATCCTCTTTCAGGGCAGAGTGACTATCACTCACAGGTTAGCAGAAGATCCACACTGGGCCGCCTCTTGCAGAACAGAGCAGGACCCCCATGGGTAGGGCCAACGATGGCAGCACCAGGGTTCACGGCCAAGCATTCGGTGGCCCCTTTGCCAGGCCCCTGGTTGACTACTGTGGGCTTTACCTGATTATATTTTAGAAAACGTAGTGGGTGGAGAAGACGTTAATCTTTGAATTAACTAGTCCTAGGCATCATTATTTCAGGTTGCCCAAAATATTCACATTGCAGCAAAATGTTACTAACAGGGTCATTTTGATTTTTCTTGGCAAAACTCTGTACAGCTAAAGTTTGGTAATAAATTTTAGTTAAAGAAAAAATAAAAATCAATGTCAAATTCTACTTTTTAAGACATCAATTAAAGGTCTATGTATTATATAGACCTCAGTGGAATAAATTCTAACATTAAAAGTGTTCTTAAAATTATTGAGCTATTTCCTAAAAACTAATCGCTTACTGGTTGTATTTCCTCTCTTTGAATCTCCCTCTTTCACTCAACAGTATTCTTTCTGTGTCCCTAAATACCATCCTTCTCTTTTGCAAAGAGAGTTCTTTAGCCATCCCCCTTCCCTTTTTTTTTAACCAGAAACTAACTTCTCATCACAAACCTGTATGCAAATACCCACTAAGCATCTCTGCTAAAGAAAAGAGACACTTTTGTAGGTTTTCTACCCTTGAGTAATACCAAGAACTGGAGCAGAGTTGAGTTAGAATTTTCCCTTTAAATAATTAAATACTTAATGAGGTCCCGCAAAATGCTGATGTCTATAACAGAAAGGGCACCGTAGAAAAATGTTTTCTCTTCATCCAGAGAAAGCCCAAGGATTATTCAATTCATTCTTTTTCCTTCAATTATATGTAGATTTAAAACATGCCAAGGTCACATAAATAACCTTTATTAGTAATAATATCTACCAATTTTTATTATATATTGATGTCATCTGACTATGCATTTAAAAATATTTACCAACTCTTCTCATATGTTTTTGTTCTTTACAAATGAGGAAACCTTGGTCCTGTACAGTTTAGGTGAATTTCCCAAGGTCCCCAAAACATTGAATGATAGACACAAGATTCTCAACTAAGTCTTACTGGCTAGAAAAACACATGGGAAATGGAACAGTGACTGACATTCTTGGTCCTGTTACTGTTTAGATTTGTGACCATCGGCAATTCTCCTAACAACTTTGTACTCCAGTTTAATCCTCTAGAAAATGTAGGGATTAAAATAATCTCTGGTGGCCCAGATGGTAAAGAATCTGCCTGTAATAAAGGAGATCTGGATTTGATCCCTGGGCTGGGAAGATCCCCTGGAGAAGGACATGGCAGCCCCCTCCAGCATTCTTGCCTGGAGAATTCCATGGACAGAGGAGCCTGACGGGCTACAGTCCATGGGGTCACAAAGAGTCAGACATGACTGAGCGACTAACAATTTCACTTTTCAAAATACGTTTAAACTTCAAAATCTGTGATTTTTTCAGTGAGGCTTGTTACAAGTAATATCGAGGTAATATACATGCTGGCTTATCTATTGCTTTGCATTTTTAAGCTTTCCTCATTGCTTATCAGTATCTATTATACTATTTAAACATGCTAATTTAATCAGTGGATGATATTAAAGGGAACTCATTAATGTACATTTGACATCACTCAGACTGTTATTAATGATACTCAGATTTCAACCTTCTTTAAGGTTAAACTGTAAAATTCTCTTTTCAATTAGGCACAGCTTCTTGGACATTGTGTTTTATTTTATTTTTTTATGTGGACCTTTTTAAAGTCTTTGTTGAACTTGTCGCAATATTGTTTCTGTCTTGGGTTTCAGCTTTTTGACCACGAGGCCTGTGGGATTTTAGCTTAGCCATCAGGGTTCAAACCTTGCATTGAATGCGAAGTTGTAACCACTAGGCCACCAGGGAAGTCCTGGACAGTGCATTTTAAGTACTAATATTTAGACTCTTTTTCAAGCTTTTATTATAGAAGTATAATCTTCAACCTTTGAATTTGCAAATGTCTACCAACCTAGATAGCATATTAAAAAGCAAAGACATTACTTTGCCAACAAAGTCCATCTAGTCAAGGCTACAGTTTTTCCCAGTGGTCATGTATGGATGTGAGAGTTGGACTATAAAGAAAGCTGAGCACCGAAGAATTGATGTTTTGAACTATGGTGTTGGAGAAGACTCTTGAGAGTCCCTTGGACTGCAAGGAGATCCAACCAGTCCATCCTAGAGGAAATCAGTCCTGGGTGTTCATTGGAAGGACTGATGCTGAAGCTGAAACTCCAGTACTTTGGCCACCTCATGTGAAGAGCTGACTCATTGGAAAAGACCCTGATGCTGGGAGGGACTGGGGGCAGGAGGAGACGGGGACGACAGAGGATGAGATGGCTGGATGGCATCACCGACTCGATGGACATGAATTTGAGTAAACTCCGGGAGTTGGTGATGGACAGGGAGGCCCGGCGTGCTGTGATTCACGGGGTCACAAAGAGTCGGAGACGACTGAGCAACTGAACTGAACTGAACCAAGGTTCTACGAGGTGTTAAAACACTCAGACTCTAGTTTGGCTTACAATAGGTGAAGGAGACAGTAGGTCAAGCGCCCACAGGTTAAAAGTAATGTTTAGTAAGTTAAACCACAAGCAGGACTTCTTTAATGTGATGAAGACTGAGAATATCATCTTTGCAAAGGGGAGGTGATCTCCAAACTGAGTATAAAGTTTACTAAATGTACAGAATTATTCATTTTTGATAAACAGAAATACATTTTTTTCTTTCCACTTATTTATTTTAAGCCAGCACATAACCAGTTTCAAAAAATTTGCAATATCCTGCTACTGATTATCAGTATACCCGAAGACTGGTACACATGCTATCATATTGCAGAATGTGATGGAATGAGAAGTTCTTCATTATATCCAAGTAAGTAATTGCAGCAATAGCCTCTTAAAAATTGCATGATTGAAATACTGGCAATATATCCCTTCAAGCAGGCATGCTTTGAAATGGATAAATAAAAATCCTTTTAAAATATGAAAGTATATTTTCTGATCGCCTCCCTTGCAGTCATCTCACATGATTATGATTATTATAATTTAGCAATTATAGAACTTTTAAAATGGATTGTGCTTAAGCTAAGAACTATTATTACCACCATACTCTGAATTAAGAAGCAAGGACAAAGATTTCATCAGTGAGGGCTCTCAGCCACTCTACTTTCTGTTAATCTGAGCACTAGAAGATGAAAAGGTCAAGCCCAACAACTATACAGATGGAATAGCTGTTTAACACAGCAAGAGACACTATTATGAGCTGGATACCAAGACTGCAGCCTGAGAAGGTTGAGCCGTTCAATTCCATGCAGCAGTGTGGAGATGAAGCTTTCCGGATTTAATTAAAACCGTATGTAAGATACTAAGGACAATGTATCAGACACCATGACAATTACCACAAGAATTTTGTAGTTGGATGACAGAGGAAAGCTATCATTCAGAAAAAAACATTCAATTCAGAAGATAATAGTGTATAGCAAGGTTTCACTAGATGAAAACTGAAAGCATTTTTGCCATTTGCTGAATGCCTTTTGCCAGAATGGGAATAGACGGTGGTTTAAGTGGCATTTTTACATTTAAGTTTATATTTAATAAATACTTCTTATGACATTTAACAGCAGATGCATATATTCTGGGGCACTTGATAACAATAAATCACATATCTAACGATTTCTTTCTCCAGGCCTGTGCAATGAAGAAGGCTCTACATTGACATTTATAATTTGTATGGAAATGCTTTTAAAAGAGCATTTCTAAATAACCACCTGTGGCTATCTGATTACAATTATTTTTCAGCCTTAAAGTACTTACCTCAAAGCTCAGTCAGTAAAGAATCTGCCTGCAATGCAGGAGACCCGGGTTCAATCCCTGGTTTGGGAAGATCCCCTGGAGAAGGGAAAGGCTACCCACTCCAGTATTCTTGCCTGGAGAATCCCATGGACAAAGGAGTCCGGTGGGCTACAGTCCATGGGGTTGCAACAGTCAGACATGACTTAGCGACCAAACCACTTAAGTACAATAAAGTATAATTCCCTATAATAACATATTTTCTGAGGTTACATAGGTTATAATAAGAATTGTTTAAAAAAATCCATTCCCCTGATGAGTCATTCTGTTATTATTGTTCCCATGATGTCAATATCTTTAAATCAAAAGAGGTAGAGAAGACAAAATCAATTAGAATAGAATCTGAATCCTCTTAAGCCCATCTCAGGTATTTCAACTAACAGAGTAGAACGTAAAACCAACTTTTATTTCAGAGAACATATACAAGATCAATACTGTAATTATCCTCCAATTAAAACAAATAATTTAAATAAATAGATCAATATTACTTTTAGTATTATCGTAGTTTAAAAGAAAAAATCATTTAATGTTTCATAATTTAGCAACACTATGATCAAACTAAAATTACAAGCACTGCATTAAATTCAAATTTCATTAGAACTACTCTGAATGTACAGAAATACAGAGTGGTCAGTTGCACAGATTACTGTATATGCACAAAAATTATTTTCTTTTAATCCAGGCACAATGACATTAGAAGTTCAAAACAAGGATGTCGGCAGGGTCAGTAATCCATGATGATGGAATTTTACCTTTTCATCTTTAGTAGTTTCAGGATTTTAAGTGGAAGTCTGAGGGTTTCTTCCGTTGGATGGTTTATGTCCATGTTATTCTCCTGGCTTAAAAACATGACAAACCAACATATAGCATTATATAGTTTACTGATGCTTGTTTTTTCTTTTTAACTTTACAAAGAATCTCCTACATCCCCATTAGCATATTGTGTAATGAGCTCCTTATATTTTATTGACTTTGTAATGTTTTTCCCAATACGCTTCAATATTAGGCCTGTGCCATGTAACAACATGCTATGACGCTAAGACACTTAGCCGTGTCCGGCTCTGGCGCCCCCGTGGACTGCAGCCCGCCAGGCTCCGCTGTCCACGGGACTCCAGAGCAAGAACGCTGGAGTGGGTTGTCCTGCCCTCCTCCAGGGGCCCTTCCTGACCCAGGGATCGAATCCGCGTCTCTCGTGTCTAACCTCCTCTGGCAGATTCTTTACCACTAAGGCCACCTGGGAAACCCACCCAATAACAACAGGAAATTTTTTAAATGTAAATATTACCTATAACAGAAAAGCAATGGTTTATTATTTCAGGGAACTTTGGAAGTATTGACCAAGGATCTTTCTATACAACAAGAATACTCATTCTTTGTACATATCCTCCACAAGAAAATTAAAAAGGCATCAACTGTATGTTTATTTAAAAAAAAGTCAAAGTATGGTAGCAAACTTTTTTCATAACTTTGATCAAATACTTGAGTAAAATAAAATGATACAAATTAACTTTGTTGTTGCTTAGTTGTTAAGTCATATCTGACTCTTGCGACCCCATGGACTGTAGCCTGCCAGATTCTTCTATCTATGAGGTTTCCCAGGAAAGACTGCTGGAGTGGATTGCCATTTCCTTCTCCAAGGGATCTTTCCAACCCAGGGATTGAACCCAGGTCTCATACATTGCAGGCAGATTTTTACCACAATACCACCTGGAAAGCCCCACAAGATTACTTACATGCTGTTAAAATTCTTCTTTTATTTTCATGTGAATCATATATTTACTTTTTAAACATTTGATTTACCTAATTCTGTGCTTTGCATCAATGGGAAACATATTCAAAGCAATATTTGAAAACAGTACGGCATAGTCATAAGATGGCAGAGTTTGTAAGTAAACACATGCTTAATTTCTGACTCCATCACCTAATTCCTGGCTGACATGTAACATGAGCAAGTTACTTATCTTCTCTGAGTTTGAAATTCACCTTGTGTCCATTTGGATAATGGTATATGTAAATTATTTAGAAAAGTGCTTGTTCCATGGTAAACATATGTTGTTTCACGTTTGTAAAACTTGATTTTTCTACTTTAGTCTGTAATTTTGTTTTTCCTTTCAATTGTGCAGTGAGAAAATTGTACTGAGGCTATAGGAAGGAAAAAGCCTTCTAAGTAAATTTAACTTTGAAGATGGCCTTGAGAATATATTTTCCGACAATAACAAAAAATAGCAGAAAATGATAAGAATTAGATGCCAGTAGGGAAAAGTTTCCTGTTTAATTTTATAAAAGAAACCAGCTATCAGAAAGAAAAGAAGCCCTTTTATTTCAGCTGAAGTGTCACTAAATGTGGTATGAAACAAGGTCAAGTTTTCCTCTAAAGAAAAAACATGGCAATAAATTCTATGGTTTATTGAAAAGATAAGAACCTCGCCAGAAAGAAGTTGTGTACCTTGCATAGAAGTATCACTTGTTTTATTTTAAGCTCATTCTGTTGTACCCAAAATAAATGTCAGAGACATGACTTGAAAATTAAGACTTCAAAAGCTCTAGTTACATGAGATCAGGGTTGGATAAGATTAGAGAGCTAGATCAAACTTTCAGTGCTCAAAAGCATTATATGAGAAATGGTATTTGGATAGAGAATTCAGAGGCTTTATTTAGGAATACGGAGTTAAGATAAAATTACATGGTAGGTTAAAATTAAATTTAGTAATTTCACTTTCAATAAATTCTAACAGCATGTCAATGTTTTCCATCTTAAACTGATGGACAAGTGAAATGAAATATAACAAGTTCAAAACAAAATCATCTTGATTGCTACAAAGTATGAGGAAGCAGGTAAAGTGGAGGCTTCTTACCCTGATTGCAGTTCCTTCTTCTTTCTCAAATCTTGACACTAGCATTATTTTTTGACTAATGAAAATGCAGTCCCCCTGTTGCTATCAAACTTGCAGTTTTCCTGAGCTCCGCATTTGTTGTTTTGTTGATAAAAACACTCAGACTTTTACATTATTGCTGTATCATAAATACAAATGATGGATATAAACTTTCACAGGTAGACTCACCAAACAGTTTTTTTTTTTTTTTTTAATTAAGAAGAGGAGACCTCAGTCCTCACTTATTTGTATTGAGGTCAATAAGGCCTCTAGATTGCGTGCTGCATGCTTCAGTTAAACAAACTCATGGTCAAGATAGAAGTCAAAGTGGTTGCCTAAGAGTTCACATGTAGGAGATCAAATGTTTCCAAAGTATGGATTACCTGGTGTGTATGGTAGAAATGGACTCCAATATCTGCTACCATATTGATTGCCATGTTAATTTGAATAACATATTATCTTAGATTGATTAATAGTCTGTCACACACCAAGTTAAGGTTTATTTTCTTTCCATTTATTTCATCACTCGGGTTGTTAATTGACTATTTCAATCTGAGAACTAATTGATTTTAGCATATGTGAAAGATAGTTTTGCATGCTATTTTCACTCTCATTTTATTTAGCATTTTTTTTTGGTGACTGTTGGATTAAAACTGACCAACTGACAGATCATTTCTTAATACAGATTTCTATAGACATCCTAATTGGTCCCGATAATCTTTGAAAGGATACACTCTTTCATGCCTGAGGACAGTTATCCCAAAGCCCCTGGAGACCAGCGCCCCCCGGCTTCCTAAAGGGTTAGATCACAAAGTCTGCCTCCCTTTGGCTGGCTACCATCATCCACGCTATCTAGATATCAGCCTACCCGCTTGTACGGTTTGTAATAAGCCCTTCATGCCCAGCATAAACACACCACCTCTCATTTAGGGCTTATGAATAAGTGAGTCCCTCACTAAAACATCAAGTGATATTATTAGCAAGAAACTTGAAGGTGGGCTTTGGACTGAAAATGGAAAAAAAAAAAATAGCTGTGGAAGTCAGGTTACATTTTGCCTGGTAACACTTCTCAAGAAAAGAAGAGGCACTAATCTGGAAAAAATCAAAGTCATGTTTTTTTTGAAGTCTGGCAGTTCTCCTTCCACCTATTTTTCTTGCTGCGACAGCTTCTCTTTCCTACTGAACCCTCGTCAGGGGACAGTCTGCCGCTCTCAGGCACGACCACCAGGCACGTCTCCACAGAGCTGCCTCACCTTGCTCACCCTCAGCGCCTCCGCGGGTGCCTTCTCCACCCTTCACCCGAAGGAAACACATGGTGACCAATCCCAGAAACTCCTTTTGGCTTCCACAAAAATGGGATTCAAATCATAAAACTCTCATTGTTGGAACTAATATTTTAGGCATTTCTTTAAAATTGTGTCTGAGGGGGATACAGAGGATTCGGTTGGATGGCATCACCGACTCAATGGACATGAGTTAGAGCAAATTCGGGAGATGAAGGACAGGGAAGCCCGGCGTGCTGCAGTCCATGGGGTTGCAGACTCAGACACGACTTTGCAACTGAACCACAGCAATGCTTCTTTCTGCCCCATTGCCCCCTCTGATCAGTAACAAAGGGTGAAGGATTGTGTAATAGTCACTCCTTCCTTACTCACTCCGACTTTAACATTTAACAATCCATTTTGATGCACAGAACAAACCAATCTCTAAACTGTGAAACTCTCAAATGGACAGGAAGTGAAAGTGAAAGTCGCTCAGTCGTGTCCGACTCTTTGCAACCCCATGGAGTCCATAGAGTTCTCTAGGCCAGAATACTGGAGTGGGTAGCCTTTCCCTTCTCCAAAATGGACAGGAAGATGGAACCTAAATCACAAATGGGGTGCATATTACATAACATTTGATAGCAATTAGATGGAATCACGGAAAAATAATACTTTCTATGACTATAAACTTAAATCATGCTTATTGAAGAAAATATCTTTGTGTTCTACATACAAACATGTAACATATGTGCTTCTCAATATCACATTATATATAAAGTGGTGCACCTTTGTTTTCTCTTGATGCTCTATTGCAAAGACTTCCTGATGTTACTTCTAGCTTCTGTGAAACTCTCCTTAAACAGTGCCTCCTGGTGGCTGTGGATTTGATGGTTGGCTGCTGGCAAGAACTCTGGGCTTGTCTGGCTGATGTCAGGACCCAGAAGTTCTTCTCTCTGAACTAAGAGTTGCTTTTGGGAACTCTCTGTTGTGTATTGCAGCTACAGAGCTTTGAGGAATTTGTTTCTCCCTGGAGTCTCTAGGCGTGTGAAGCCGTACCTGATCAGCTTGGACTGACTTCTCAGCGCCGCCACCCACAGCAGCCTTTCTAGCCTGTTGCTTCCAGTGGTAAGTGCCGTATTGTGTATTTCTCTCAAATCTCCCATGCGTGTACCCAGGAAACACTTTGCATAATGATACAAAACTATATATTCTTACTTACTTTCTCAATTTCACTTTGCTTTGGGGAGATTTTAATTCTGGCTCAGTAATATTACTATAGCTGGTGGTGAGATTTCCTACCCCTTTAACTGTGTGTCTTTTGTAGTCAACAAGGACTTCGTGATGATTTCAAGAGTGATATTTTACATGGATTTGTCCATATCCCCACATTTATCTTCCCTTGAATTCTCTGCCTATTTCTCATCTTCCTTATGAAGTATTATGTGCAAATGGAATTTCAAGGACACTCATGATTTTTTTCAGTTTCCCAAACTATATTCATAAACTTATGCCTATAAATTGCCTGATTTTACAAGCGGTTTATTTTTCAAAATGGTTCCTTAGCACTTTCATGACGGTTTTCATATGTTCTCTGAAGTACCACGGCCATGGGTCTTTGTTAAATGATCTTGTACTAGGAAATCTAGGGATTTACAAGCCCTTTGCTCTTAACATTTGAGAGAATGAGCAAAGTGAGTGAGTAGACACAATGGAGAAGCATAAATACACAGTCAGATCGTGTGTGTTAGTGGTGAAAGCTGCCAGGCACTTAGGATGCACTTTAATCAGGTGCGGGCAATGGACCCATGAAAAAGCCTCAGCTCACAGGAGCAGGGGGTTTTGTGCGTCTGGTTCACTGGGCCAGTTTGGACACATGAGAGAGCTGGCCCACGACTGGCTCCCCAGCCAATGTCTGTAAATGAAGACAGAGTGTCTTAAAGAATAAAGTTCATCAGAATCCTTCAAAGCAACTCGGCAGTTGTTCTTTCCAATCCCTCCTCTTGGCACCTGTTATTCTATCATCCTTTGAAATGTGGTCTAAATTTGCTTAAAAGGGGAAAAAAAGTACCCCCTTCCTATGTGGCCAAATAGACCCAGAGTCATCTACAGACATCTGCAGAACAGTCTCTATGGCATTTAAGCATTAATATCTATCTACACATCCTGCCTTCACATAAGACATTTTTGAAAGGAAAAACAAAAAATATAATAGGAAAATAATTATATCCAGTTTATAAAATATTTCTAGCCTTGTGATACTGTCATATAAAATGGAAATCTATTGCCCCCTTACAGATATGCTGTTCATTTCTAATTAGACTTTTATTGCAAGTAGATATTCTCAGAAATCACTGTCACATAAGAAATAATTTATTACATAACAGAGCACCCAAAACTAATAATGGTTTCCTATCATTACTATTGAATTAAATCTAAATGCATTAGATTCACTGTCTATACATTGTCTTGATATTCTTATGTAATATTCATACATGATAGTTGTCTATAACGGTCTTGGAAATAAACACTTTTCTAAAGACATGCAAAGTAAAAACTTTGGTCTAAATTATGTTACTATTAATGCCCCTTCATAAAGAAAAAATAAAGATAAATTTATTTCTACCAGGTAATTTCTTTTACTTATGTATAACTCCCTTATATTTGTATTCACATTGAAAATTGCTATAGTAGAGTGTCATTAAATAAAACTAGATGAATGTGTCATTGCTGCATACCTAAATCAGAGTGGGTCATTGAGATAGATGCCCTGAGCAACAACAATGTCAAACAAACAAAAATAACAACAAAACTTATAAGCTTCCACTAAGAAAAAACAAATTGCCTAAGAAGAGATAAAAACAAAACTAAGATTCAGCTTTTCCTCTGTACCACAAGATGCTGTAAAATTTTATAACATCCACAACTTGCCATGATAATAGGATTTTGAACCTAGAGTCATGTCTGTTCAAGCAAGAGGAGCTAACAGAGACACTTTTAGTTAAACAGAGTCACAGACTCCTGCGTTCCTCTGCGTCTCAGTCCACGTCTGCTTCATTTTCTTCTCGGGGGATGTGCTTCCTATCCGAGGCTTTTATGTTTTGCTTTCACTACACTCTCCCTTGCAACATGCCATGGCTTTTCATGGTGGTGATTCTGGCTTTACCTTATAAATTAGAGATCCACTTATCAATATCAGCTCAATTCATCTCAGTGTATCTCAGTTAAAATTTCTATATAAGGAAGAACAATTGACTCAACCGACATCTGGTGCCTGCCTTTGGTGGCATTAACTGTACGCTCATCTATATGGGCAGCTGGTATTGATATGCACATCCGAGTTACGAGAAATTGGAGAGGGGGCATATTATTGTAGAAGGGAGTGAAGCAACGATAAATGTATCTCCTAAATTGAACTACTTACAATTTTTGTGGAAGCTTGGTTATAAAATAAAGCCTGGACTTAGGAGTTAGAGAAGTTTGGATTTGCTTGATAACTTATTCCTAATGTCCCTAAGTTCTAGCTTTCAATGGTAAAAAATGTCTAACTCCAAGCATTGCTATGAAGAATTATATGATAAAACACATGATGTGCCCAACCCCATGTTTAAAATATGATAGTTAATTAGTGGTAGCTTCCCTTCCATACATCAACCAAGTAGTTAATTTTGGCACAAAGGAAGTATCATCTATTATTACTTAAGTTACTTTAAGTGAATAAAATGAACAGGTTTGGGATGGAGTCACTGCTTTCGGACAGAAAATACATTGAATAGAATTTAATCCTCATTTACTGTCGATGTTAATACTCAAATACAGTTCCAATTCACAAAAGTATTTTTATTATTGACCTAGGGAGTCAGGAGCTTCTGAATTAGATAGATAATAGATGATGGATAGATAAATAGATGATAGCTATTTTTATATGTTTGGTCCATGGCTTTTGAAGCCTTCACTGATCTTGCCCACTCTAGTCACTAGAATTGTTTTCTCACTGAGAAATCAGTATGTTTCCTCTACTCTTTGATTCCCTTAAGACACAAAGCTACATTCAACATATATATGTGCTTCTGGTATTCTACAAGTGCAAAATGGTTGTTTTCTCTAATTATCTGAATTTTATTCACATTATCACACCAAATCAACTTTAAAATTGTTAAGAAACATTCTTCAAATTATAAAATCCTCTACCTATCTCACTTTTCTCTGAACTTCCCCAGACAATTGCCATGTGATTTATTATTTTGTTGTCTTATTTCTCTTGTTATTTTTCATGCATTACTTTTGTCTTCCCAAATATAACATTGGAAAGACAGCTATGTCACACTCAACTTGTATAGCACATAGGTCCTAGTTTAATGTAAAGTCCACCATGGGTATTTAGTAAAGTTCTAGCTATCATTTATTCCATGCTTTCTTTAAATTTTAAGCAAAATTTTTAGTAATTAACACTTGATATTTTATTGACAATAATAACATTATGCATACACAATTCATCTTGTAATACAAACATCATGACATCAGTCTTGTAATAACTATATGACCTAGAAATAAGCATATTCCTAATGTGTCATAATCTCTGAAATACAATTAGGATAAAAACTACCCCAACACTTAACATCCCAAAATAGTTCACGGATTTTTATGTGCTATATCAAGCTAAACACAATGCTCAGTTCGTTTTACAAAAGAATAAAAATTATTCAGACATAATGATTCATAGAATTTGCTTACCTAAAAACTACTTTTTCTGTTGAATGTAAACATAGTATGTTATGAAATAGAAACAAATCCACTAGAGTTAAAATCACAAGAAGAAATTCTTGAATAACTCCTTACCCTTTAAGTCAAAAGAGAAATTGCAAGAATGTGAGTGTACTGCATGCACAACAGTGTAGCATCACTTCAAATGAATTGTACTATTTTCCCTTAAGAACTGTAATATTGTTCAGTAACAAATAACAACCTGTAGGGCAAATATAAATGGAGATGGAATGTAGAGAAGTATTTTATCAGAAAGTCAACTCCACAGGCTTAATTGATCTATGCTGATTGCTTTTGCCTGTACAATTTACTTCTGCAGATAATAGCATAAACACCAACCCTGTTCTCTCTACCTGCCAACCTCAGCTGACTTCTTTGTTTATACTACTCGCTTTTAGACACTAAAAAGGGAAACTGCACTCCATGAACACCTCTATATATCTTATAAGCACCTTCTAAAAATAATGCAATCCATTGAGAACAGACATCACAATTTCATGTAATTAAAGACACTGTGATAACAGATAAGAGCTTAGACATATAGCACTCAAATCTCTTTGGAACTATTAGGTGACATAACCAACAAGACTGAATGTTCATAACTCATAGGAAAATTTCCATGACAAAGTTGAAATTTTAGTTTTTTAATATGATATAAGATACTTCTTTCAAAATGCTTGTACTTGGGACTTTGTTGGTGGTACCATGGATAAGAATCTGCCTGCCAATGAAGGGCCAAGGGTTCCATCCCTGCTCCAGGAAGACTTACGTGCCACAGAGCAACTAAGCGTGCACATCACCCCTACTGAACCTACATGCTGCACCTACTGAAGCCTCTGTGCCTAGGGCCCGTGCTCTGCAACGAGAGAGGCCGCCTCAGCAAGCAGCCTGTACGCTGCAGTGAGTAGCCGCCGCCACTCACTGCAACCAGAGGAAGCCTACGCACAGCGACCAAGATCCAACACAACCATAAATAAATATTTTTTAGATAGATATCCTTGCTATCTGATTCCTGATCACTAATAAATGAAAACTAATTAATGCTATATTAGATGTGGGTCTTCTATGGTTTATTAAAGTTCTTAGAATAGTCCTAGAGAGAAATAGAAGGAAATTAGTCTGAAATATGTGTGATTTTATTTTTTAGAGTGTTTCAAACTATTTTAAGATTCTCTAAGAAGTTTTCAGTTGAAGTATAGTTAATTTACAGTGTTGGGTTCGTTTCTGCTGATTACTCACGTATGTGTATGCTCAGTCACTTTAGTCGTGTCCCACTCTTTGCAGCCTCATGGATAGTTACCCACCAGGCTCGTCGGTCCATGGGATTCTCCAGACAAGAATGCTACAGTGGGTTGCCATGCCGTTCTCCAGGGAATCCTCCTGACCCAGGGATCAAACCCACATCTCCTGTATCTCCTGCATTGCAGATGGATTCTTTATCCACTGAGCCTCCTGAGAAGCCTGTGCTATAAAATAGACCTTTAGAAATCTGGGAGCCAAAAGTTCCCCGTATCCACTAAAGTAAACCAATAATCTCAATAACTGTTGCACCTGACTAGTACAAAAAGCTTTAATTTAAAAATAACCATTATTGTGTGCAAGCATGCAATCTTACAATATACTATTTTTGTTCTTTGATGTGCACAGAGTTCAAACACCTTGATAAACAGATTGATAGCCCACCTTTTTCCATCTAATTGTTTAATCATTTAAAGTGATCCTTCGTATTACTGATATGGGATACTGAACATCTGAGAAGAATATCCAAGAGGAGAGAAAAATCTCAATCTAATAACCCAGCTGGAAATTTTGTGTACTGAGGTATATTACAGTTTGGGTGCAGTGGTAAAGAATCTGCCTGCCAATGCAGGAGATACAAGAAATGCAGTTTTGATCCCTGGTTTGGGAAGATCCTCTGGAGCAGGAAATGGCAACCCTCTCCAGTATATTTGCCCGGAAATCCCATGGATGGAGGAACCTGGGAGGCTACAGTCCCTGGGGTCACTAAGAGTAGACGTGACTGAGCAACTGAGTAAACACACCGTTACACTTCCTTTCCTTTAAAAACTGACTTCCCACACTCATATCTGTTAAATCCCTCTATATATCTCAAACAAAAATAACATTTATTCTAATCACAATAGCGTGTAACATATGCATTTTTCTTTAGAAATCTTTCACCACATTTTGAATACTCAGTGAAGGAGTTGCACTTCAACAATGGGTATTATCTTTGTTCACCTTGGGTGGACAGCCAACTGCTTGCTCCTGTAATAACTACCCTGAAGCCTCAGTAGTTTAAAGGAAAAAAAGCGTTTCTTTCTCAACAAAGAGTAACCCAACATGAGTATTCCTGCAAGTGAGATGTGATACTCTTGTCTAGTTTCACACTAGTTCAGGGACTCGAGCTGATGCAAAATCTTGTGATGTTCCAGGCCTGCTTCCTTCAGTGACATTTTTGCTCTGAGTAAGGAAGTCCGATCTCTTTAATGTCTCTCATGAGACTCCCTGTGATCTGGCTTTTGGTAACTTATTGTGGCTTTTATCCTGCAATTCACATTCTTCGCATCATCCCACGGACTTATTTCCACCTCTTGAAAGAGCGACAGTCTCTCATGTACCTCTTCTTGTCAGGCTTTCCTTCTGTCATGTTATCCTTTCCCAAGGAATCCCCTTTCTTCATGTTCCCGTGGGGAGTTCTGTAAATCTATGTTTCAGCCTAGATGCCACTTCTTAGAATCCCAGAAGCGACCCCCGCCGTCTGTTCTGCAAGACCCCGCGCCCCCTCAGCACACTATATTTAGACCGCTGCGGCATTTATGTTATTCTGCCGTTTCTTCTCTGCCTCTCGGTGGTGGGCATGAAGGAATAAAGTGTTGGAAGGATGGACTCGATCTTACACTCCCTTTTATCCCCAGGACGCAGCGCATGACTCCTATCAATAGGTATCAGTATAGAAGCAGAAGTGAGTAGGGAAAAACACTTCTGTACTGTAACCCGAGGACGCAGGTCCCAGATCGGTTTTCTTCTAGCAGTAAACCAGAAAATATAGCAGAAGTAGAGGGCAGTGTGTGTCACTGTTTTATCATCTTTGTTTTAGGCTGGGCGGAGGGTACGCTCCGGTTGCCGGGCTCCGGCTTCCCGCTGCGGCGGCGGCCCCCTTGCAGAGCAGGGCCCCAGGGCGTGTGGCCGCAGAGCCGGCCGGCCGGCTCCAGGGCACCGGCTCAGGAGTTGGCGGCGGATGGAGTCGGTCGCTCGGCACGTGGGGTCTTCCTGGGTCAGGGATCGAACCTGTGTCTCCTACGTTGGCGGGTGGATTTTTTTTTTTTTTTTTAACCCCTGAGCACCAGGGAAGCCCTATATGTCACTTTTTAAGCTTAATTCTAAATGAAAATGGAATCAAGGAATACTATTTTTTTTTACAAGGATATGAAAACTAGAATGGCTTACATAAACATTTAGAACTAACGTTCATTTTAAGAGTTGTATATAAAACTAAAATGTCAAAGGCAAACGGGGCACATTTTGACAAAATTTAATGGGCAAGCCATAGTTTAATGTGTATAAAGTTCTTACAAAACACCAGAAACACTGACGCATATTAGACATTTCTAAAAAAAACAAATTACAGACTGACAATTTCTTTTTTTACATAAAGGTACATCTTCCCTGGTAGTAAAAATCCCCAGGGATTCTGATTCCCAGAAATTATCTTCCCTGATCCAAAAAGCAGGGAAACAAGATAATAATGGCAGAAGTATAGTAAGGTAACCACTTCCAGAAAGCAATATGCCCGTATGCATCAAGACACTTAAAAATATGTATACCTTTTTATTCTGGATTTCCAAATGGAGGAATTTATTCTTAGTAAACAATTGAGGTTGAGTTTGAAAATAAACATATAAATCACATATTGCAGTAGTACTTATTATAATGCAAACTGGGAAACAACTAAATATTCAGAAATAGGTACATGATTAAATAAATAAAATTTAGTGCATAATATGAGAAAATATTGCTCAGTACTTAAGAAGATATTTAGTGAGCTAAAGAATTGTTTTTCATATTTAGGCAGGGACACACATCATTTTTCTCCTTTATGGTATCCGCCTTTGCTTCAGTCACTGAAATTGCCTGAAAACTCTATGCCATGGCAGAGTTTGCTACTGATCTGGAGTGGTGCCCAGTTCATTTGCTGTGTTCAGAGCTCGGGCAATAGGCAGTGAAGGTAGACGGGCCCACCATCCCTTTCCCCTGCTCCATAAACTGTCTGTGTTCACTCCAAAATGTTGGCCTCTGAAAGAAAAACAATTCCAGAATAGATGTAGTCTATTTCTATATTTTGGTATGCCACAATCCCTCTCAAAATAGAGCCAGGTACCTGTTCAGTGTATTTGATGGAAAGGATAGAATGTAGAGAAAAGGGGGAAGAAAGATAATATCCAAAAATATTGTTATCCATATTTGAAAGTTTTTCCCAGAACCAAGATCACATAAACATTCATCTTCTTTTTCTATTTTTATGGCATTAATGAAATTAACTATAAAGTGATATTTTTGACATATCATGAGAAAGTCATCTAATTTATTTTTTGACAAAATCAGCTTTCCAGTACTATACTTTAAATAATAATCAGTTTTCATTAATTTGAAATGCCAAATCTAACATATACTAAAAATGCCTAGTATAAGCCACAGTATATATAGTCATAAATTTTAATTTTGTTTCATTGATCTGTTCATTATTTCTATATAGTATTGATTAGCAATTGCTTATGATATGCTTTCCTAATAATTATTATAACTTGACATAATCATACATTTTTAAAATTACTTAGCCATAGGAAAGAATGAAATCTTCTTGTTTCCTTTGGATTTCAGAAAGGATATATGCAACCATTGTTCACAGCAGCATATTTACAATAGCCGAAACATGGAAGCACCCTATATGTCCCTCAACAGATGAATGGATAAAGATTTTGTATATGTACACCACATAGTACTACTCAGCCATAAATAGGAATGAAATTTTGTTATTTTCAGAAATACAGATGGACCTAGATGACCTTATGCTAAGTGAAATAAGACAGGCAGAGAAATAAAAATACTGTATGTTTTCACTTATATATGGAATCTAAAAATTAAGACGAATGAGAATAACAAAGCAGAATCAAACTCAGGTAGACAGAACAAACTAGTGGTTATTAGTGGGGAGAGAGGTAGGGAGATGAGCAGATGCGAGAAGGAGATTCAGGGTGTAATAAATAAAACAAATGTGATGCAGCGGTATAATGTACAGCAAAGGGAGCGCAGTCTATATAATAACTGCAAATGGCACATAAGCTATAAAATATCCAGTCACTCTGTTGTATACTCAAGGTTTATATAACACTGTAAACCAACTGTGCTTCAGCTTAAAAAGAAAGGGAATGAAGTGCTGACATTTGTGACAACATGGATGGACCTGGAAAGTATTATGTTTAATGAAATAGTAGATGGAAAAAGACAAATATTGTGTTTTTACTTGTATGTAGAATCTAAAAAGCAAAACAGACAAATATAGCAGAACAAAAAAACCAGAAAGATACAGATACAGAGAGCAAACTCGTGGCTGCCAGAGGTGAGAAGGATGAAGGGAATGAGCGAAGTGGATTAAGACATACAAACTCAGGTGAGTCTCAGAGACTTACTGCACGGCACAAGGAATATAGCCAACAATATTGCGAAAATTTGTAAGATGCTTAATCTATAAAAACATTGCATCATTATGTTGCACACCTGAAACTAATATAATATTGTAAGTCAACTATACTTCAATAAAAGGAAAATGTTTGTTAATGTTAATGACAAATAAGATTATATTTTTTGCTCATCAAATTTTTAAAACAAGAATATTTTCTTAGAATTTGAGATATGCTGTTTCATTAACATCATTAGCATCATTAATGCTATCTATCTTTGGCGAGTATTAATCTTTAGTTTTAATATGTATTTCAATTGATATAACATTATTGAGGACACAAGAAATGTTTTCTCTTCCTTCTTTTCTGTCTTTCATTCAACCTTTCCTGGGAAAATATACTCTTCTTTTAAATCTGTAGAGTTTATTCATTTCCAAGCAGGGCATCTGTGATGGCTCTTCTGAAACCCTAGCAAGGGGATTCATTCATTTAGATGCAGCTCTTTCAGAACAGCCTCAGTTGCCTGGGGTTGCCAATGGTCTGAATTATAATTCCTTCTCACTGGGAATGACCTGAAACTTTAACCATTAAACTAAGCTTGAGGGTTTCAGAGAATCAGCTAGATTGGTCAAGTCCTATTCAATAATCCACTTAGGCAGACAGCTTCCCAGTACTACTGGGGATGAGGGCAATTCTGTAAGAAGCTTCCCTGCGTAAGGCAGCACTCACACTTGAACCCCTGCCTCTTGACACCACTCACTTGCTGCTGGCGCGTCCTTTTGAAAAGACCTGAGAACCACTTTGAAAGGAAAACCATACACGTTACCCAGGGGTGGCATGACTATAATCTGATTTTTTTCTCTTTAAAAATATTTATTTTTTATTTTTTACAACTTTTTACTTTGCACTGGGGCATAGTTGATTAACAAACAATATCATGATGGTTTCAAATGACCAGCAAGGGGACCCGGCCATATGTAGATAGATACGTACCCGTTTTCCCCCAAACTCCTCTCCCATCCAAGCTGCCACGTAACTGAGCAGAGTTGTATGTGCTATGCAGTAGGTCCTCTGTTGGCTATCCATTTTAAATATAGCAGTGTGTACCTGCCCATCTAATTTTAACCTAATTTTTATATACTCAGCTAAAAATCCCAATCTTGCTTCTATCTTCCAAACTCTAGTTCATAATAAAAAAGTGAAAAAAAATAAGTAAAGTGAAAGTGTTAGCCACTCAGTCATGTCTGACTCTTTGCAACCCCATGAACTGTAGCCCAGCTCTGTTCATGGAATTCACCGGGCAAGAACACTGGAGTGGATAGCTTTTCCCTTCTGCAGGGGATCTTCTTGACTGAGGGGTTGAACCCGGGTCTCCTCCATTGCAGGCAGATTCTTTACCATCTGAGCCACCAGGGAAACCCAGATCATAATAACTGTCTACTAAATAAAGCTTGCCTGCTAAATGAGCATCGTTGTGCAGATCTGTACCAACTAGGAGAGAGTTAGGGGACACAGGGGCTTCGCAGGCGGTACTAGCGGTAAAGAACCCGCCTGCTAATGCAGGAGACTAAGAGATGCAGGTGTGATCCCTGGGTTGGGAAGATCCCTGGAGGAGGACATGGCAACCCACTCCAGTGTCCTTGCCTGGAAAGTCCCATGACAGAGGAGCCTGGTGGGCTGCAGTCCCGGGGTCTCACACAGTCAGACACGATGGAAGCGACTTACGCTCACAGAGGCCACAACTCTTAGCATGGCCCTAAACACTTTAGCTGCATTTATGGTGAGTGTTCTAACTGGGAGGCAGTGTTAACACCACCTCCCCATGTTAGAGATGAATAAAGGTTTAAATAATTTGTCATTGTCACACGCAAGTATTTTGTGGATCTGACAGTGGAATGCTAATCTATGTGACTCTAAATGCATAAATATTCTAATGTGTAAATATTCAGCCAAATATTTCCAGAAGGTGACATTTAAATACCCTGCCTCTGAACTGCATTTGATTTCAATCATCTCAGAAAAATAAATTTCAGAACCCTTTCTTAAATGCCTCTTTCTTTCTCAGTGGCCTTTACCAATACTTTTAAGTTTTAATGATCTTTCTAATATCCAATCCCAAATGTTCCTGGTAAATTTTAAACCTACTCCATTTTTAAAGGGTATCAAATAGCTGCTTGCCAACAAGCATTTGTCTACAGGTAGCTAGACTATAGCATAATCCAACCTCAAGCTAATATTATTCCAGAAAAACATTCTGGAGAAGTAAGCTCAAATTAACACTGTTCCCCTTACTTTTACACGGAATGTAGTCAATAATATTATAATAACTTTGCAAGGCACATAATCCATAAAAAATATTCCATCACTATGTCATACACCTGAAACTGGTATAATTGTAAGTCAGCTATAATTCAGTAAAAAGAAAATGAACAATACAAACTCAGGGCCACATTTTCAAGACTAGCTCGTTAAATTTGTGATTTTTCTCACAGACAAACCTTTGAGGTCACATACAGAAGACGGTGTTTCAGAGGTCTTGTCTCCCTGGAGTGTCAAAAGCTAAGAGTAAAAGAGAGATTAACTATCAATGCTTGCAAGATCTAATTTTGTTTACAATTAAAAATGGGCTATGATATCTGCAACCAGGGCCACTTATGAGATAACTTACTGTCTTAATTGCTGTCATACTGGGAAATAAATTACTGATTAAGAAATAAGGTAGAAATAATAAGATAATAAGATAAGATAAATATAATAAAATAATAAGATAAGAAATAATACTGATTAGGAAGTAAGGTAGAAAAAGAAAATAAGGAAAAATTAGATCGGAATAAAGCAGTCTAAAGCCATTGCCACCACAGTCCCACCGCAGCTAGAACAAAAACCACATTACAGAAAGTTAATCAGGATGAAAAAGCAGAAAGTTATGACCCAGATGAAGTCATTGCCCAGTGGTTGGCTGTCTCCACAGCTTGATTGAAGCATAAGATGTTAGACTGTCTGAGCCGTGGTAGAATACCTGCGTCGTCGTTGGTCATCACTCTGTTAAGAGTCACAGAAGGATATGCTGCTGCAAGCATTTGGCCTCACGGTTGAACACATTGTGATCTTGGGAGGGCCATGCATTTCTTTTCTTCATTAATGTAGTAACTTTTTGGCAAATACGAGTATTTTTCTTTTTTAATGTCATCTTCCTCTATTCAGTTCTTTCCCATTTTAAGCCCTGCCTCACTTAAGCCATGCTCCTCATTTACAATCTATTGCCATGGCACCCTAATCTGATTTAGAACTTGCAATCACATCCCACCCTTGTGTTTTTAAGCCAACTGGAATATTCCTAGAACCACATCATCAGTGATTGTTTCCATCTGTGATCTGCTTTAGCCTTGATTTGATCTCTAGCAGGCTCCAAACACCTGCCACCAAGACTCCTACTTTGGATGCATTTTGATTCCGTTTCTTCAAGATATTCTCAATCATCAATTTTTTTCCAACGGATTTTAACTTCAGTTATTTCTAATTCCTTGAGTCTATTGCTTCTTTTAGCAGGGATCCCATACTCCACATCCAGTTCTATAAAACTGGGACATTTGAATTAGTTCCACATTCCAGTCAGGTTGCCTCCAACCTACATTCTCCCTGCAATCTTCCCTGTGCATTATCACTAGATTGAATCTTTTCTAAGTCCCACTTTTCACAAAACATCTTCCTACTGAGGCATTAAAATATTTACCATTATAGCCCTCCAAATCCATTTGCCATGCATTTTGCATCAGTCAGTTTATATGTCTCTCTCTTAGACAGAGACAGAGAGAGAGATTTATTGCAAAAAAATTGGCTAATGTGATTGTTGGGCTGGCCAAGTTAGAAATCTGGAATCAGCTATCAAGAAGAGCCGGCAGGGGCTCTCAGGCTTGAGTTGAAGCTTCTATTCAGAGACAGAATTCCCCCTTCCTCTGTCAAGCAGTAGTTCTACTCCAAAAGTCTTTCAAAACATTAAATCAGGCCTGCCCAGATTATCTTTGATAATCCTCTTTACTAACTGCAAACTATTTAAAATCTTCAATCACATCTAAAACACACCTTCACAGCAAGACACAAAGATCAGTGTTCAACTGAATTACTGTAGACTATAAACTGGCCATTGATAGATAAAACAGACCATCACATGTTACAAATTGAATGAATGAATAAATCAAATACCCATGTGCTCATGTTGCATATGTGTTCAGTCGTGTCCAACTCCTTGCCATGAACTGTAGCCTGCTAGGCTCCTCTGTCCATAGGATTTTCCAGGTGAGTTGCCATTTCTTTCTTCAGGGGATCTTCCCGACCTAGGGATCAAACCTGTGTCTCCTACATTGGCAGGCAGATTCTTTACCACTGAGCCTGAGCCCTCCTTAAGGTTATTCACTTTCAATGTACTCGTTAGCCTATTAATTCTGTTATTCAGTCACTCAGTTGTGTCCGACTCTTTGCAACCCCACAGACTGCACCACACCAGGCTTCTTTGTTCTTCATTATCTGATGGGTGCTCAAAATCATGTCCACTTAGTTGATGATGCCATCCAACCATCTCATCCTCCGTCACCTCCTTCTCCTCCTGCCTTCAATCTTTCCCAGCATCAGGGTTTTTTCAAATGAGTCAGTTCTTCGCATCAGGTGGCCAAAGTGTCAGAGCTTCAGTTTCAACATCTGTCCTTCCCATGAATATTCAGGACTGATTTCCTTTAGGATGGACTGGTTGGATCTCCTTGCTGTCCAAGGGACTCTCAAGAGTCTTCTCCAATATCACAGTTCAAAAGTTTCAATTCTTCGGTGCTCAGCCTCCAACCCTCACATCCACACATGACCACTGGTAAAACCATAGCCTTAACAATGCAGACATTTACCTGCAAAGTGATGTCTCTGCTTTTTATTACACTGTCTAGGTTTATCATAGCTTTTCTTCCAAGGAACAAGCATCTTCTAGTTTCACGTCTGCAGTCACTATCCACAGTGATTTTGGAGCCCAAGAAAATAAAGTCTGTCACTGTTTCCACTTTCCCCCCAACTATTCACCATAAAGTGTTGGGACCAGATGCCATGATCTTAGTTTTTGTATGCTGAGTTTTAAGCTAACTTTTTCACTCTCCTCCTTTACACTCATCAACAGGCTCTTCAGTTTCTCTTTGCTTTCTGCCATTAGAGTGGTGTCATCTGTGTACCTGGGGTTGTTGATATTTCTCTCAGCAATCTGAATTCCAGCTTGTGAGTCGTCCACCCTGCATTTTTCAGGGTCACAATATACAGCCTTGACGTGCGTCTCAGTTTTGAACCAGTCTGTTTTTCCATGTCTGGTTCTAACTGTTGCTTCTTGTCCTGCATACAGTTTTCTCAGGAGCTAGGTAAGGTGGTCTGTAATTCCCATTTTTTAAATACTTTTCCACAATTTGTTCTGATCCACACAGTTAAAAGCTTTAGTGTAGTCAGTGAAATAGAAGTAGAATTTTTTTTTAATTCCCTTGCTTTTTCTATGATGCAATGACTGCTGGCAATTTGATCTCTGGTTCCTCTCCCTTTTCTACACCTGGTTTGTACAACTGTAAGTTCTCAGTTCACATACTGCATCCTGCTGAAGCCTAGCTTGAGGGATTTTGAACATTTCCTTGCCAGCATGTTAAATGAGCTCAACTGTACGTAGTTTAAACATTCTTTGGCATTGCCTTTCTTTGGGATTGAAATGAAAACGCATGACCACATTGGCCCTTGTCAAACAAAGAGAATGGGTTCAGAAACTAGTCTACTTTAATTACAATATTATCCGGATGGCAAAGTGAGCAGAAATAGGTGGAGAGATCAAAACGTTCTATGGTGTTCAGCGCAGTTGCCTCTTGTTGGGTTGAATCTGCTTGGACTGCGTCTACTTTCGTCTTACCCCTTTTATATATAGTTCCTCTTTCCTGTCCTGCCCTTCCCACTGGAAATGCCCACTCCTCCAGGGAGCTGCCCTGCTCTCTCCTGAGAAGTGCATTGTCTGCAGCCCTTCCCTCGCATCCTCAGCTCTGAGGCACTGCCTGCTGCTTTGCTTCCACACGACTCTTTTTATTATTATTCTTTTTTTTCTTTTTTCTTCATTTATTTATATTAGTTGGAGCTAATTACTTTACAGTATTGTAGTGGGTTTTGCCATACATTGATATGAATCAGCCATGGATTTACATGTGTTCCCCATCCTGAACCGACGACTCTTCATTGCAAGACTCAGCTTGGGCCCTGACCCCTCCCTCGGATTGCTTACCTGCCTTCCTGGAGTCTCGCTTTGTTCCCGCTTTTGTTGCTGGGAGTTATTCACAAGTATCGGATTGAGGAATAATTCCCTGAAGGCGTTACAAATGATACTTGCTTTTCAAATCTTTTTTTCTTTTGTTCAGTTATTCAGCGAAGCACTGTGCTCAATGTTAAGTATCGTGGATTTGATGCTCTTAAAGCAAGAAAAGCAACTTACATCTTATTATTCCTGCCAAGACATAATGGTCTTTGTGGTGTATTTTTCAAATAGCTAGGCCCTAATTTACCACTAAGTTGTTTTACAACATTAAACTTTTAGCTATTTGTCAAGAATCGACTATGTCTTTTCTATTGAAAAATGTTACTAAATGTCAGTTAATTTCCTGAAATAGGCTCAAAAAATTTTCAAAGTAGATAATTCAGTGAGTTAGGCTCATTATATTATAAATAATTTGAGTTTTTCCAGTAAATTCTACTGAAAATATAAGCCTTATTTGTAGCACAAGTTTCATCTTGGCACACTAGGAACTCATCTTCCTTCCTGGGGAAGGCACTGGATTGCAATATGCACATTTTGTAGTTGCAGATTTCATCCACTGAATGTTTATATAAAACATGGACACAATCCATGTATTTTCTAAATGAATAATTAAATTAATAAATAAACATATTTTTCCTAAGTACTATGCCAGAGGAGAAGTGTTAAAAACCACCTCTCTTGATATGAAGCAGCAAGAACCACAGAGAATAGTGGATCACATCCTCTCACGGAACACTTTCCTTTTGCTAAAATAAATTTTTGAAAACTCTAACCTTTCCTTGACATTGTATGGATAAACCAGGCCATTAAAGATTAGGTGCTGGTGTGATGGAAGCTGTCTATATTTAAATAGTTTGTTCAAATTAAGACTAGCATTAAGGATTCTACCAGGAGAGTTGACCCTGTCTGTCCTTCCAAAACTTTCAAGTCTTTCTCTGTTCCCTTTCTGGAATACTTGAATAAAAAGTGCAGAGCTCTTAAAAAATATACACTCAGCTGAAGAAAGATGAGAGAGAAAGCAAGATGAAGTTCCCTTGCCTCGTGCTGGGGGAGGAGATGTCTGCCTTTTACATATAAAACCCTGAGACTAATTACATTAAAGGCATCTTCAGTAATGTCATTTAATAACTTTTCCAAGATACTTATGAGTAATTTTAATACATACCTTTTAACCTACACCTTACGTTCTATTATACATAATTATTCTACTTGCTTATTACACCCTTTAATTTACAATGATTAATCATACACATTGCATAATTAAATTGTGAAAAAGGATTAATCATCATTATATTATTGTTTAATTATGCTACATATTTCATTTTAACTAGAAAATGTAAAGCACTTTAACTCATAGGCTAAACACACAGTTATATAATTAGCCTGGATTTTATTGTAGGGAAAGAAAAATAAGGTCCACAATAAGTGACTTATTGGAGGTGAAACAAGAATATGTTTTGCCCTTGGTCTGAACCAAAAATAGTGTAGAATTCAGAACTTTCAGCCATTTTTCAGGAAACCAAACAAAAGGAAAACAAAAAGGTTTTCTCCTTATTAAGTAATATCTTGACTCTTATTAAAGAATACTTGCGGTTCTCATCCCGAATCATGTGGATCCTATAGGGTTTCTGAGAACGCGGCCAGCGAGCGTGTCAGTTAACCAGCTATGGGCAGTGAGTCTGGCTTGACACAGCCGTCCCAGGCCAGCCTCTGACCCTACACATCCCACAGCATCCGGGGGTAAGTGGGTCCAGGCTGTTTTACTTCTTAAAGAGCCTCCACACCAATGTTTTCACCAGATGGTGGTACCATAGACTTGTGATCCAGGACATAAATAAACCATCTTTTGTATTGTAATACTTATTTATATTTTATGTTTATTATATTAAATAGACAGATGGGGGAAAGTAACAGTGGGAATTATTTTAAATAGCAAGGCAGATTTTTCTGCTTTGTAAGGAAGTAGTTAAATTCCTTCTTGAGAATATTACTAATCCACAGAAAAGATGAAATAATGCCGTTTGCAGCAACACAGACAGACCTAGAGATTATCATACTGAGTGAAGTAAGTCAGAAAGAGGAAGACAAATACCATATGATATCACTTATATGTGGAATCTAAAATATGACACAAGTGGACGTTGGTAAAGAATCCATCTCCAATGCAGGAGACCCTGGTCTGATTCCTGGGTCAGGAAGGTCCACTGGAGACGGGACAGGCTACCCACCCCAGTATTCTTGGGCTTCCCTGGGGCTCAGCTGGTAAAGAATCCACCTGCAATGTGGGAGACCTGGGTTCAGTCCTTGGGTTGGGAAGATCCCCTGGCAGAGGGAAAGGCTACCCACTCCACTATTCTGGCCTGGAGAATTCCATGGGCTGTATAGCCCACAGGGTCGCAAAGAGTCGAACACGACTTTCACTTCCACAAAGCAGAAACAGACCTGCCGACACAGAGAACGCACTTGTGGTTATCAAGGAGAGGGGGCTGAGGGGGGGTGAATTGAGAGTTTGGGATTAGCAAATGCAAACTATTATTATAGACTGGATAAACAAGGACCTACTCTGTAGCATGGAGACGTATACTCAATAGCCTGTAATAAACCATAACGAAAAGAATATGAATATATATATATCTGAATCACTTTGCTGTACAGAAGAAATTAATGCAATACTATAAATCAACTAAACTTCAATAATACAAATTTTTAAAAAATTCTTTCTTGAGTAGATTTCACCTGGTTTAGTTAAGTCCATTGATGGGATTTTTTTTTTATTATAAAATTTAAGGCTCAGCTTTAACCAGAAAAGCACAAGAAACAAAAGAACGCTGACAATGGTAACAAAATTGGTCTCTGGTTTAATCTCTTGTGGAGAGTAACATTCCTAATTCCTGAGAGAGAAGGTCCCATTGCTGAAGGTCAGATCACACTACTGTGCACCCGTCACACAGATTTAGTGCTGAGAGGAAGGGAGGACGGCTCAGAGAAGACACTCGGCTGAGCGAGTTTTCAAGAGCGCCTCTTGTTTCTGTTGATTGTAGGTACAGCACCTGGATTACTTTCTCCAACATAACATCGATGAGTGGAAAGGATTCCTAAAGGTGGATTGGAAAGGTGTTAGAAAGGAGAAACAGATGCTGAGCAGGAAAAATAAAAATAGACTCCACCGGAGGCTAATCAACACACCCGGATTTTGTTTTTTAATGCTTTGGAATCTGGGGCTTCCCAGGCGACTCCAGAGGTAAAGAACCCGCCTACCAATGCAGAAGACATAAAAGAGACCTGGGTTCAATCCCTCGGTTGGGAAGATCCTCTGGAGGAGGGCATGGCAACCCACTTCAGTCTTCTTGCCTGGAGAATCCCACGGACAGAGGAGCCTGGCGGGCTGCAGTCCATGGGGTCGCACAGAGTCAGACACGACTGAAGTGACTTAGCATGCACCTGAATAAGGTGACCATCATTTTTAAAATTCTACATTTACATTTTGAGTGTGTGTCTCTGTGTGTGTGCATGCGTGTGCACACGTATGTGTTTTATATGAAAACTTCCAAATTGGAAAGACACAGCTCAGTTATTCCTCACAGTACGACTTTCTTAATAAAGGAACATGGGAAAATCCAGCTAATATATTTTTATTTGAAAAGAAACTGTGAAAACCAAGGATCGTATGTAAGGCAAACAAACAACGCTTGAAATTATTTTCAAAGAACAGATTTCCTAAAGTGAGTATTTTTAAAAAGATAATGAGTATCTTTACTATACAAACATGCTCTCACAGTCTGTCCCTTTTAGATTCTTGACTGTATATCATAGACCCAGGAAATAATCCTTCTATTTGATGTTTACGGATCCGGCATCTAACTGCAGATACCATCGTTACAGTGCCAAGTGTTGGGCACAAAATTGCAGGCTTTAAAATGCAGCAAATTGGTATGCTGGTTTTTAGGGCACTCAGCCACATTTGCACCAGGTCACATATTTGTTTATGAAGAAACGGCTATCTGTAAGGGAAGGTGGTATAGACCATTAATTATAGATGGGAGTCAGGAGATGAGGGAACCGGTGATTATTTATATAATCCTGTTCCTTACCAGAATGCTGTACAGTACAAGAGTGAATAAAACTGCTCTAATAACTGTGAACCCAAGAGGCAATTTACATTTTATTAGGTGGAAGAGCTTGGAAATTGTTTGTTGCAGAAGATTAAAAAGAGGGGAAATAAAGAGAGAGAAAGAAACGGAAGCTTGAATTAAAAATGAGATTCATGATTTTCCTTTTGATCCACAGAATAACAACTGTCTGTACTGCATTATAACTTCATATGATTTCCCATCAGGTTGTCTGAAAATTGCCTCTTTAAATGTGATGATGCCGAAAAATGGTGACTGAAAAAAGGATTTATTTTTTTTTTAACATTACTGTCTCCTGCAGCATTTTACTAATGAGATACACAATAAAATTATATCACTCATGCATTATTTAACATCATACCCCTGGATTTCCATCTCTTGATTTTAGATGACTCACATGCCTGCAAACAGAGCGACCACAGGCGTTTTAGGTTTTGCATATAAATCACCTGTACAACTTAAGAATGTTATTTTAAATAAAAGACTCAACTCTCTGCCTTGATTATGTGTGAAAGAGAATATTTTTTTTCATAATTATAACTTCATTTGCATATTGCAATATTTCATTTTTATTGAGTGCCCATTGGTACAAGGTGCCATGATAGAGATGTATGATATTGTTTAATTTAATTAAGAAATAATGACTCCTAGCAGCATATTCTACACCTCCCATGCAGGCAATTGACAGAAATATTTTGGTAATTTGCTGGCATAAATTATTTACAGAGATAAGTTATCCATTTTACATTGCAAATGACACAAGACTTTGATATTTGAGTTGCAGAGTTAAATGTACATTTATGGGCCCAAACCATGCATTTGCATAAGGAGGTTTATACAACGGTGTGCTGGAGTTGGCTTATTTTGGCCCAAGGGAACTGTAGTAGGCATCCTTTTCAAATCCACATTCAATAATGCCAAGTTGCTGGCTGGAAACTGGCCATAGTGGAAATATTTACACCAGAGAAATGATAAACACAAAAAAATAGTGGTTTTTATTTTGCTTTGTCCTTGAGGGCTCAGTACAGACTCCGTCTGCAATGCAGGAGCCACAAAAAACATGGGTTCGATTCCTGGATTGGAAACATCCCCTGGAGGAGGAAATGGCAACCCACTCCAGTATTCTTGCCTGGAGAACCCCACGAATAGAGGAGCCTAGTGGGCTACAGTCCGTGGACTTGCAAAGAATCTTACACAAGCATCTTTGTTGTTTTTAGAGGGCCAGTTGTCAAACATCCACCAGCGCATCGCTGGATTTATGCAATGTTTCAGAATCACAAATGCAAATAACGTGCTATCCTGAAAGAGCAATGATCTTTTTGGAAGATTTTTAATGTTGAGGTAAATGTATTAAAATAATGCTGTAGTAATAGTCACCATTATATTATATTTGGCAATTACTTTGAAATAATCCAACTCTCCCTTACAAAAACTGAGTTGGTGAGAGGATAGAGAATAGATAAAACAAAATTAGTAAAAAAATTAAAATTTTTTAAATTTGGGAATTAGTATACAGGTTTCTTAGTATTTTTACATTTGTGAAGCTTTCCATAAAATGATGTTAAAGATAACTATCAACAAGAAAATATACATATACATGTATATGTATATTCTCTTGCATGTGCATGTGCATATATATATTTAGTTTTTCAAGAAATATATGTATATATGAACTCACAGATAAGTAACATTATTAGACCACATGTACATACACAGCTCTTGTTCTAGACATTCAATTACATTCTTAATACATTTCTGTATCAGGAAGCTATGGCTTATAATTTTTAAAAACAATCTTTAACTGACCTCAGATATTTCCTTAACTGTGATTCTAGTTGCAACAGGGCATAAAAAGTAGGGAACTAAATTCTCTTCTTAAGTAAATTTATGACAAAATCACCAAGGGTTACAGTTTACTATATCTCAGTAGCAGTACTGAGGGCGTATGCAATTCAGGTCCCTTGCATACCAGTGAGTACAGCCATTTTATTTGTAAATGGAAAACAAAACAAGCAAAGCAAAATGAAAGGGAAAAAGGACAAGGAACTTTTTCAGAGTTAGTTAACCAAGTTCTTTCTACCCGAAGGCCAAAGTGAATATCACCCAGGGTCTTACCAGAAATTCTGAATCTCAGCTCCTATCCCAGGACTACTGAGGTAGAAACTGTCGTTTAACAAGACCCCTAGGTGATTTGGACTTCCTAGGTGGTGCTAGTGATAAAAAATCCACCTGCCAAGGTAGGAGACATAAGAGAAAGATGCTTGATCCCTGGGTCAGGAAGATCCCCTGGAGGAGGCATGGCAACCCACTCCAGTATTCTTGCCTGGAGAATCCCATGGACGGAGGAGCCTGGTGGGCTACAGTCCATAAGGTCGCAAAGAGTCAGACATGACTGACGCGACTTAGCACGCAGGTACCAGGTAATTTATAAGATACTTAATAAAAGCTGAGAGGCACCAGACTAGACAGGAACAAAGCCTGACGTTGTCTGATCCCCCACTTCACTAAGCCCCACTCCCCAGCCGGTGAATGAACCTCTTCCTGCTGATCCTCAAGGCAGGTAGGCGTTCCCCACGCTGCCTGCGTTTTCCCCGGTCAAGGTTCTGCCTGAGGACGCACACACATACTACAGAGGCACCAAAAGACTTCTGCCAGGTTTCGCCTCCTTCCTGAACCCTGGATCGGCCGTTTCACTAAAGAAAAGTGCTGCTATTCTGAAATGTTGTAGAAGTCATCAGACACAAGAAGACTCCGCAAGAAGTGCGGTGTGATCCACCAGGACGCTGATAAAGGCATCTGCATTCTGTATGACACGCTTCCCTGCCTGGCCTCCCCAGGCAGTGAAGAGTCTGCCTGCAATGCAGGAGACCCAGGTTCAATCCTTGGAAGGGAATGGCAACCCACTCCAGTATTCTTGCCTGGAAAATTCCATGGACAGATTCTGTGTAACAGAGAGTCACATAAATTCATGAAGATTCACACAGCAATGAGTTTGAGAAGGACTGAAAACGCTGTGCTAACCACCCTGGACTTCCCTTAAATGAGCGTGTAATCTTTCCTCAGACCTCTGCAGCACTTTATTTGAAGGAAAGCTGCGTGTGGAACGCATGTGGCCTCAAGAGCAGCTCCATGTCTCAGACAGAGCCTCTGTGGTCACGCGACGGGCGGGAGCTGCCGCAGGGTAAACCACTTACCCCGCACCAACCCTAATAGAGGGACAATTTATAGAAGCCAGGAAATGGTAACTGAACAGTGAATCACTTAGACTGGGGGATAAAATATATGGGGTTTGATCACTAGAAAGCAAACAAAAGATTGAAAAGAGCTTAGGAGGACTCGAGTACCTTGAAACTTAAAGTCACTTAAAAATAAAACAAAAACTTTCATGACAGTAGGACCATCAAAACACAGTAGAGTGAGAAGCTGAAGGAGGTTATCAAATTCTAGAGCAAGGCCTGGCTCGCTAGCAGTATTTGTCTTAATACAATTCTCTCACTAAGTAAGGTTTTGGGCTAGAGAACAAGAGTATAGTTTTAAACAATAGTCTTTAAATACTGTTTTCCCCCTTAGCCATGCTATCATTTCAGTGTTTGGGAAGCACTAGTGTGGTGATGTCCTCTGCGTCCTCAGTCATGTCCAATTCTTTATGACCCCACGGACTGTAGCCCACCAGGCTCCTCTGTCCATGGAATTCTGCAGGCAAGAGTACTGCAGTGAGTAGTCATTTCCTCCTCCAAAGGCTCTTCCTGACCCAGGGATTGAACCCGCGTCTCCTGCGTTGGCAGGCAGATTCTTCACCACTGAGTCACTTGGGAAGCCAATATGGTGAGCGTTAGTTAATTACCTAAAGAAGCCGTCAGGCTACGTTTGAAGAGATGTTTAATGAGAGACAGGAGTCACGCCTGATCATCAACCCAATAGAAATTGGTACAGAATTAAACACAAATCTGAGTGCAATGCTGGAAGGACCTTCTGGTTAAACAGTATTAGCGCATTTATGTCAAACTAAACAGTGTGACAGGGCTTCCCAGGCGGCTCAGATGGTAAAGAATCCTGCCAATGCAGGAGACGTAGGTTTGACCCCTGGGTTAGAAAGATCCCCTGGAGAAGGAAATGGCAACCCACTCCAGTATTCTTGCTTGGAAAATTCCATGAACAGAGGAGCCTGGCAGGTTACGATCCATAGGGTCTCAAAAGAATCAAACACAGCTGAGTACATACACACACAACTAGTGTGACCACGTTCAGAGAAGAGTGAATAACACAGCAATCAAGTGAGTTAGGATCTGCCGTCATACCTATTTGTCACTGAAAATACAATTCTTTTGTTTAAGAGACACCTTTATTGCTGTTTGAAAACAGAATTATTTAGAAACTTTAAGTTTTGTTCATTTGTAAAGTAATGTGTTATGATTTGGTCACCATTTTCTCGTTCTCTGCCTCCCTCCAAAATCTATGGTTCCCAGTAAAGTCATTCGTCTGCCTTATTTCAGTCTTTAATTGATGTTACGATGGGAGGTTTGCAAAGTCTTTATTTTCCCTGAGTGACAGCAGGAGCAGCAGAGAGCTCGACAATCAGAGGAAATTCTGGCTCTGCCTTTCTTAGCTGCTAACCACAAGCAAGAGCTAGCACTAACCTCCAACTTCCTCATACACTCGGCGCCTCAGTTACCTTCTATCAGTTTGTTGTAGAGATTAAATGAGATAACAAAAGTAGACTGCTTGGTATTGATACAATGCCAGGTACAAAAAGGAGAAAAACAGTGAGAGAGCCTTTCTCCCTTTCTCCATCCATGATAGAAGTCTTCAAACACAGATGCTCAGAACTGGGTACACTTGGTAATTTGTAAACAGCAACTTCCTCCAGTCTGAATAATTTACTACTATGGACTACTGGAAGGGTGTCACTATTACCGCCTAGTAACTATCCTCAAACACAGGAGGACACGTGGACTCCCATTAAAAATGCAAACAAACAAAACCGGTAAAAAAGAAATCCAGGTAAAATGTAAAAGAAACAAAAGCCAAAATCACAGAAAATATAAGTTTTAATTGCATGGTGTTCTTAAATGGTCAAGGTTTGGCTCATCCCCCCAAGCCCCAACCTCCCTTGCCACAGTTTATGGCAGGAAGGATGGCCTCAATTCAGTGATTGTTCTTACTGTGGGATGTGATGACCTTAGTTTTGTGGAAAATTGCTTTGAATTTTCTTAAGGTAATAGCCATTCTAGCGTAAACATGCACTGTAATTTGTTTTTGGCTTTTCTTTTGCCAGGAGAGGTTGTGCACGCTTTCAGAAAGCCTCTTCCGCTCTCAATGCTGTTTTTCCAGAGAGATTCGGCTGGCAGTGTTATTTTATGGGCTACTTTATGCTTTGTGATTTTTCTGTGATTGACTCCTTGCACTTAAGCTAACGGGATTTACTGATGTTAACTGAGGTTGTTTCATTCCTATGAAAAGCTCAGGCTTTAACTAGACAAATCTCAGATTGATAAAGATGCTTCAGATTCTAGATGACATCGAAATATGCACAGAATTTTATAGCAGGAGGTTTGAAAAACAGCTAAGAAAAGTAGAAGAGATGCACATTTTAGCATCATTCTTCAGCTGACTGCATATTTCTAGAGTTTACTGAGAATGTAGAATAATAATGAATTGACTAATTTTGTGTGCTACGGCTGCCTCATTCTAACATAAGAGATTTAAACTGGGTGAGAGAATAGCTTAGTAAATGGGAAAACATTTGTCAAAGGTAAATTTCTGTAGGTATTTACCAGCTAACCCCCCAAGTGGCCCCAGTAATCCTTGTCTCCTAGGACACACTCTTCTCCCAGTGCGTGTCCATGTTAAATAGCACCAGCCTGTTCAACCACAGACAGCTACAGAAAACATGATGGGTGATTTCTAAGGTTAGATGACGAAAGAGCTCACTGCTCATGTCTTGTTCTCGTTGGGATCATTTGCTCTGGGGGAAGCCAGTCTATGATGTGAACACAGACAAGTAGCTCTAAGAATAGACGCAGGCATCTTGATTGTAACCTCATAGAGACTCTGAATCAGACCCATCAGCTAAGCCGATTCCAAAGTCACAGTCCACAGGAACGACCCAAGACAATCAATCTCTACTGTTGGCTAAAGCCAGTAAGTGTGGGGGCAATCCGTTATGTCTCCTTAGTTAACCAATAGAGAATGGTAGTTAACTCGTTTATTCCTCCATGCTTATAAAATATCATGTACTAGGCACTGAACTAGAAAGTCGGAAACAAAGGTAAAGTGAAAGTCGCTCAGTCGTGTCCGACTCTTTGTGACCCATGAACTATACAGTCTATGGAATTCTCCAGGCCAGAATACTGGAGTGGGTAGCCTTTCCCTTCTCCAGGAGATCTTCCCAACCCAGGGATGGAACCCAGGTCTCCCGCATTGCAGGCAGATTCTTTACCAGCTGAGCCACAAAGGAAGCCCTAAACAAAGGTAAAGAAGCATACAAATCTTTTGTTGGCTCACTGAATTATAATGACTTCAATTGTAGAAGTCCTATTGCCCTCATTCTTTATGATTAAGCAGCATTTTAAAAATCCTTGGGGAAACACAAAGCAGAAGGAAAGAAATTCACTTCAGCAACCTGGATAAATGCACTGTGATGATCACAACTTTCATTTTATTTCAAAATGTGCCCAAGCTAACTAATTTGATCAAAAACATATCTCATGAACCAGAGTCAAATGCTCCATCCTTGGCTTGGAAGTTTTCCCTTCTGAGGCTCAAATCAAAGCTCCTTACTTTGGCTTCCCTCTCCACCAGAGACAGACAGAGAGATGGTATACCGATTTGTTTCATCAGCAGGAAGAGAGAAACTAAATGCAAGCTAACGAAAACACAGAGAGCAAAGCAGCCCATCATTTTATACACATGTATACGGTGCACTTCTTACTATATTCTGAAACCATCTACAGCAAGTTATAGCATCTATCCAAGTTTCAAGCCTTAGGAAGATCTGTGCTCCGTGGTTTAAATAATGCATTTTACAGATTTAGCAAAGGTTACAGATAAAGCAGCTTACCCTCAGTCCCAGAACTTGTTAATTCATGAAGCAGAAATATATAACACAGAATTCCAGTGTGGATGAATTTCCAAAATCCCTAAGTGGCATCTCTGGCGGTTTAAGAATCATAAGTAACGGAAATGTGGCTGAACTCACAGCTCTGGAAATTCTAATTTATGTTGATGCTGTCAACATCCTGTTGTTCCCTGAGTAAAAGTGTCAAATGTCTACTTGATACACAATATACCAAAGAGTGAAATAATTCCTCTCAGCCCACAAAAAGAGATAATGTGTGAATTTGACAATGTCACTTCAGAAAGCTGTGTAATAGTCCTTCAAAACTACACTTTTGAGAGCATGAAGAATAGCAATCTTGTCACAGGGCAATAAGGCCCTAAAATATAACTTTTAACCAGGCAAAGGTTCCCACATTTAGAGTCAAAAAAACCCGAGACCTTGTAAAGCCCCTGAAAATGAGGTGCTGGAAGTGGGTGTCCTTTGATATTCAAAACTTTTTCACAGGAGGAAACTGACAGAGGCGGACAACAGCGTCTGTCAGAGTTTGAACCATTTGATATCGCTGGGAAGGTAAGATCTCCAAGCCGGACTAGCCAGCTTTCATGTCCTTGTTTCTTAGCAAAATTTTAGGGCACTGCATAGTGCCAAAATGAATTTCATGATGTTCAGGATTGTTTTATTCACAGAAAGCACTATCTACATTTTTTTAGGTTTAAAATTTATATTTGAAAAAACAAATATGAAAATATTACTTTCTTCATAATTTCATATGTGAATAGTATTATTCCATTTAAAATCTAGTAAAAAAAAGACAACAATTTTCTTCTTTGTTGGATTAATTTAAATGAAACAAAATAACCCCCCTCAGAAAGTATTACTTACAACCCAATTATAATTCACATTAAATCCACTTAATATTTTAATAATTCTCCTTTATTGTTATGGTTTTCAAATGTAGGATTCAACCAAGTGAAATCACAAGTGCTTAAACATAACTTTAGAGAACCTGGGAAATTAAGCATATAAATACTGTTACTCAAGTTATTTTGATTATCCCAATACAGTTTGGATGTTGGCCAAATTACTGTATACTTTTCATCTTGAAATGATGTCTAAATCAGTTGTGTACTTTAAATCATAAATTTTGATCTGATAAAATCTCAGTCTAATGTCAAATTACCTTAAAATTACAAATATGCAAAATGCCAGTTATATATATTACTAACTCTAACACCAAAGTGTGAATATGGTAGGTTTCATTTATAATGCCATTTCTATTTTCAATGCTAACCTTTTCATATTGGAAAGACACCTGTCTAATTGAGCATCTCAGATGTGCTGGCTGCTATCTCAAAAAGCTGGGGTTACCAACCAGCCTGTGGAATAATATCTAGAGTAATACCTCCTTCACCAAAGAGGGATTCACTGAACCATTTTTCACAGTCACTTTGCTGAGGACGTCAGGCTATACTTTACAGATAGGACATTAACTTTTGTAAGTTAAGGATTAAAATATTATTATTCAATATTTTATTTCAGTATATGAATATCGAGATACTGCTAAAATTATAAATAAACTTTTTTACTGAATTTATTTTCTCAATTGTTTTCATTTTTCATATTCACAAGTCTTACAGTTACCTCAATGACATTCTACTGTATTTTCCATCCATCTCATAACTTTGGTGGTGCACAACTTTGATGTCATTAAATGAAATGTGGAAGAGAGGTTTGTAAAATAATCAATACAGAAGTGCAGAAAATAATTACAACTGGAGGACTTTTAGTAGATTTAATACTATCATTGAGTCTCATCTAGAATGCTGGAGCACAGTTAGTGGCCTATAGATCTTTACAAGATGCTTTGCCAAAATTAGATACGTCACAGTGGTGACATCCATTCTTCACATCATCCCTTTTGATGGACAGAAGATATTTTTATTTAATTATTTTTTAGTTCAGTTCAGTCTCTCAGTCGTGTCCGACTCTTTCCAACCCCATGAACCGCAGCACGCCAGGCCTCCCTGACCATCACCAACTCCCGGAGCTTGCTCAAACTCATGTCCATTGAGTCGGTGATGCCATCCAACCATCTCATCCTCTGTCGTCCCCTTCGCCTCCTGCCCTCAATCTTTCCAGCATCAGGGTCTTTTCAAATGAGTCAGCTCTTAGCATCAGGTGGCCAAAGTATTGGAGTAATTATTTTTACAATTAATATAAACAAAGGTATTCAGCTTATGAATTTAACCTTAAAGGAAATCTTGATGGAATTGAATACTGCCTCCATGGTAAGAGGGAAAAAATGAAAATTAAATTACATATAGTAGAAAGGTTACACTTCTGGTGCCATTTCAGTGACAAGGAACCATTTCTTAAAAGAAACAACATCCCGGTGAGAATGTTGCCCCGAGGAATGAGCCACTTTAACTCCCAACAGCGCACTCAGCAGACTCTGCTCCCTGCAAACCGAGGGACTTCACGGAGCCTGCCTTCCTCGCCGCTCCGGAGGCGCAGAGCCCGGCCTGCGCGTCGGCAGGTGCCGGCCCCTCTGGGGCGCGCCGCTCCGGGTCTCCTGGCCCGGGGCTTCCGGGGCTGCGGCGGAGCTCCCGGGGAATTCTCCCCTGCGCTGGTCGTTTCTGTGCCCCGGGTTTCACTTTTCATAAAAACCCCGGTTGTATTGGACTAGGCCTACTTTAACGACCTCAGCTTTATTAACATCACCAAGGAAGTTTCCCAAATGAGGTCACATTCTGAGGGGTTACAACAGGAGTGTAGACGTCAACGTGTGAGCTTTGAGGGGCCTCAACTCAATGCACACAACCCCTCTAGTGCTAAGAGCAGAAGGCCCTTCCGAGTGATTTGACACTGAACGGGAGCCAGCACTAAGGCATCATCCCTCCCGGAGCGAAGTGTCTTGAAACCGAAGATAGAAGCATCTTTCTTTCTTTCTTTCTTTTTTTTTTTTTAGGTACCTATTTTAGCTTTATTTCTTCTTCTTTTTTTTTTTTTTAATTTATTTTTATTAGTTGGAGGCTAATTACTTTACAATATTGTAGTGGGTTTTGTCATACATTGACATGAATCAGCCATTGAGTTACATGTAATCCCCATCCCGATCCCCCCTCCCACCTCCCTCCCCATCTGATCCCTCTGGGTCTTCCCAGTGCACCAGGCCTGAGCTCTTGTCTCATGCATCCAGCCTGGGCTGGTGATCTGTTTCACCCTAGATAATATACATGTTTCTAACAAGCATCTTTCTTGAAGGTAAAAGATGAAATACAGCGGTGCTGGAGAGACTCGTGAGGACAAGCCACTGGCCCGCCCATGAGGGAAGATTTAAGGAAGCAGCCATTCAAAATACTTTTACATAAAGAAAATGTTTGCATGTTCTAGAAGGAGTTTAACAACAGACAATTTCTGGAGAAGACCATAGTACCTCTGCATCTTCCCTGCTGGCTCCGTTGGTAAAGAATCCGCCTGCAATGCGGGAGACCTGCGTTCGATCCCTGGGTGGGGAAGATCCCCTGGAGAAGGGAAAGGCTACCTGCTCCAGTATTCTGGCCTGGAGAATTCCATGGACTGTATAATCCATGGGGTCGCAAAAAGTCAGACACGACTGAGCGACTTTCGCTTTCATTAAGGATTCTTGCTTGGGAAATCCCCTGGACAATGGGATGCGTAAAATCCCCAGGAGGCGGCGCTCATGCTTCTGGATTTGGGGCTGCGGCTCTGCTGCCCCCTACAGGCCCCAAGTCACACTTCAGTTTGAGGAACTACCTTGTCAAAAGCCAAGCCCCTTTCTTTTTGGACTTTTTTATTTTTAATTGAAGGATAATTGCTTTACAGTATTGCACTGGTTTCTACCAAACACCAACGTGATTCAGCCGTGGGTTTATCCACGTCTTCTCCCACTTGAGCGTCCCTCCCACCTCGCTCGCCATCCCGCCCTCTAGGTTTCCCCGAGCCCTGGTTTGGGTCCCGAGTCACACAGAAAATTCCCCTTGGCTGTCTGTTTCACACATGGTAATGCGTGTTTCCATGTTACTCTCCCCACACCTCACTCCCTCTCCTCCCCCCAGGCCGTGTCCATAAGCCTGTTCTCCATGTCTCTGTCTCCAGTGCTGCTCTACAAAATTTCATCAGTAGCATCTTTATAGATTCTATATATACACGTTAGGATGCGGCAATTGTTTTTCTGAATTACTTCACTCTGTTTAATACGCTGTAAGCTATCTCAAGGAGCTATTCTTTCAAGAATTCAATCAAGGCTTCCTCGGTGGCTCAGGGGTAAAATATCCACCTGCCAATGCAGAATACGAGCGTTCGATCACTTGTCCAGAAGGATTCCACATCAGTCATTCAGTTCACTTGTTCTGTCGTGTCCGACTCTTTGATCCTCATGGACTGCAGCACGTCAGGCTTCCTTGTCTAACAAAAAATCCTGGAGCTTGCTCAAACTCGTGTCCATAATCAGCCAACCAACCATCTCATCCTCTGTTGTCCCCTTCTCCTCCCACCTTCAATCTTTCCCAGCATCACGGTCCCTTCCAATGAGTCATTTCCTCACATCAGCGGTCAAAAGTATTGGAGTTTCAGCTTCAGCATCAGTCCCTTTAGTGAGTATTCAGGGTTGATTTCTTTTAGGATGGACTGGTTTGATCTCCTTGCAGTCCAAGAGACTCTCAAGAGTCTTCTCCAACACCACAGTTCAAAAGCATCAATTCTGCAGCACTCAGCTTTCTTTATAGTCCAACTCTCACATCCATACATGACTACTGGAAAAACCATAGCTTTGACTAGATGGACCCTTGTTGGCAAAGTAATGCTTCTGCTTTTTAACACGTTGTGTAGGTTTGTCATAGCTTTCCTTCCAAGGAGTAAATGTCTTTTTATTTCATGGCTGCAGTCACCATCTGCAGTGATTTTGGAGCCCAGAAAAATAAAGTCTGTCAGTTTCCATTGTTTCCCCATTTATTTGCCATGAAGTGATGGGACCGGATGCCATGATCTTAGTTTTCTGAATGTTGAGTTTTAAGCCAGCATTTTCACTCTCCTCTTTCACTTTCACCAAGAGGCTATTTAGTTCTTCTTCACTTTCTGCCATAAGGATGATGTCTTCAGCATATCTGAGGTTATTGATATTTCTCCCAGCAATCTTGATTCCAGCTTGTGCTTCATCCAGCCTGGTGTTTCACATGATGTACGCTGCATATAAGTTAAATAAGCAGGTGACAATATACAGCCTTGATGTACTCTTTTGCCAATTTGGAACAGTCCATTTTTCCATGTCCAGTTCTAGGTTGCTTCTTCACCTACATACAGATTTCTCAGGAGTTGGTTAAGGTGGTCTGGTATTTCCATCTCTTTAAGAATTTTTCACAGTTTTTTGTGATCCACACAGTCAAAGATTTTGGCATAGTCAATAAAGCCAATGTTTTTTTCTGGAATTCTCTTACTTTCTCCATGATCCAGCAGATGTTAGCAATTTGATCTCTGGTTCCTCTGTCTTTTCTAAATCCAGCTTGTACATCTGGAAGTTCATGGTTCACATACTGTTGAAGCCTGGCTTGGAGAATTTTGAGCATTACTTTACTACTGTGTAAGATGAGTGCAGTTGTGTGGTAGTTTGAGCATTATTTGCCATTGCCTTTCTTAGGGATTGCAATGAAAACTGACCTTTTCCAGCCCTGTGGCCACTGCTGAGTTTTCCAGATTTGCTGGCATATTGAGTGCAGCACTTTCACAGCATCATCTTTTAGGATTTGAAATAGCTCAACTGGAATTCCATCACCTCCACTGGCTTTGTTCATAGTGATGCTTCCTAAGGCCCACCTGACTTCACATTCCAGGATGTCTGGCTCTAGGTGAGTGATCACACCAACATGGTTATCTGGGTCATAAAGATCTTTTTTGTGTAGTTCTTCTGTGTATTCTTGCCACCTTTTCTTAATATCATCTGCCTCTGTTAGGCCCATACCATTTCTGTCCTTTACTGTGCCCATCTTTGCATGAAATGTTCCCTTGGTATCTCTAATTTTCTTGAGGAGATCTCTAGTCTTTCCGACTCTATTGTTTTTCTCTATTTCTTTGCATTGGTCACTGAGGCCTTCTTATCTCCCCGTTCTCTTCTTTGGAACTCTGCATTAAAATGGGTATATCTTTCCTTTTCTCCTTTGCCCTTTGCTTCTCTTCTTTTCACAGCTATGTGTAAGGCCTCCTCAGACAGCCACTGTGCCTTTTTGCATTTCTTTATCTTCAGTATGGTTTCGATCACCTCCTCCTATACAATGTCATAAACCTTGGTCTGTATTTCTTCAGGCACTGAGTCTATCAGATCTAATCCCTTGGATCTATTTGTCACTTCCACTGTATAATCATAAGGGATTTGATTTAGGTCATACCTGAATGGTCTAGTTGTTTTCCCTACTTTCTTCAATTTAAGTCTGAATTTGGCAATAAGGAGTTCATGATCTGAGACACAGTCAGCTCCTTGTCTTGTTTTTGCTGACTGTATAGAGCTTAATCAATCTGATTTTGGTATTGATCATCTGGTGATGTCCATGTGTCCAAGAGATGACAAGAGTCATCTCTTGTGTTTTTGGAAGAGGGTGTTTGCTATGACCAGTGTGTTCTCTTTGCAAAACTATTAGCCTTTGACCTTCTTTGCTTTTACTCCAAGGCCAAATTTGCCTGTTACTCCAGGTATCTCTTGACTTCCTACTTTTGCATTCCGGTCCCCTATGATGAAAAGGACATCTTTTTTGATGTTAGTTCTAGAAGGTCTTATAAGTCATCATACAACCATTCAACTTCAGCTTCTTCAGCATTACTGGTTGGGGCATATTACTGCCTTGTCTAACTCAATGAAACTATGAGCCATTGCCATGTAGGGCCACCCAAGTTGGACAGGTCACAGTGGGGCGTTCTATCAAAACGTGGTCCACTGGGGAAGGGAATGGCAAACCACTTCAGCATTCTTGCCTTGAGAAGCCCACAATCAGTGTGAAAAGCTCCCCTATGCTGCGGAGGAGCAGACCTGTGCTCTGGTGCTCCGGGAGCCGAGGAGCCCCAGAGCCCATGCTCCACAGGAGATGCCACCACGAAGCAACTAGCAGACCCAGCACCGCCAAAAATAAACAAGTGGATAAATAAAAATAAGATGACTAAAACAATAATTCAATCAAAACACTGTAAAGTTAATCGATGGGGGGGGAGGCCCAATATGCATTGAGAACTTAAATTCTCAGAATATTTGGCCTTTTGTACGTAATTATGACTTAATCTTTACCTCTTTGTGAGATATTTGCTATTATAACACCAGATAAATTATTTTAAAGGAGATCTGGAGAGACTGAATGACACTCCTGGGAAAGTAAACGTGTATCAACACCTGGTCTTTGCTTTTGTGTAGTTGTTTGTTCAGGTTTTTCTCTGACTCAGTTCACAGTTTCACTATACCCCCTCCTTCAGAGTAAGTCCTCTAATGCCCCAGATATCATTTTATCATCCTCATTACTAGGGTATCCTCAATAATAAGTATCTCTGAATCTGGGTTAAGGTTCAGAATAGTTCCCTCCCCCCCTCCACTGTCCTCAGGACACAGAGCAATGCCATACTGAAAATAAACACTAGATGCAAATGGATCCAGTGGATCCCAACTTGGATCTAACTGGATTCAGTGGATCCCATATACATAAATTTCAGACTATGCCTTGTGCACCTCCTCTAACTAGCCCAGGTCACAGTTCCGTCATATACCAAAAGGAGAACATTGCCCTTTCTACCTCAGCAAAGGGCTGTGTGCCTCACACTCATGCGTGTGAGCACGTGTCAGCTTAGCACGCGCTCCACAGAGGTGCCTGAGCTTCATGCAGGTCTCATTTTAGACTCTCCAATGTGCGTACGCACACTGGTTTTAATAAGATCACAGATTATACCTAAGAGAAAGAACACCAGTATTTCCTATTGAAAAAAAAAGTACATTTATATTAAAATTTTTAAAAAACAATGATACTCCAAAAGGGAAGATGCAAATAGTAAAAAGGAAAATAATTTTTGATGCAAGAACTTACTCAAATGAGCAGACATGAACTTAAATACATTTAATTATATTATTTTAATCCAAATATAATCTAATGTTTCTTACCAAATATAAGACAACAACTACTACTACTACGACCTTTCTAAAGTAGAACAGGAAAGAACCGTGTTACTAGTTCTGCCCCTACAGGTATAACTGTGGTATAGAATGTTTACAAACTTCCTACAAAAACATTTAGAAATCATGCGTAATGCAATAGGAAGCCAACTTTTTCTTTCTGGGTAATATTATCAGCAATGATACCAACTTTTTTCTCACATTTATTCTATTCTCATGTGAATTTGTTTCCCTGTCGCTCGTATTTTTTATTTTCACTGTAATTTCAAAATGCAAAATAAGTAAGGAAAATAAATAGTTTTGTTTCAAAAACCTGTAAATCAATCTTTATGATTAGAACAACTTAATCTTTATTAGGGCTTCCTTGGTGGCTCAGACCACAAATCTGCCTGCAATGCAAGACACCTGGGTTCAATCCCTGAGTCGAGAACATCCCCTGGAGAAGGGAATGGCTCCCCACCCAGGATTCTAGCCTGGAGAATCCCATGAGATGAGAAGCCTGGTGGGCTACAGTCCATGGGGTCCAGTGCAATTTCCATGAACTTGCATGTATGTGCCAAGTCGTTTCAGTCATACCTGACTCACTGCAGCCCTGTGGACTAAGCTATTTTCTGCCTTCCATCTGTTTCTCTCAAACTATCACATCCTAAGAGAACTGTGCAAAGTCCAGTTGACCAATTCACTCCCTTTTTAAAAAGTACCTTTAATTTATAGCCATCATCTCCAAAGTAAAGTCAAATTTCCTTTGAGGGACACACAGTTCTTTTCCTGAGCAGGCTTCTGCTTATCTCTTCGTGCTCCTTCCCTCCCCACCTTATCTTCACAATTTAGTCATACACAACTGATGACATCTCAAGGTTACAAAGTCACCCCCTTTGTCTTTGTCGGTCGCTCACCCCTCTCCATTCCTGGGCTTCTCAACAAATCTTTCCTTCATTTAGAGAATGTTTATTCAGATTGCAAGGACCAGAATCGTCTCCACAAGAGAGCTTTCCAGGAAGTCATCCCTAACCTTCCTCACCAATTTGAGCCCCAATAGTCACAATAATAAATTGTATTTGGCTAATGATATAATTCTAGTTCTAGGCTAAGCATTTCACATACATTAATTATGTAACCCAGACAACAAGCATATGAAGTAGTTAATATTATTATCCTTTTATTAGTAATGAAATAGAAATATAGAAAGGTTAATTAACATGCAAAAGACCACATAGCTAGTCCATTGCAAAACTGAAAATCTAAATTCTGTTAGTCTGATTCCAGAGTTAATCAGCTTTAACACCTCTGTAGATACTGTTTCTCATAAACAACACTGAATGGTATCTTCAAATATTCATTTCCCTACCAAGACTTACCAGGGAAGGAAAGTCAGGCCATTCATACTTTTTTCTACAATGCATTATATTTTATAGTGTTCAATTAATGCTTGTTAAAACTAATCATGCTTTATTTTTTAAATTATGTTATTTTTATTTAATAATTACTTAGAACATTTCAGGGAAAAATACATATTTATTGGAATAAAAAATATATCATATAAATTGTTCTTATGGAAAGACTTTAAAGTAAACAATAAAAGCCATGTTCATAATAAGGTTATTAAATTACATATAATCAAATGCAACATTTTTTATAAATCATACAATAACATGATGAAAAATTTCATGAACACAGACTCTAGTACACCTTCCAGGTTAGGCTTGTCTTTCCTTGGCTGTTTAGAATCAATGATGCAGAACAGGCAAATAGACTGACCTCTAAGATTAATGATTAAACATTGTCTGACTATGAACTTCATGATAAGAAAAGCAAAATATAAGATGTGATATGCATGTTTTTCCACTCTATTAGGTAAAATTTTAATTAAAATCATAATTTAATAGTAATTTCAATAGTAGTGAAAATCATAACATTTTAAGTAAGTGTATTATTTTTAAGTTATATATTAATATATTCCCAAGTTATTTGAAGCCAGGTTTAAACAGTACATGAACCATGAACTTCCAGATATTCAAGCTGGATTTAGAAAAGGCAGAGGAACCAGAGATCAAATTGTCAACATTCACTGGATCATCAAAAAAAGCAAGAGAGTCCCAGAAAAACATCTACTTTTGCTTTATTGACTACACCAAAGCCTTTGACTCTGTGGATCACAACAAACTGTGGAAAAGTCTTAAAGAGAAGGGAATACCAGATCACCTGACCTGCCTCCTGAGAAATCTGTATGCAGGTCAAGAAGCAACAGTTAGAACTGGGCATAGAACAACAGACTGGTTCCAAATAGGGAAAGGAGTATGTCAAGGCCGTATATTGTCACCCTGCTTATTTAACTTCTATGCAGAGTACATCATGAGAAATGCTGGGCTAGGTGAAAATCAAGATTGCCGGGAGAAATATCAATAACCTCAGATATGCAGATGACACCACTCTTATGGCAGAAAGCGAAGAACTAAAGAGCCTCTTGATGAAAGTGAAAGAGGAGAGTGAAAAAGTTGGCTTAAAGCTCAACATTCAGAAAACTAAGATCATGACATCTGGTCTCATCACTTCATGGCAAATAGATGGGGAAACAATGGAAACAGTGAAAGACTTTATTTCCTTGGGCTCCAAAATCACTGCAGATGGTGACTGCAGTCATGAAATTAAGAGACACTTACTCCTTGGAAGAAAAGTTATGACCAACCTAGACAGCATATTAAAAAGCAGAGACATTACTTGGCCAACAAAGGTCCATCTAGTCAAGGCTATGGTTTTTCCAGTAGTCATGTATGGATGTGAGTATTATAAAGAAATAAAGTAGTCACGTATGGATGTGAAACTATAAAGAAAGCTGAGTGTGGAAGAATTGATGCTTTTGATCTGTGGTGTTGGAGAAGACTCTTGAGAGTCCCTTGGACTACAAGGAGATCCAAGCAGTCCATCCTAAAGGAAATCAGTCCTTAATATTCATTGGAAGGACTGATGTTGAAGCTGAAATCTCAATACTTTGGATGCGAAGAGGTGACTCATTTGAAAAGACCCTGATGCTGGGAGGGATTGGGGGCAGGAGGAGAAGGGGATGACAGAGGATGAGATGGTTGGATGGCATCACTGACTCAGTGGACATGAGTTTGAGTAAACTCCAGGAGTTGGTGATGGACAGGGAAGCCTGGCATGCTGCAGTCCATGGGGTCACAAAGAGTCAGACACGACTGAATGACTGAACTGAATAGAAGTTATTTGAAGAAAGCAAAAATGTAATACTAAATATATATACATATATATCTTCCAGAAATAACACAACCAACAGAAAGCATCATATATACTATTAAATGTACATCCCTATTTTATAATCAACAATGTATAATTGTATAAATAGGTGCGTCTAAACATAATAGTTAAATAGAAAGATTTACCTACTTGACAATGATCTAGGTTACGGATTTCTGTCATATAGTTGCTTGTGTTTGTCTTCTTGAAGATAATTATTCCTTTGCTAGTTTGGTTGGTTGATTGATCGATGATTTTTCTGGCTGCATCTCAGCATCTTGGTTCTTCCAACCTGCGCCCCCTGCAGAGAAGCATGGAGTCTTAACCACTGGACCACCAGGGAAGGACCCTGTGCAAGTTACTCTTAGTGTCTGACTGTGACCACTAAGTAAACAAGTCCCTTGGATATAGTTTCTTATGTTGACTAGTTTTTATCATTTCCAAATTGTTTATAGATAGCAAACAAATAATATACACCAAATTACTTTAAAATTCTACCACAAATAGCATAGTTTTCCACATCGTTAATATACTGTGTTACAGAATTGTTTCAATATATTTATTCATTTTTGAGCCTTCAGACCAGACATGATCATTTGCTGCAACTCTAAACACCAGGACAAAATGTAAAGTTCCTTGAATATAAGTCTTACATTGGAATCATACCTTCACCTGTTCATCTCTGTAACAGACCATAGCAAAAGAACTTTCTCTCCAGGTTGCAAATATTTGCTACTAGAAGAAAAATAAAAGAATGAGAGAGACAAAGAGACTGAGAGACACAGAGAGAGGGAGAGAGAGATGATCACTCTGAAGAGCTGAAAACAGTTTCCTTTATCTGACCGAGATGGCTGAACACACCCCTAAGCTGGACTAAACTTTAGACAAGTTTCCTTCGGACTATACACCCTTGGTCTCCCTTTCCTTAGGGTAATTATTCTAGGACACTTAAAATTGGAGGTTTTTTCCACTGTTCCTTTGAAATGTAAATCTTCTCAGCCTCTTGCCAATTTTACAACCCAAGAATGTCTTTCACAAAGCCCTGGGAGCCATCCCTTTGAAATATAATCATCAAGAAAGATAGAGCCCCTAGCAACCAGTCTCTGTGGGAGGGTAGGAGTCTAACTTCCATAAGCATCATAGCAAACACAGATGGTGTAATCAACCAACCTCCTCCACAAAGTCCTAGTAGTTTTCCACTAGAACTCAAAAATTTAATCTTCCTCTCCTCTTTATATGGTTACTACTAGAGTTAGAGAATGTATAGTTAGAGTATTTTTTGACAAAGTAACTTCTTTGAGTTCCATTATTTAGCCAAACTAGTTTACAGGAAAGCTAGATAGAGTACAATTATGAATACCATAGGCAGTCATGTTGGATATGCCTAATACATGATGGTCATCATAGTATTTTTTTCTTAAATTCATATTTTATAAAGTAAACTAATTTCTGTTTTTCTGCTTCCCATTAATTTTTTCCTAAATTGATTCATCTATGTAATTTCCCTTGCCTAATTTGTTTTGCTCTTTTGGGTGGTCTTTTGTGTCAATTTACATAAATCTCTCCCACCTGTTCACTCATTATTAATTATTCTGATATTATAAAATTGTCAATATTTCTATCACCTTATTGATGACAAATTCATATAAATTGGACTGAAAGGTGACTTAAACTGTTCAAACAATTTCTTTAATGGTGCCCTTGGATCCCAGAAAAATGTAGCAAAAAGAACAGTAAGTAAAAATAAAGACAAATAAGTACATATTATTTTAGAAGGTTTTGAGTACATTGTAAAATAAAACAAACAAAATAAACAAGCAAACAAAAGGCAAATCAGGTAAGAAAACCAAAGAGAAAAAAAAAAAAAGAAAACCAAAGAGAGAGAAGGCAGGGGAGGGAGGGAGGAGACTTGCCCACCGTATGTCAGAAATATTTTTGGCAAATGCGGCAACTGCTAACATATGCCTTCCCTCACGTGTTCCACTGAAGGATGCACAGTCGGTTCAGTCTCTCAGTCGTGTCCGACTCTTTGTGACCCCAGGAACCGCAGCACGCCAGGCCTCCCTGTCCATCACCAACTCCTGGGGTTTACTCAAACTCACGTCCATCGAGTCAGTGATGCCATCCAGCCATCTCATCCTCTGTCGTCCCCGTCTCCTCCCGCCTTCAATCTTTCCCAGCATCAGGGTGTTTTCCAATGAGTCTGCTCTTCACATCAGGTGGCCAAAGCATTGGAGTTTAGCTTCAGCATCAGTCCTTCTAATGAACATTCAGGACTGATTTCTTTTAGGATGGACTGGGCTTGATCTCCTTGTTGTCCAAGGAACTCTCAAGAGTCTTCTCCAATACCACAGATCAAAAGCATCAGTTCTTCTGTGCTCAGCTTTCTTTATGGTCCAACTCTCACATCCATACATGACTACTGGAAAACCATAGCTTTAACTAGATGGACCTCTGTTGGCAAAGTAACGTCTCTGCTTTTTAATATGCTGTCTAGGTTGGTGATAGCTTTTCTTTCAAGGTGCAAGCGTCTTTTAATATCATGGCTGCAGTCACCATCTGCAGTGATTTTTGAGCCCAAGAAAATAAAGTCTGCCACTGTTTTCATTGTTTCCTCATCTATTTGCCATGAAGTGATGGGACCAGATGCCATGATCTTAGTTTTTTGAATGTTGAGTTTTAAGCTAGAAGGATGCACAGTAGTCCCCATTTAAATGAAATATAAACTAGAACTCTATAGTATTACCAGTCAAAGTATTTTCATAAAAAACTTTTGCATTATACACACCAAATCGATGAATTATTTAATATTTAGCTGAGAAGCAAATGCAATACTTAAGAGGAAAAATCAAAATATCTAATGAATGAAATATGATATTAATCTAATATAATTAGTTATATACACTTTACAGTACAAGCAAAGACATTATAGAAACAAATCAAATTAACACGAGAATGGCAGGGTCCTAAAACACTGAAGAATCAAATTCTAGAAGAAAAACATCAATTAAATTAAGAGCTATCCTATATTCTTATTTTTCTAAGAATTAAATATTATTTATGTTTTCAGCTTCTAAAGCTTACCATACAGACTTTAATTTAGGTGACAGAAATAGCTTTAGGTTTGGAGTGATTTCTTTCCCTTTTTTCAGACAAACTAGAGATAACTCTCTTTTCAATTATTATTCCCAGGTGTATAGTAATAATTTTTTCCTTGAATTTAATGTGTTAATCTTTATATGTGGATGGGCCTCGTTTACATTTCTCACACTCTTCAAACCAACTTAAAGGATGCAAAGGAATTTAAATTTTCTACAGGGAATTATTTTGAAAAGGGGAGCTTGTCTCTATACTTTTTAAACAAAGAAATTTAAGAAAATAAATTCATAGATGTAACTTAATGAAAAGTACAGAATAATAGTTTGAATTATTCTGTTTGTAGAGTCATTTAAATGTGTGTGTGCGTGTGTGTGTGTGTGTGTGTGTGTGTGTGTGTGTGTGTGTGCGTGCCTATATGGGAAGGAAAAAGAAACTGGAAATGCTTGGGACATAGTCACAGTGAAAGGGAGGTAGCCCAGTCAGTGAGGACAAAGATGCCCAATTAAGAAATCCCGACATTTTCTTACCATAAGCAAGTCACTCAGAAATCAGGTAGCTTGTCAATAAACAGTTGAATTTCAGGAAAGCACTCAATCAATTACCAAGGAGCTAGATTCTGAAAGGGCAACTGAATCACCCACCAAGGCTGACTAAAAGGAAAACAAAGATCATCAAGATAAAGATAGTTGAACAAAAAAATCCATATAATCCTGCTGCTTAGGTGTGTTTTAAGTTGGAGTAACGTGGATTCAGGACCCAGGATTAGAAGACTCTTGAGAGAATGTCAGAGATTGGACCCAGAAGGACCGGGGAGATGGAAGTGCCAAGCTGTAGTAAAACCAGCCTGATATGGGTGTCTCTCCTCTCCTTGACCTACTCGGACTCTTTAAGCGTATTTCACTTTGAGACTTCTCTTAATTTTTGGCAATTAATCCATAAAAAGAATTCTAAAGACCAGTGAGTCAAGAACTTACAAATAAATTCCAGGCAAGGATACTGGAGTGGGTTGCCATTTCCTTCTCCAGGGAATTTCCCAACCCAGGGATCAAACCCGGGTCTCCCGCACTGCAGGCAGATTCTTTACCGACTGAGCTACAAGGGAAGCTCAAATTGCTCTTAATTGTCCTATGTATTTTCAATAAACAAAAGTCACTCAACAAGCAATGTCTGACCATGGAACTGACAATTTCATAGATAGATTGATAAAAATTATTTAGCACACAATCTGCATTTGAGTTTATTATTATTCTGAAGCAGTCCATTTAATTAGATTTCTTTATTTGTATGGCCTACATGAAATTTCCTTGAAATTCATGCATAAATATCTCTGGCGATGCAGTGAACAATGCTAAGCATCACATTTCTATGCACTGGGGAGAAGAATTCATGCATTTAAGCACATGACCCTTTAAGAAGAGAAAAAACCTCAAAATGTGTGAAAAGACATTTCTCCATAGTTTTTCCTATTTTGCCCACACAGACACTAGTTCAAACTTTTACCAAGAGGTTCCTAATCTTTTTTTTTTTTTGGTCACAAAGGACGCAAGGAAAAGAGTAAGCCTAAAGCAGTGTGTTACCACGTCTCTGGGCTAGATAGGGGCAATCACTGTCAGAAGGGACGGGGAAGACCCCAAGGCAATCAGCTTCTCTGAGCAGACCTCTGGGAACCTCAGATGAAAAAGTCTGGGGAGAGCGAGAAAAAGAGAGAGAGGCAGAGTGGCACATGTAAGGTAGGGAAAGTAGCAGTGTGGGTTGGATTTCTTAGAGTAAATAAGGTGTCTGTGATATAAGGCTTAGCGAAAACACAGGGCCTGTTAGTCTAACTTCAGGCTTACTGTCTGTTAATCTTAATTAGTGTTAGTTGCTCAGTCATGTCCTACTTTTTCCGATCCCATGGTTTGTAGCTTGCCAGGCTCTTCTGTCCCTGGAATCCTCCAGATAAGAATACTGGAGTGGAGAGCCATTTCCTTCTCCAGGGGATTTTCCCAACTCAGGGGTCAAACCCAGGTCTCCTGCATTGCAGGCAGATTCTTTACTGTCTGAGCCACCAAAGAATTTAAGGATGTGAGAGTTGGACCATAAAGAAGGCTGAGTGCTGAAGAATTGATGCTTTTGAACTGTGATGTTGGAGAAGACTCTTGAGAGTCCCTTGGACTGCAAAGAGATCAAACCAGTCAATCCTAAAAGAAATCAACTCTGAATTAGAAGGACAGATGCTGAAACTGGAGCTCCAATACTTTGGATAGCTGATGCGAAGAGCTGACTCATTTGAAAAGGCCCTGATGCTGGGAAAGATTCAAGGCAAAGAAGAAGAGGGTGGCAGAGGATGAAATAATTGGGTAGCATCACTGACTCAGTGGACAGGAATTTGAGCAAACTCCAGGAGATAGTGAAGGACAGGGAAGCCTGGCGTGCTGCAATCCATGGGGTAACAGGGTGTCAGATAAGACTTGGTGACTGAACAACAAATACTAATTATCTAAATATTTAATTGAACTTTACTCCTACGTGATCACTATGTGATCACTTATTGACACTCATTTATTGCCTCTATCCCTGTAATAAAATAAGGTTGAGAGATTCTTTTTCACAACTACTTTATTGAAGTACTGCTGACATACACAAAGCTGTACACATTTAAATTAAACGACTTGATCAGTTTGGAGGTAAATAACCACCAGTGAAACCATCACCACTGTCTATGCCATAACATATCCATCACCACCAAAACTTTTCTACTGTCCTCTGTGTTATTAGTATTATTTGTGATGAATACACCTACCATAAGATACCCCCCTTAGCAAATTTTTAAATATACAAAGCAGTATCAGTAACTATAGGTACTATCTTGTACATGAAGATGTCTAGGTCTTATTCATGTTTTATAACTGAAACATAATGCTGTGATCAATATCTTCTGCTGTCTCCTCATGTCCTCTAGTAACCACCATTCCACTCTTATGAGTTTGACAATTTTAAACTCCCCATCCAAGTGGTTTATGAAGTATTGGTCCCTCTGAAATGGCTTATTTCACTTAGTATAACATCCTCTAGGTTTAGCCATGTTACTGAAAATGACAGAATTCCCTTTTTAAAAGCTATGTTTACACCACACTTTCTTTATCTGTTCTTTCATCGATTGGCATTACCATGACAACTATGTTCTGGATATGAGGATAATGCTACCGTGAACCTGGAATTGCAGGTAATCTCTCTGAGAACTTTCTCATTAGTATTTAAGCTTTCAAATATAAAAGCAACTTACAGTGCCAAGAAAAAGAACATGAAAGAAATAGGTGGCATGGTATATGAACCCTGTGAATCTAAATTTTAAAATTTAAAAAGGGCTTGGAATAATTAGCATTTTGACCAACACAGCATTTTATATTGCAAAAAAGTATGGATATTCAATAAAATATATACATTTTAAACTCACCTTATACTAACACAAGAATAAATTAACAATTTTGATAAAAATTCAAAATAGTTTTAAAAATCTAATGGAAATAGGATAATTAGATAAACATTTTCAGCAAAGATTAAAAATATCAAGGGAAAAAATGAAAATGGATTTTTACCTGTGTATATGGAATATTTTTTATTTGATTATGAAATAGTTGACATAAAAGGAAAATAACTGGCTAAAGAAAATTACACAAAATATGGCAAGCCAATATCTTTTTAAAGACTTTCTATAAGTTTATAAAAATAAAGACTAGTATAAAATGCATACAGGATTTTACTACACAATTTAAAAATATTGACTATAATATATAAGCATAAATGTTTAACTTTTTGTTCACTTAAGTCAATGCTGATTAAAATAGCCCTAAATTTTTTTTCAGTGCTAATAACAAGTAAGTTTGGAAAAGTGTGCAATCTGCTATAAGGACAATTTGGAAAAAGAAATCTATTGGTTTATTTGGCAAGTTGTACCAATATGTATTATAAAAGCTTATGTATTATAAAAGCAATATGTATTATAAAAGTATTTTGTTTTGTGATCTTCACTTTACTACTAAAAGTTAATTCCAGGGAAATAATTGCAGATGTAGCCAAAGTTGTGTGTGTGTGTGCACGCACATACTCAACAGTGTCTGATTCTTTGCAATCCCATGGACTGTAGTCTGCCAGGTTCCTCTGTCCATGGGACTTCCCAGGCAAAAATATTGGAGAGGATAGCCATTCCCTTCTCCAGGGGATCTTCCTGACCCAGGGATCGAACCCAGGTCTCTCATGTTGCAAGTGGATTCTTTATCAGCTGCACCCCCTGCACTTTACTACTAAAAATTAATCCAAGGGAAATAGTTACAGATGTAGCCAAAGGTTAGCTACAGAAATATATAATGGTACACCACTGATAATAATAAAATACTGAAAACAGCTATTTGACAAGAAATATGGGATTTTGTAAATAAACTGCAATATAAGTAGGCAGTGTAGTTTTAAGAAATTAAATTATAGATTAAAAAAGTGCCCTTCTTTCTGTTTTTCTCTTTGTCTGCCCCTCCACACACAGATGGATATTTGTGTTTGTATATAACCAAAAATGGAATTGTATATTCCTAATCTTAAGAGAGATTATTTGGGGCTAGTACGATTGATTATAAAAGACTTTAATTTGCTTCATTTTCTAATGCATAATTTCAAGTGTTTTACAATAAATGTGGATTTATTTTATAATATGTAATATGTAAGTAATGAAAGCAAATCTAAGAGATTTTTCTCTTGTACATTACAGAAGATGAGTTAAGCTAATTGTGCTGTAAAACTCTTAAAAACTCATGAAAAAAAAAGTCACATTTTCATAGTGGCTTTCTAAGAATGCTACCTCCCAATTTAAAATTGTGCTTTAGCATTCCATTTGACAAACCTACATGCTTGTCTATTGATTGCTGAAAAACTGCAGCAGTCATTGCTGGGGACGTTTCCGACTTATGGATCACTGTGTTACTAGTAAGTGCTGTTTGCAGACTGAGAGAGTAAAATGAGTCTTCCTTATGACATAATGAATAATAAAGGACAATGTGTGTTTCTTAAATGTAAAGTGCAGGATTTTACTCCTTGGCAAAATGTCTGCTTTCCTTTCACTCAGATGGATGTGTAGCTAATCATGCATTTATTTTATTAACAAAAACATTGGATATAGGTAGGAAAAAAATACTGGGAATATCTATAGCATTTTTGCATATCAAGAGAGCAAAAAATAATTGTCATACATTCCCAAAGATATCCTGGATAGTAATATATGGTATGAAGGAATGCAAAGCTTATACTTGGTAGTAAACCACTGGGCTTCCCCAGGGGCTCAGCTGGAAAGAATGCCTGTAACACAGGAGACGAGGGTTCAATTCCTAGGTAGGGAAGATCCCCAAGGAGGGCGTGGCAACCCACTCCAGTATTCTTGCCTGGAGAATCCCATGGACAGAGCAGCCTGGCGGGCTACAGTCCATGGGGTCACAGAGTTGGACATGATTGAAGCGACCGAGTCCACACCCATACCAGTGCCCATGCTAAACCTGCTTTTAGGAAAACAGCTCTTCTTCTCATTACACGTTTTAGCACCCTCTCAGCAAGGTTAGCAGTTTAATTTCCCTGGATGCCCCAAAAGGAAGATAAATGGTGACAGATTAATGAATATCTGCTAAACTCAAAAACTGTATATACATTATGAATTTAATACCACTCAGTTTCCTTAAAAGGGAAGACATATACATTGAGCCAGTCCTGCATACTGTAATACATCCATGGGCCAAATCCAAAAGTAAAGTAGCTTGGTCCTATGGCATGAATGATATTTCAAAAAATAATAAGCTCCAAGGAAAAGTAATTACTCATATCATTAATATTTTTCCCAAACAATAGTTAACTCTTTCACATAAACCTATACAACAGGAGGTATAATATTTATTGTATTTTAATCTAAATATAATTCTTATTTTCTTTTGAAAAACTGGAAAATGATGGTTATTTAACCATGTATGACTTGAAGGTTATTTTCCAAGTCAAATAATTTTGAACTTGGGAATTACAATCAAATGATATTTCCACAAAAAAGTCTCATCAGTAAAACAATGGAAGTATGTCTGAAATCACAAGAAGATTTTAATGATAATTCAAGTTAAAGATTTCATAATATGAAATTTATGCTTAAAGTTTTTGAAACATTTTTCAAATATGACTCTAAACTTTTATACATAATATTGCAAAAATGGTACATTCATTCAGGCAGACTTATATGAATTTCATTATTTTAAATAAGGTATATCCTACTTACCTAAATTCTTAATTGAAAATTTTATACATTAAATATATATATATATACACACACTTATATATGTATGTGTATAATGCTTTCAGATATACTTTGAAATTTTTCATTTACGAATATAAGATAGACACATTTATCATTTTTAAATGGGAAAGCTAGTTGTTTTTGTCTTTTTGTTTTCACATTGAAAGTTAAAATATTGTTACTTCCTGTGAGAGTTGGAGGGTTAAGTTGTTCTTTTCCTCCTGGAGAAGAAAACATTTTTACTTTGCTAATGATTTATGACTAATGAACGTCAGCGTATATTATGAAAGAACAGGAGACAAATGCATTTTTGTTTTTGTTTACAGGGGAACAAAATTGTCAAAGTCAAAACTGGCCAGAAACCCCAGAGAGGAGCAAGGTGGGGGGATTATCCAAAGCTGTACCGAACCCTGGAGACTGAACCAGGAACAATCACCCGAGGACAAACGTCTGCCATCTTCAGAGAGTCCTGAGCTGCGCTTAGCCGCTCATTGGTGTCTGACTCTGCGACCCCACTGACTGCAGCCCGCCAGGTTCCTCTGTCCGTGGGCGTCCCCGTGGGGGAGTCCAGAATACTGGCGTGGGGACCCACTCCCTCCTGCAGGGGATCTTCCGACGACCCAGGGATCAGACCCAGGTCTCCCGCATTGCAGGCAGATTCTTTATTGTCTGAGCTACCAGGGACGCCCAAGAATGCTGGAGTGGGTAGCCTATCCCTTCTCCAGGGCATCTTCCCAACCCAGGAATCGAACCGGGGTCTCCTGCTGTGCAGGCAGAGTCTTTGCACCTGGCCAGCAGGGAAGCCCAATTCTACCTATTCTTCTTCATTTAAAAGACTATCTCAACGCTGGATTTTGGTAATTACCACAGTTTCAAAAAACACTGGAGACCCAATAATGGATTTTTAAATACTCACTGGGTCAAAAAAACGAAATCAAAATAGAAGTCAGAATCTATTTTGAAAGACAAGAAAGTGAAAACACAGTATATAAAAATGTCTGGTATACACCCAAAGCAAATTTAAAGAGAAGTTTATAGCACTAAATGCTTAGTATAGAAAGAAGAAAGGGCTCAAATCAATGATCTCATAACTCACATTCAAAAACTAGAAAAATAAAAGAGCTAATTAAAGTCACAAACAGAAAAGAAATACAGATTATAACAATCAGAGCAAAATCATTTAAACAGTATACACAACTGTCTTCAACATTTTATTTTATTCCTCTCCTGTCTTTTGCATTATTGTGATTATGTATTTTTAATCCCTGATGCAAGGGACTGACGCATTACAAAAGACCCTGATGCTGGGAAACACTGAAGGCAGGAGGAGGAGGGGACGACAGAGGATGAGATGGCTGGATGGCATCACCGACTCAATGGACATGAGTTTGAGCAAGCTCCAGGAGCTGGTGGTGGACAGGAAGCCTGGGGTGCTGCAGTCCGTGGGGTCACAAAGAGTCGGACATAGCAGCAACTGAGCTGAACTGATTTTCCATTCCTCTGTGCTGTGCTGTGTTCAGTCACTCGGTCGTGGCTGACTCTTCGTGACCCCGTGGGCTATTGCCCACCAGGCTCCTCTGTCCATTGAATTCTCCAGGCAAGAATACTGGAGTGGGCTGCCACATCCTTCTCCACGGGATCTTCCCCACCCAAGGATCAAACTCACATCTCCTGCATTGCAGGCGGATTCTTCACCTGCTGAGCCATTGAGGAAACCCTGTATTTTTAATCCTACGTATGTTTAAAATTACGGCTTCTCTGGTGGCTCAGTGTTAAAGAATCCTTCTGCCAATGCCGGAGACACACATTGTATCTCTGGGTTGAGAAGATTCCCTGGAGAAGAAAATGGCAACCCACTCTAGTATTCTTGCCTGGGAAATCCCATGGAAAAGAAGCCTTGCTGGCTATAGTCCACAGGGTCACCAAAGAGTTGGAAGTGACTTAGCGACTAAACAACAACAATAAATATTTAAAAGCAATAAGTGATATTATTATGTTTCTTATATATATCCATCTATTTTTCTTCCCCATTCTTCTTGATTTCCTCTTCAGTTCTTATACTTTCATCTGGGATCATTTTCCTTCTCTCTGTAATACACTTTTAGTATTTCATGTAGTGCACATATGCTGGCTATGAAATCTTGTTTTTGTTTGCCTGAAATATTTTATTTCACCTTCATTTACAAAGAAATTGCTGCCAGCTATAGAATTCTATTTCAGCTTTGTTTCCTGTTAGCACAATCAAGTTACACTATTTTCTGAATTGCAACCTTACTATTCTCAAAAGGTCAGTTCTCAGTCTTAATGTAAATCATCTGATGATGATAAATCATTTTTTTTAATGTCTAATTTTAGTACAGTTCATCTTTGAAACAGGAGTTTCATTAAGATATGCCTAAGTATTTTAAATTCCTAGAGTTCCTTGACCCTGTGGCTTTTACACCTTGATTCAGTTTTGGAAAATTTACTAGAACCAATTTAAATGCAGCTTGTCTATTTTTCTCTTCTTCTGTGATTAAAATTTAACGTATATTAATGCTTTTCACCATAATATATATATACCTTACAATAATTTTTGTATTTTTTCCTGTTATTCATATGTTTCAGTAAAGATATTTTCTATTTTCTTTTCTTCAAGTCCAGTTATCCCTTTTCTTATTGTATCTAATCTACAATTAAACATATATTGAGTTCTTAATGTCAGTTACTGTATTTTTTATTTGATTATTTTAACAGATTTCATTTCTCTGATAAAATTTCATACCAAATGTTTTCATGGACACGTTGATCAGCAGTATTTTAGAGTGAAGAGAGTAAACTCTTTGAATATAGGTCTGCATCTGTTATCTGTTACTTCTTTGGTTGGCAGTCATTTCTTCCTTGATCCTAGTAAGCCTGGTAAATTTCTAATTTAATTCCAGACATTGTGAATAAAGTATTATAAAAACTCGGCTTGGATGGTTTTATCTCCTTTCAGAGAGATTTTACTCCCCTCAACTCCTCCCTAATTGGTAGCTACTGGATAGAATATCCCAGGCGGCACTAGTGGTAAAGAACCGTCCTGCCGATGCAGGAGACATAAGAGATGGGGGTTTGATCCCTGAGTCTGGAAGATCCCCCAGAGAAGGAAATGGCAACCCACTCCTGCATTCTTGCCTGGAGAATCCCATGGACGGAGGAGTCTGGCAGGCCACAGTCCATACAGTCACAGACGGTCAAACATGACTGAGGACATACACTCACACAGGTAGAATATGGACCAATCATTTGATCCAACTAGAATTTTAATTTTTAGCATGATAAGCTGCAGGTTTTGTTTTGTTTTTGTCTGGTTTTTATGGGGTTTTTTCTTTTTTATTTTTTTTGCCCCACTGCACAAGATCTTAGTTCCCGTATCAGGGATTGAACCAGGACCTTTGGCAGTGAAGGTGCCGAGTCCTAACCACTGGACCTCCAGGGTGTTCCCAGGAAGCTAGGCTTTAGCTTCTGTGGTATGGTCTATTTACAACTTGCCCATGTTCTTCAGGTGTAGCTTTTCAAAGGACTCAGATAAAATACTCGGGCCATTACCTGGGCCCTCCCTCTTCGGCAGACTAAACTCCCAATTCTGCTTTCCCAGCACATTAAACCAGACAAAATATCAGCTTAAGCTTTCAGCTTCTGATTAACTTCAGTTGTCTTGATTTCTTTGTCTCTCACCCCGCAACAGATGAAAATTGTCTCACAGTTAATGACAACATAGAAAATCAGACATACTTCTCAATATCTTATGTATCTTGAGGATCTTGGTCCCTCTAATTCTGACTGGGTTAGTTAGACTTGTACTTCATATTATCTTTTCTCCTTAGCCCTATATGGCTGCCAAAAGTTCTGAGATTTTGCTTTCTGTTTAGTCTTTATGCCCTCGGCCATTTAGCAATAAAAAATATCTCGAGGGAAAATTTTGTGGAAAACAGGGCCCATTTTGTGTATTCCTTTTATTAGGATATTGCCCTAACAATTGCAAACTATCCTGGATACTCTCCAATGCCTCCAATCAGTAAGGTTTTTCAGTTTGTTTGTTTGATTTTCTGTTTTTAATGTAGACTTTACAGTCATTCTTGATGGAAAGTCGATTCAATATAAGCTTGTGACTCATAATTATATAGAGAATTTTAATTTCAGAAAAGCATTGTTAAGAAATTGTGAAAGTAGATTTTTCTGTTATCAAATAGAAAACCAATGATTTAGTAATATTATTTAAAGGTAGTTTTGAGTGACAAAAATACTAATTAAAGAAATATTTGAAATAAATACATTAAAAATATCAATAAATAGATATATAATGATTCTTGGAACTTATATATAATTGGGGATATTCTGCTCATTGTAAAATTACATCTCATTATTGAAAGTACATTTACCATTTTGAGTTTGCTTTATGTGAAGCAAAAGACAAAATAAGCACAGCTATAATATTTTACTTATTATCATCCTCTTCTATTGCGTTCTTTCCTGACTTCATGTTTGAGATGATATGAGCACTCTGAAGCTTCGTGAGACTGGCTGGTGTGTATTTTGCTGCCTTTGCGTTGAACAGAGCCCAGGCTGGAGTCATCCTTGCCATTCTCTCTGTCCATCTGTGTCAACAATTCTAAGTAATCATCCTCAGATAAAGTCCACAAAGAGCCATCCTCATATAGTCTACATAACAGAAGGTTCAAGAATACTCACAATATTTTTAATGTTTATATGTTAAATCTTAAAAAGACAACTGTATCACTTCCATCAGAAAGAGGTTAGCACACTCTTTAGATAGAGTCTGTATTATGGCTTACAGATCAAAAGCATGTTTGAGAATAAAATCCCATTTTAAGCATTTTCTAGAAAGTGTCTAATATTTCACCAGTTCTTAATATAGATTTAACTACAGACATTTAATAAGTATCCCAATTCATGTTCGTGATACGTTATGCTTACCTGTGAATTATGCACTTTTTACCCAAGAAGGGACGTTGTCTTATGTCACAGCAATAAAGATTAGGAAGAAACTCTGGGACTGTAGGAAAACATCAGAAGATAAGAATTAAGTAGGAAGTACAAAAATAAAACCATCTTGCTTTTCATAATTAGGAAAATCGTTAGCCTAACCCCTGAGTAAGTCTTCCACTCTCTTCTCTTAGATGCGCCAATCTTGTTGCTATGGTAACCGGCCCGGCACAGCGGCCAACTAGCTACCTGCGTGCGCATGAAACCTGTTCTGAGCGCCGGGCCACACTGCCTGCCGGAGGCGGTGCACGCAGATCGTCACAGCAGGTCACAGGCCCTGAAGCGTTTCGTTAGACTAGGTCATTGAAAGGACGTGACCGCAGTTAAAGCATGAGCTGGACCCAGGCGATCGGAGTTTCCTTACCCCATGCCCTGTGCTTTAAATGTACTTTCAGCCCACTGTCCTCCTACCTAGAACCACTTCAGGGACGCGACCTTGAGAGAGTAATGTGATATTGAGACCAGCTGCCCTAGACGGTGACTAAACGCTGTTAAGACCTCAGAGCATTCTGTTTGTTGGGTACAGAGGTCTATTCATTTTTGCAGCTGCCTAAGACAGGCCTCAAATATAAGTTTCCTTGCTTATTATAACTGCCACCTACCAAAAGAATTAAAGTAGTTACATCTCATATTAGTGCTTTTTTTTCTAATCATAGGCACCCACAAATAAACTAGAAGGAAAGTGAAATTGCTCAGATGTCTTCCCCTTGTGCATGCTTCAGAAAGACTGAATTTCTAGTTGTAGTCAACTGCGTTACATATGTGCTATATGTAAAGTAGTGTTTAATTTGACATTTTTCATTTAGCTTTTCTAAGCTTTAGTTTCTGATCCAAATGTTCTGTGATTGCTTTGAGAATCATAAGGAATACAATAAACCCACCACAATATGTGCACATGGTAAGTATATTGGCTATTATTTTATCATTATTTTACACTTAATTTTACTGATAGGAATAAAAAATATTCATTTTGTTCAGAGGAAAAGTAGCTCATATATTTACAGCAGGGCTTGAGCATCTAGATTGCTCTAGTTCAGTTCAGTTCAGTTCAGTTTCTCAGTCGTGTCTGATTCTTTGCGACCCCATGGTCTCCCTGTCCATCACCATCTCCCAGAGTTTACTAAACTCACGTCCATTGAGTCGGTGATGCCATCCAACCATCTCATCCTCTACCGTCCCCTTCTCCTCCTACCCTCAATCTTTCCATCATCAGAGTCTTTTCAAATGAGTCAGCTTGCAAAACTCTGAAACTCGGCACATTCAGTCAGTCCTAGATCCCTATGTTTACTTCTTCGATAAAACATTTTATAAGAATATATTAATACTTATGAATGCTTATGGGAGTTTTATTTTTATGTCATATAAAAAATAGAATTGTACTCCAGTATTACACAACTACCTACCTTTTTCTCCATTTTCTGTTACCACAGATGCCTTTCCAGTTCAATACATATTTGTTGTTGCTATTGTTGACCACACCGCCAACTACTCAATTACCAAGCTAGAAAGGTACAAGATATTCTTTATTTGCCTCTTTGTCCCACTCCTACATTTGACTGGTTCATCAGACTTTAACTTCTAAATATTTACCAGATCAAATCTTCTATGTCCTTATTGTAACCGCTTGGTTACGCTCCCTCAAAATTTATTTTCATAACCATTGCATTATCCTTAAGTTGGACTCTTCCGTTTGTGCCAAATAAAAACACTCACGCAAATTCTCAGTAAACTACATCTCTGACTCTATTCCTTGTTTGCCTAGATGTTTTTAAATCCTCTCCTGAGAAGATAAAGTTCAGGACTTGCATAATGCAATTCCTATTTGTTTCTCCAACTTACCCACCGTACTTTCTATGTTAAACTTTATACTCAAGCAAACTATGCTGCTTTTAAATTTTCCTACATATGCCTTGCCCTTCCATCTCTTCAGGCTGTTCCCTTTACTTTGAATTCTCATTCTTTAAATTGGTCATTGGTGAACTCAACGGTAGCACGATTCGGTTGAAGCAATACCACCCGTCTCCGTACCTGTCCCCTCTGTATTCCTAGGTGACATTAGTATCAGTCCTGTGACATCCTCTGTATAATTTTCTCATTTTTCATGTAAATTAAATCACAGTTTTTATTAAATCACAATTTTGTATTCATAAGAGCATTGGAAGTCAAATTTTTTTCTTATTCTCATTATATTCGTTGTACATTTCTAGTACATGATAGTAGGCAGTAAGAATTTTAAATAAAAACTTTATGTTAAAACTGAATTTCATTATATTCATCATATTTCTTATTTTCATTATATTCATTGTATATTTCTAGCACATATATGTGAAAAGTGAAAGTGTTAGTTGCTAAGTCGTGTTTGCCTCTTTGCAATCCCATGGACTGCAGCCCGCCAGGCTCCTCTGTTCCTGGGATTCTCCAGGCCAGAATACTGGAGTGCCATTCCATTCTCCAGGAGATCTTCCCACCCAGAGATCGAACCCAGGTCTCCTGCATTGCAGGTGGATTCTTTACCATCTGAACCACCAGGGAAGCCCAGAGGTGGTAAATATTTTAATAAAAATTTTAAGTTAAAAGTGAATTTTGGAGGTCAAATGAACATAGGTTGGTTACTTTTGAGGACTTAGGAATTGATAAAAAGAGCAAAAGAGATGGAAAATGTCAGTCTTTCTATTTTTTGATAGGATATGATATTGCCACTATCTGAGTTGAGAAATACATAAGGATGATCAAATCTTGATAATAGTACAAAAATCAGCTTAATAAGAGATATCTACTCCAAACTCAAATGGAGATGTGTAATAAGAAGGGAGATATAGAAGCCGAAACATCAAAGAAAATAAAAAGAAAGATGGTCTACAGATAGAGATATAAGACTTTTCACTTTAAAACTGAGATTAGACACCTCCTAGGAGAATTTTGCAGGTTGAGAAGAAGGCCTTCCACAATGCGATCGTATTTGATCTTCCATATATGAACACCATTGTTTAAGGGATATATAAGCAATTAAGAAATTTAAATAAAAACTCAATATAAACAACCCAGAAGTAGGAGTTAGTGACTCAATAAAAGTCACGAAGCAACAGCCTGAAGTAGTCAGGACTCAAAGCACAAAAGAATAAAGTGAGCTCATGAAAAAAATTCTGGTAATGTAGTGTCAACATATTTTGTTCTTAGTTCAGCATGAGACACTGTGTCTGTGTCAGGAAGACACAAGGGATTGGGTTACTGAAAACAGAAAGTCTTACATCAAAGAGACAGCAACTCCTTAGCACTGTCTGATGATTTCTACACAGAGACACTGAATCTTTCTTGCCCATCATTCCCACTTTTCAAGAAAAGCTGGGAAAACAGATTTTATTTCCTATTTTAAAATAATGAACAGTACACAGAACAAAGGATATTTCCAGGTTCAGTTCAGTCTTATGTTCACCATTTTTAAGCCTCTGTAATACCTGGACAAAATCTGCATTAAAAATAGTATAGAAATATCTGATTTAAATAAATGAAGTTCCAAATATAGGCAATGATTTTCTTAATATATGTGCAAAACACTGAAATTTGTGTAATAGCAAATAGCTGAAAGATAGTCAGATTGGATTTAAAAAATATGTTATCTTAACCTAATTATCAGTTCAGTTCAGTCGCTCAGTCGTGTCCAACTCTTTGCGACCCCATGAACCGCAGCACACCAGGCCTCCCTGTCCATCACCAACTCCCAGAGTCCACCCAAACCCATGTCCATCGAGTCAGTGATGCCATCCAGCCATCTCATCCTCTGTTGTCCCCTTCTCCTCCTGCCCTCAATCTTTCCCAGCATCAGGGTCTTTTTCAATGAGTCAACTCTTTGCATGAGGTGGCCAAAGTATTGGAGTTTCAGCTTCAGCATCAGTCCTTCCAATGAATACCCAGGACTGATCTCCTCTAGGATGGACTGGTTGGATCTCCTTGCAGTCCAAGGGACTCTCAAGAGTCTTCTCCAACACCACAGTTCAGAAGCATCAATTCTTTGGCGCTCAACCTTCTTTATAGTCCAACTCTCACATCCATACATTATTATATTACTTAGTAAATATATGGGAATATCATCTGCTCATCACACTTTGATGAGAATAAAATGAGGAAGAAGAAAATGCTTGGGAAGTCATAAAATACTTAAACATTTGAAGCACTGCAATTAAACTATATTAGTAATAATGATTATTTTCTAATAAATAACTTCAGTGTAGTTCTTTTAATTAATATCTATATATGTATAAATATATAGTATATACATGATGTATAGAATATATGTAAAAATTCACTGCCTGCCAATATTAAAGATTCTCATTCCACCTCACTACCTAATGAAGATAGACAACATTTGGGAAGGAATTACTTTGTCCCAAACTTACTACACACTTATTTTAAAAGGGTACTTATATATTTTATTTTAAGCATTAATTATTAGTAAGGAAGACACTGCATCTACTAATCATTTGAAATGAAATGAAACCCCCCTCAAAACAAGTGTAAACAATTTCATAACCATGACTAGTAATTCTTATTAAAATCTCAAGAGATAGTCATTTATATTAATACACTTAATTCTTAATAAATCATATATTCCATTAATCAGAGAAATGCATATGATCACATTTGATAATTTCTAGTAGAATGATGAAACATTCTTTGAGCTATAGTTAGCCACCTACCAACCAAAATCCCCAGACCATAAAAGAATGATTTCTGTGTGACCTCAATGTCACGTTAGTAAGCCAAAACTAGATGAGAAATATTCTCAAGCTTCCAAAGAATTAAAACGGAAAAAAAAAAAAAACTTCAAAGAGAAAATGTAATCATCTGAAAAAGTGCGATAAAGTATGCTCATTGGAATTGAAATGGTCCTTGGTTAAAAAGTTTAAGAAAGTAAATTAAAATGCCAAGCACAACGGGTAACTTTAGTCATCAGGAATGTTTCATTCTCACTCACACTGTAAAAGGGAAAGAGTTCAGTCCAATTAAATATTCATGAAACAAAAGATCAAGGCTTTAAGTCTTAGATCAAGTTCAACACTGGGCATGAACTAATGATTCAATAGCTTATATGAATATTAAACATTTATTAGAGGGATTACTCAACCATTCTTTGAAATGGACTCTATTTTACTTTGACAGTTAATTTTGCCAATTCTGGGTAAGAAACTGATGGACACTTCACATACTTGTATCCAAGGCCACGTGTGTAGGTAAGTCGATTGATGTGTAAGGGTCAGCGGTGATAGATGCACCGAGTAACTGGCTTTATTATGTTATGGTTATAGTTCTCCTTTCCATGAATCTTTTACTTTCTGATACATATGCAAAGTAAATGTGAGTTGATAAGCAAAGATACATATGCAAATTTAGTAACTAGACTTTGCACCCTAAACTTGCTGCAAACTTAAAGAAGTATTTCTTTATATATATATATATATAGTAATTTTATGTTTAATTGGATGATAATTGCTTTACAATGTTGTGTTGGTTTTCTGCTATACAACACGAATCAGCCGTAAGTATATAATATATATATGTGTAATATATATATTATAATATATAATATAATGTAAGGCAGGCTCTTCAGCCTGCCTTCCCCCTAAAGAAGTATTTCTATGTGCTGTTTTTAGCCTTATTTGTTAGTGAGGAAGACGCTGCATGTATTAATCATTTGGAATGAAAACTCCCTCCTGAAACCTCCCTAGAAGCAGGTGTGAGCAATTTCCTTTCAAAAGATTGATGGAATAGAAATACACCCAAGGAAGTGTTGACCAATTTGACATCCTCCTTTTAAAGACCAAAACAAAAAACAAAAAACCAGTGAGGTTAATCCAGCCACAGGCAGAACGCCTCCTCTGAGAGCAGAAACCAGTGAAACGTGCGGGAGGTCTGAGGAGCAGCTGAGAGGTCCTGCGAAAATAATCATCTGCTCTTCACGCGAGAGGCAACAAGCGCTGCAGGTAAGATAAAGTCCCGGGCTTTCAATCCATCCTCAGCGCAGCCGGCCTGCGGCCATACTTCCCCAGAGAAGGCGCCTGTCCATCACTACAATCAGTTCAACCAAAGAGTTTTATCCGTTTATTTATTTTCAAGTTGTCAGCGACGTTTTAGAAAGCAAAAGCAGACAAAGCTTCTTCTAGAAAGCCTAAGGGATCTGTTATTCCTTTTCAGCAAAATAACCTGCAGACATTTTTGCAAAACTACTAATAAAAAAATCTGTGCGCCTCAGTAGGTTGGCTGAGCCAAAACAAAGCATGGTCCCATTACCTGCTAGTGTTAAGTACCAGTGCAGGATGGTGAAATACGAAATTTAGAAGGGGCGGGGGCGAACCAACAGAAAGGCTAGATAGAGTATATTAGCCTATTATTACATGAACTCATTCTCATTTGTCCAGACTTGTGTTTATCTTGATATTGGGAACTTTTACATAATAAAATGGTATTAGAAATCAGATCTTGCACTTTCACTAAAACACCCAAAGAAGGTCACTGGGATAAGAATTCATATCTCCTCCTCAAACGTACTGTGTATCCTATTTTACTTTAACTTCTGCATTAGTCTCGCTCTTACACCATGAGGACCCAGAGTGCATGGGTGTTGACGGCTTTTTTCTATGTACATAGTACATTTCAGTCACTGTCATAATGGGCATTCAATCAATATTTGTTGAATGTCTTAATGAATAAAATTCTTTGAGGTCAGAGGGTCTTAACTTTGAGTCAATAGAGAATATTTAACAGATCCATGAACCCCTAAAATTGTACACAAAGTGCTTATGTCAATGTGCAAAAGTCTATTTTATTTCTGTAGAGAAAATCCATATATTTCCTCATATTTCTGAAGGGCATCAGGACTTCCTGTCACAAATTATTAAGCTTCTTGTCTTTAAATGCTATTGTAAGACAATCTATCAAGGCAGTGTGGTATAATATAAAGATCTAGGTTTTTCCAAAGCTCTTCAAAATACTTCATACTTTATAGTGATTTGTAAGAAACAGTTCTTTTTTTTAATCTTATATAGGCAATACATTTTAATATGTGTACAAAAATGTAAAGCAGGTACCTGAAATTTGACTTACGTAGTTAAACCCTCTTGCACAGATTTAGCTAAAAGGATGTTCATTGCAGAGTTGTTTCTAAAATGGAAAAAACAGAACTTAAACATCTAACCATAGAATTGTAGTTAAATGAACTACAATGCATCCATTCATGGATCACTCTGCAGCTATTAAAAATTATTTTATTTAGGATTAATTGGTATTCTAGTAAAATGTTCATAATATATAGTTAAGAGAGAAAAAGCAGACTCTGAATTGTCAGGTAATGAGTGCTAGGGTTACTTGACTGTTAACAAGTTAAAAAAGAAGACAAGGCTGTTGGTTAGGATCCTTTGTTTTCAACACTGTAATGAAGTTTCATTCAATGCAGTCATAAAAAATTAAACAGTGGTAAAAGGGTAAAGGTTGAAAAGAATCATAAAGAAGAGTGTTATTCTGCATGCGTGACTTGATCATTTATGTAACAAACATGGGATAATGTGTAGGCAATAATTATAATAAAAGGGTTCAACAGATTTGCCACATAATGAGATCAATAATTTAAAACAATTGGAGTTTCAATAAATTAGAGGGGAGAAGATACAGAACACAGATGTTTAAATTCTAAGAACCTTGGAATATATCTAGTCTTGAATGTATATTTTATAAAAATGTAAAACTTCATTAAAGGACAAAGATATTAAATAAGTAGAAATTTTATAAAATAAGTAGTAATAAATAAGTGGGAAGATAGAATGTTCATTTAGTTCAAATAACGACACTTAACAAGGCACAGGAACCACAAACTCTAAAAGAAAATAATAATAAAAATGATTATGTTGAAATTATTATTCATTTAACAAATGACCTCATAAAAGACAGTCTACTCAGAAGAAACAGATATTTTCAGTATATATAACTGGTAAAGATATAGTATCTAGAATATGTTTTAAATGTTCACAAATCAATAATGATTTTTTTTAAATTGAGCTCAATATATTGTAGTATTGGAACATGCATAGAAGTCAGAGTAGAAATAGTTACTACTATCGTCAGCATCACCGTTGCTATAACCATAGCTTATGAAACTAACTGGAGTTTATGAAAGTTTAACTTGGAGTTAATGAAAACAGTCTTTTCTTCTAGTTCCTTCATTTTCTAGATCAAATTGTAATACTTGGAAACGTCTCACTTTAAATCACAAAGATCGCCAAAATTGAAGATAATTTCTTCTTCTCAGTCTAATAATAAACTAATTTTCCTATTGTTTCATCTAATTACCTGTTAAATACACCCATTAAGCCATTCTATTTTATTCCCAATTCTATTTTATCCTTCATTTCTTAGATATTCTTTTTTCCCCCAAATCTGTTTGGTCTTTTTTAGTAGTTCCTTGCACTTCAAAGATCTTTTCAAGCTTGTTTTCTTTTAAGCACATTATGTATTATAATTTACTAATATGTGACTGATGACTCAAATATTTGAAGTCTTCTTTGCAGGTCTTTTTGATTTCTAGTGCCTTCTTTTTATTTTTAATTCTTGTTGATGGTCAGCTATTCTTTTTCCTTGGCCAGTTATTACTGAGAATTCTTTGATGCCTAAGATTAGTGGGCCTCCCTCTAGACAGCACTGACATTGATTTTTGCCAAGCACCTTGGTTCACTCCCATTTTAAATGACACTCACATCCTAAGGTATCTTGGGCAGCGTGGGTGATGTGATTTGTCCTGTAAGTCATCACTGGCAAATGTGTGGTTACAGTGTCCCGTAAGACTTTGTCCCTAATTCTCTGTTCAGTGAAAAGGCAGTTTTCCTTGTAGCACTTGGAAGTGTTGGCAGGATGGTTGGTTTCCTCCTGTTTCACACATACTAAGAAGTAACAGTTCTTCCAAGTCTACACGTGTGCGTGCTAAGTCACTTCCATCATGTCTGACTCTTTGCAACCCCATGGTCTGAAGACCACCAGTCTCCTCTGCCTATGCAATTCTCCAGGCAAGACTACTTGGGTGAGTTGGCTTGCCCTCCTCCAGGGACTCTTCCCAACCGAGGGATTGAATCTGAATCTCTTATATATCTTGCTTTGGTAGGCAGGTTCTTTACCACTGGAGCCACCTGGAAAGTCCTGTTCAGTTCAGTTCAGTTGCTCAGTCGTGTCCAATTCTTTGAGACCCCATGGGCTGCAGCACACCAGCCTTCCCTGTCCATCACCAACTCCTGGAGATTGCTCAAACTCCTGTCCATCGAGTTGGTGATGCCATCCAACCATCTCATCCTCTATCATCCCCTTCTCCTCTTGCCTTCAGTCTTTCCCAGCATCAGGGTCTTTTCCAATGGGTCATTTCTTCACATCAGGTGGCCAAAGTTTTGGAGTTTCAGCTTCAGTCCTTGCAATGAATATTCAGGACTGATCTCCTTTAGGATGGACTGGTTGGATCTCCTTGCAGTCCAAGGGCCTCTCAAGAGTCTTCTCCAACACCACAGTTCAAAAGCATCAATTCTTTGGCGCTCAGCTTTCTTTATGGTCCAACTCTCACATCCATACATGACCACTGGAAAAATCAGAGCCTTGACTAGATGGACCTTTGTTGGCAAAGTAATGTCTCTGCTTTTTAGTATGCTGTCTAGGTTGGTCATAGCTTTTCTTCCAAGGAGCAAGGGTCTTTTAATTTCATGGCTGCAGTCATCATCTGCAGTGATTTTGGAGCCCCAAAAAATAAAGTCTCTCACTGTTTCCATTCTTTCTCCATCTATTTGCCATAGAGTGATGGGATCAGACGCCATGATCTTGGTTTTATGAATGCTGAGTTTAGCCAGCTTTTTCACTTTCCTCTTTCATTTTCATCAAGAGGCTCTTTAGTTCCTCTTCACTTTCTGTCATGAGGGTGGGTGTCATCTGCACATCTGAGGTCTTGGTGGAGAATTCTGACAAAACGTGGTCCACTGGAGAAGGGAATGGCAAACCACTTCAGTATTCTTGGCTTAGGAACCCCATGAACATATGAAAAGGCAAAACAATAGGACACTGAAAGATGAACTCCCCGGGTCCATAGGTGGCCAATATGCTACTAGAGATCAGTGGAGAAATAACTCCAAAATCAATGAAGAGAGGGAGCGAAAGAGAAAGCAATGCCCAGTTGTGGATGTAACTGGTGATGGAAGTAAAGTCTGATGCTGTAAAGAGCAATATTGCATAGGAACTTGGAATGTTAGGTCCATGAATCAAGGCAAATTGGAAGTGGTCAAACAGGAGATGGCAAGAGTGAACGTCGACATTTTAGGAATCAGTGAACTAAAATGGACTGGAATGGGCGAATTTAACTCAGATGACCATTATATCTACTACTGTAAACAAGAATCCCTTAAAAGAAATGGAGTAGCCATCATAGTCAACAAAGAGCCCAAAATGCAGTGCGTGGATGCAATCTCAAAATGACAGGATGATCTCTGCTTGTTTCCAAGACAAACCATTCAATAGCACAGTAATCCAAGTCTATTCTCTAACAGGTAATGCTGAAGAAGCTGAAATTGAATTGTTCTATGAAGACCTACAAACCTTCTAGAACTAACACCCCAAAAAGATGTCCTTTCCATCATACAGGACTTGGATGCAAAAGTAGGAATTCAAGAGATAGCTGGAGTAACAGGAAAATTTGGCCTTCAGGTACAGAATGAAGCAGGTCAAAGGCTAACAGAGTTTTGCCAAGAGCACTGGTCATAGCAAACACCCTCTTCCAACAACACAAGAGAAAACTCTACACATGGACATCACCAGATGGTCAACACCGAAATCAGGTTGATTATATTCTTTGCAGCCAAAGATGGAGAAGCTCTATACAGTCAGCAAAGACAAGACTGGGAGCTGACTGTGGCTCAGATCATGAACTCCTTATTGCCAAATTCAGACTTAAACTGAAGAAAGTAGGGAAAAACCACTAGACCATTCAGGTATGACCTAAATCAAATCCCTGACGATTACACAGTGGGAAGCCCTGAAAGATATATAGACATTGATAATTTTAAACCTTTCAGCAGCAAGTTGTCAATTCCCTAAATAACACCAAACACTATAGTTGCTGGGTCAGCTTGCCACAGTTCCATAGATGGGTAGGGAAGGAGACAGCAAGCCCAAATAGATTTCGATTGTCTATTATTTCTGCCACAGCCAAGATCACTAACTTCATGTTCACACTGGTTACTCTTGTCCTTCTTTTAAGTCCCATGGGGTATTACAGAGGCAGACCAATGTGAACACCACATATATGAGTTTTTGTCATGCCTAAAGGAACCTCAAATTAAGAAGCCCTTAATCTTTCACAGATTTTCAAAACTGCCCAAACTTTCTCCACAGAGAATCATTATCTTAAATTCCTGGTGAGGGGGGAAAAAAAAAAAAAAACTGCCTGTGACTTGGAGCAAGAGTTGTCTCTAGCTTCCAAAGACATTTGCATTTCAAACATAATTGGCAAAACCTGTCCGTTTCCTGGGATTCCCAGGGGGCACTAGTGGTAAAGAACTCACCTGCCCATGCAGGAAACCTAAGAGACATGGGTTTGATCCCCAGGTCAGGAAGATCCCCCTGGAGGAGGGCGTGGCAACCCACTCCAGTATTCCTGCCTGGAGAATCCCATGGGCAGAGGAGCCTGGCGGGCTACGGTCCGTGGGGTTGCAAATTCAGACACGACTGAAGTGACTTAGAATGCACGCACGCGTGTCAGTCCGCTTAGTTCAGAAGGCATGCAGGTAAACAGAGTTATCTCAGATAAGAAGATAAGTCCCAACTCTAGTCAGTCATATTAGTGACATTAGAAAGCATCTTTCTGAAATGCAATGTTCGCCATATACAAAAAAAACATATGTAGTAATATATCTTAGGACAAAATACAATGAGAAGCACTTACCTGTCCCCTATCAGCCCACAGTTCTGAAAAAAAAAAATTTTTTTTTATAGAAAAGAGCAACCTCTTTGAATTTAGTAAGAATCGTTTCAGCCATTCATAAAGTTAAATTCATTTATTGTGTTCCTGCATCATGCTCAATTTTGGTGACGAAACAATTGGAAAAGGATATATTAATTAATGATCAAATAAATGTATAAATGAGCACTTAGTTACAACCACACAAAGGAACATGGTTCTTTGAAAGCACGTTAAAAAAATAAAGAGAACTTGACCGAGACTGGCAGGGTGATGAGGTTATCAAGGAAGACTGCTCTGGGTAAGTGAGGCTTCTGTTGAGAGTTGTAAGCAAAGCAGAAAATATATGTCTTCAAATTCTTACTTACTTTTCTGAAAATATACAATTGACCATAACATTTTAAATGCCAAATTTCACACTAGGAATTATGAGTGTTTTATTAGCATATCCTCACATTTTGGATAAGTAAGAATACTGTCCCATGACATCTTGGTCATGCGCTCCTCACACTCAATAATCTTTCCAATTATTTCCCTGAATTATTCTCACCTATGTGGCGAGATCCACTTGTATATACTGTTCAGAACAATGGGATAACATCCAAACTTAAGATTTAGTGTTATGCTCTATTTTGCAAGACTGAATTTTATTTTATTTATTCTAATAAAATTAATAATTGCATAATAAAAAGAACCAAGTCATTGTGTTGATTTAATGGATAAAATAAAGCTTATGTATGATTTACAATTCAAAAATAAAATGAAGTAAAAATTCAATGCAAAAGAGACGTGCCATGCAGTATCTAAAAAAATACAAATATCACAGACTTTGGAAACCCTTAGGCATGCTTGGAGAGCAGATCTTGTGAGGGTGTGTGTGCTTCAAAACAAACAGGTGTTCTTTGACTGCTACAATTTTCTTTTATCTTTATGTTTCTTTAAAATTTTTTCTTTAAAAATTTTGCTAACTCAAGCAAGTTAGGTTAAGTCAAAGAATTACCTCAAACACATAAAAATATATAGTTCAAATCATTTAAAGATTTTTGTACAGAGAAAAGTACTAGAACGTTTTCATTATTATATGTACTCAAAAATAATTCACACAGTGATAGTTAAGAACCTTTGTGTATTTTTTAAATGTTTTAAATGTTTAATTATTAACTGTTTTAATCCTTAACAAGTATATGTGCCTGCTATCTGTATGATCTGAAAATACTGACTTGGGGTCTTTGTACAGGCAATTTGAGACTAAAAGAATAAGATAGTCATTTGAACTGTTGAAATGTATTCCTCTTTCCCTAGCCAGTAAAACTCTGCGTGCATCATATAATTTTTAGTGTCCTAAGGGCCGTGACATGCCATGAGTCAGTGGAGTTGCTTGATAGATCTTATGACTATCATCCCGCACCTGTTTATCAAGGCCATATTTTCTTTGCATTCCGGAGTGGAACAGAGAATCAGGGAGCCACCATGCTACACATTCATTCTCGTTAACCTAATGCCAAAACAAGCAGGCAGTTAAATAATAGCTATGCAAGGAATGAAGTATGAGTGGAAGAACCCATCTCTGGCTCATAATTTAATGTCATATGGAAAGAACATCCTGATGCCTGCCTCACTTATCACACTTCAACCAGATTTTTATTTACATTCACATTTGTACTTTGCTATGTTCTTGGAAGGCTCAGAGTGGTTTTCAAAAACCCAAGCAATACACAATGCTGAATGAATTTAAAATAGTTTAAAATTTGAGGCAAAGAAATATATGGTGTTAATGCAGGATGGGAAAAAAATTTATTATGACATTTCAAAGAGAAGACCCTGTAGTATATACTAAATGATATTAACAACTTAAAATAGGTGCAACTATAACCTTCACACAGACATTTCCTCTAACATCTCTCAATATAAGTTAATGACAACTCAACAGCCAATTCAATGTCAGACAACTGGGTGGAAAACCTATGTGATCCAGATATCCACAATTCTCAGAGGCTCTTGACAGGCACTTATAATGTCTAGAAGGGTGGATTAACAATACTTAAGCAGCTAACATGGTTTTCAAGGTGATTTTGTAGCTTTTGAGCTGCTCTCAGGTCCAGATTTTACTCCCTGGTAAGTATCTGAAATGCAACTTCATTTCCATGTAGATTTAGGATCTGAGACGACAGATATTTTATTGGGGAAACTGAGAAGTTTAACAGGCATACTCTACTTCCAGAGTACCCGTGTAAATCATTTTAAGACTATCTATTTATTTATACAAAATTTACATATTTGACTTTATCATTCGAGGCTGTGTGTGTGTGGGCTCACTCTGTCGTGTTCGACTCTTTGCGAACCCTTGGGCTGTAGCCAAACAGCCTCCTCCGTCCAAGGGATTTTCCAGGCAAGAATACTGGAGTGGATTGCCATTTTCTCCTCCAGGGGATCTTCTCAACCCAGGGATCGAACCCATGTCTCTGTGTCTCCTGCATTGCAGGTGCACTCTATCTGCTGAGCCATCAGGGAAACCCATTCTAGGCAATAGAGTATCTCATCTTTAACTTTGTGCTTTCATAAAAATAAGACATCCTGGTCTATAATTTATATAGGTAAGTGGAATTAACATATAAAGTAAGAATAAGTTATTACGATTAACATTATCAGGATGGTATCATGCTTGGCTGAATTTCCAAATATAGAAACTATAATTCATGACTTCTAATGACTCAGTCTATATTTTATCATTAAACATATATTAAGAGTATCAATAAAGAATGAAATATATAATACACTGAATTAGGGACATATTCAGTCTCAGCAATTCTAGTTCTAGGAATATATCCTTCATCTAGACATGCAAGTGGTAGTTATGACCGCAGAGTACTCAGTAACAAACCGTTCTGAAATTCAGCCTGGTCTAGGCTGAACTCTTCGGATTGAGACTAGGCTCCCTCATGCATCTGAGGGTCTTTTTGTCTGATCTTGGCCACGTTTAGCTAGAGAGGTTTGTCTCTGCCAGGCTTATTCTTCCCAGGCTGACAGCAGACTCTCCAGAGAACGAGCAGAACTTGCAAGGCTTCTAAGGAAGGGTCTGGGCTGAGAATCAGCGCACAGTTGCTTCTGCCCCTTCTGTGGACCTAAACAAGTTGTGTGGCTGAATCTAAAATTAAAAAGGAAATATGTTGACCCCATGAAGAGAGGAAGAGAGTAAATATGTTTACAATAAGCTAATCAAATACAATTAAATATACAAATAGCCTGCATCAGTTCTTGTTAACAAACTCTTGAGATGTCCTTCAATCAGATCATCTGAATGCTCCATTACTTAGGCATGTCCCACTCTTTGCAACCCCATGGCCTGTAACCCGCCAGGCTCCTCTGTCCATGAGATTGTCCCAGCCTATGAAGAATATTGGAGTGGGTTGCCACTTCCTCCTGCAGGGGATCTTCCCAACCCAGGGATCAAACCCACATCTCCCGGGTCTCCTGCACTGAAAGCTGAGCCAGCCTGTCCATCAATAGTGAACACGTCTTATCAGCGGAACACAGAAGCAGGGGTTCATGGTGACCACGTGCCTCAGGAGGGTGACCCGTGGCCACATAGCAGTCATAGGCCGTAACAGCGAGGAGAACATTTTCCAAGCAGGGAAAAGAACAAAGCAGACGTGGATGAGGCAGCTTGCATCAGTGATGCTCTGACGCTGCGCTTGGGCGTCTTCACCATCTCTGGGATCACGGCTGTGCTTAAACAGGTAGCATCAAAGGACAGAATGGAGAGAGAGGGATACACGGGTTTGTGGAGGTGGGAGCGGAGCTGACAGCCAGGATGACAAGCAGGTTTCTAAGAACTGTAACCGGGTGTATGGACAGGAATAGGAGGAAAAGGAAAGAAATGCATTATGGATCCTCTATCAGTCACATGAGAGATAAATCTGAAACATTTGTTTGATTTCTAGATTCCATATCACTGATGAATCAGATATAAAATACTGAGTCACAAAACAATAAAATGTACAATCCCTGGGGGAAAAGTGGCAAATGCATTCTGTAAACTGGAGTGTTTTCATATAATGGGCAAACTATACAACCATTTTTAAAAACTGTTATTTCCACAGGTTCTGATAGCAAATACATTACAAATATATCTTAAATAGAATTAAAGTGTTAACGATGTTGTTAAATATGAATTATAGCAAAAAATCTTCAGTCCACTTTTGTCTTGTACCTAGGAAGGGATTTTGACGGGAAACACGCCCAGGGGGAAAAACAAAAAGATGGCGTGTAATCCAGTCTATTCTCCTTGTAAATATGCTAAATGCTTTTTGCTAGTAGATTCCTTTTCTTCAGTATGCTTTTAGCAGAACGTACCTGGTTTTCAAAGATTGTTATGGTAAACAAATGTGCAGTCTACAACTGCACAGGGCACGGCTCCCTGGAAAAATGTCTCAAAAGCTATATGAGCTTGTATTAGTCTTCTAGGACTGCTATAACAAACGTTATGGATCGGGTAGCTGAAACAACTGAAATGTATGTTCTCACAGTTCTAGAGGCTAAAATCGGCGTCCCCGGTCCCAGTAAATTCAGCTCCCCTCAGAGTTCTCCTCCCAGCCTGTAGTTGGCTGCCGTCCTGCTGGGCTCTCATCCTGAGAGAGTTCTCTAGGATTTCTTCTTATCAGGATATTAATCCTATCGTATCAGGGCCGCCTGACTACAACCCCATTTAACCTTAATTACTTCTTAGAGGCTTCATCCCCAAATGTAACCATACTGGGGGGTAGGGCTTCAAATGTGTGAGTTTGGAAAGAACACTAAGTTCATTATAGAGCACAAAATTAAGATCTTTCCTGGCTTAAGATGCTCTATCCATCTCTCTGTGTAAGTCACCTTATCTCTATTCGCTAACCTGAGTTAGCAAGCATCCAATGAAAGAACCAAGACTAGAGTCCTGCTGGGGGATTTGAACATCGTGTTTCACCAGTGTCTCTTGACTGTTGAGTAATCGTTAATAAAACATGCCCTTTGCTTTGTGTACATTTGATTTAACAATCTGATCCTTTGTGTCATAGCCAGCTGTGGAGTGCTTTTGCAATTATGGAGAATTTTTAAACAAAGCAATAAATTGAATGATGAATAAGAACATAAATTAGTTATAATATTTAGTCAGCTGTTTAAAGATATTCAAACTTATTAGTGAGCACGCTGTAAGATCAAAATTTGGTTTTTCATAGGATGCTTGTGCATAGTTTAAAAGCCTATAAAAATTAATCTTCTTAATCTTAAGTGAACAAAATTAAATTTATACCTTAAAATACAGTGTCTAGCACACAGGAAATTTTAAAAGAAATGAAAATTAAAACAGACAAAGTGGGAAAAATTAACAAAAACTACACTAAGTGAGAAAGAAGGAATCATAATGTTAATAATAATCTTTGTTTTTAATTAGACTGTAAAATGAATAATATGGTGTAAGCCAAAAAAAAGACAGAGACTTTTTTAAATTGATTCTCACCTATTGCACTATATTGGCAAGTGCTAGTATCATAATCAAGTGTTAATTAATAAATCATAATTCTTACTCTAGGTTGCATTTCTTGAAAAATGTTTTCCTAAGAAAACACAAAAAATATAACATATTTTGCAATCCTTGTGCTGGAATTTCTAATTGAAAATTCTGCTATGTGTTCCATAGCAGATAAAGGTCTCCAAAAATCTCTCTTATGTGGGTCAGACTGACATGAGATCCTTGTTGATGAAAACGTCTCCTCTTTTCCACAGGTGGTTTTATACAGACCAGAAAACCAAACTGAGTATGTAAGCTTGTCTTTGAAACGATCAAAACAGGGTGAACCACTTCTCTTATTTCTGAGCATCTCACCGTTGCTCAGCACAGCAATGAGGGTTTTTATTCTGTGTGTTAAATATTCACTGGAGAACTTAGTCCTAGAATATTTGTAACTCAGCCCTACAAAGTCTTACTTCACTACTTCCTAACCCTCCAAAATGAGCCTAAAGCGTATTTATCAAAGCAAATGAATTTATATGAAAAGGTATGTTAAATCAATCCAAATAATCAGACAATCAAATTTAAAGAGTATTTTACATTCCCAGTTAGTTATCAAGAAGCACCTCCATTCTCAGCCCCAAGGCCCCCTGGAAATTTTGAAGACGCCACTGAAGAGTGGTTCCACATGTCTTTCTCCCCATAATGCTGAAGAAATCATGTGACCTCAGTCCCTCTGCCTCTAACTTCAGAACAATATCACCGAGTGTCCTGGCATAGCTGTTACTTTCTTTAAACCCCTGCTTCCTGGATCTGAAATATCAAGTAGCATCATCTCTGCTAAGAACCTTCATTTTAGAGCACAATAAAGTGAGTTTTTCCTAAGTAAAAATTGTTCCTAAGTCATTGAAATGATAAATCCAGCTTTTTAAATGTGCATATTGGGTGATTATATAAAAAAGTCTCAAAGATGGAGGATCTTATATTTTAATGGCAGCTTGTAGAATCTGGGTGCCACTGAGCACTTCAGTGTGAAATTCACTCTGAAGTTGGGAAAGTTTTAGAAAGAACAGAACACAAAACAAAATGGGGAAACTGTCATCACTTTTCATGGCTTTGTGGGTTTATAAAAATATCTTTGCTATTTCTTTTTGATATATCATGTGAAGACTATTGGTTGTGAGTTCTCAGGGAAAGAAAACATTGAAGCAAAGTGTTTAGAAATCCCTTCCCTCTTGACTCTGACTCTATCACCCAATCTGCATAATGAAGAATTTTTTTAACTATAGATCAGAGAAGAAAAAGGCAGCAAGAATCAGGAGGAGTAGAGCAATGTGAATCGCGTAAAATTACACAGTGCTTTGGGGAAGCGCTCTGGATGTTAGGAAGAAAATACTAATTTATGCAGTGGCTCTCAATTCATTTCTTATTTAGCATTGTAAGAAGAGATAATAGTTTGGTAAGTTCATTTAGCTTTACCTACTTTTCAAAATTCTAATAAAGTATCAAAACATAAGTAAAAGCACCATCTGTCAGCGTCACATCTCAGTTCCGTGCAGTTCAGTTCAGTTCAGTCGCTCAGTCGTGTCCGACTCTGCAACCCCATGGACCACAGCATGCCAGGCCTCCCTGTCCATCGCCAACTCCCGGAGTTTACTCAAACTCATGTCCATCGAGTTGGTGATGCCACCCAGCCATCTCATCCTCTGTCGTCCCCTTCTCCTCCGACCTTCAATCTCTCCCAGCATCAGGGTCTTTTCCAATGAATCAGCTCTTCGCAAGAGGTGGCCAAAGTATTGGAGTTTCAGCTTCAGGATCAGTCCTTCCAATGAACACCCAGGACTGATCTCCTTTAGGATGGACTGGTTGGATCTCCTTGCAGTCCAAGGGACTCTCGAGAGTCTTCTCCAACACCACAGTTCAAAAGCATCAGTTTTTCGGTGCTCAGCTTTCTTCAGAGTCCAACTCTCACATCCATACATGACTACTGGAAAAACCAAGGCTTTGACAAATAATATTTATTAATATATTCCTAATTAAAATAATTTGTTTTTAATGAATGGTATATGACCATCATTAAATATATAGTTGATAATTATTTCTTCCTTTTACAAATATCTGTATATCTATATAATAGATATAGAAACCATATATACTCAAGATATATATTATATTATACTTCTCAAAGGGGAAATTTGAAAAGGAATTATTACAACTGAAAGAAACATAAGGGGAAAAGATCTTTAAAAAACCATTTACTGGCTTCAGAATATACTAAATCAAATGACACTGTAAAGCAATATTCAAATTCAAGCTGAAATAAGCCACTTAAATTTGTAAAATAATATTTACTGCCCCCAGAGAAAGCAAAAATCTGGTAGCACCATCAACGGATTTTTTTTTTTTTTTGCATTTTTTTTTTTTGCATGTAGCATTTGAGAAAACTTCATCAAAATCATTTTTATTTCAACAAGATGGAATGTTTCCACAAGGCTTTTGTTATTAAGGAATGTGCTTATAGTACGATAATTTGTGTCTAGTTCATTAAGCAGGTGTCCTGGGCCAGATAATACAGGGGAAATGGCAAATATGGCACGCCGTTTCCATTAACCCCTCTGGCACTGACAGTCTGAAGACTAATCCCTTCTCCTTAATGCTCAGCACTTTCAGATCCTAGCTCTGGGTAAGAAAAGGGTTTTCTGTTTGAAGTACGCAAAAAGTATGTGGCAATTTTGAACACTTAGTTAATTATACCTTATGAAAATCAATTGATAAAAGCCCAAAGCATCAGAAGTATAAAGGCTCTATATGGTCAGTATACACCAAACCAGAACACTTTGTACATTATCATTGGAACAGATACTGTAAATTCCTTTTCATCAAATTGAAAGAATGCTTTTTAAAAATATGACTGCTATTATCACCCTTTAAAAGGCTCCCTAACACCCACTTAAATTTGTTTCCAAGCCTGTTATTTAGGAAGCGTGGGATTAAGTAAAGGAAAGACAATGAATGTGATTATTCACAATATCTAAACAAAGGCTCACAGGATCACCAACTGCCTCTCCTCCCTGGTCAAATTTAGTTCACAAACAGGATTTAGCACTTGGGTTTAAATGGATTTGCACATTATATGAGTTAGGTTTCCCACAATTCTCACCAATCCTGCTATAATGATTCCTAATCTGCTTTACTCATTTATTTGATCTGCTTAATCTCCACAGACATTTGAATTCCATCTAAACAGTTACCTCTCCTAGTCCCGGTCCACTGATTTTCTTGGTTGTAGCTTTCTCTAGGATTCAACATTGCAGAATCTAATGTTGTCCATGATTCGGAGCACTCTGGTTTCAGATGATCTAGATTCAAATCTTGTTACTTAGCTTCTCAAAACCTCACATTTTGCATCTACAAAATGGCAATCATAGTTTCTACAGTAATATCTCCTCATGAGCCTGACCTGTCCAATCACCATCACAGTCTTCCTGGACTCAACACCTGTGTAGTTCCGAGGACCCTGAATTTGGAAGGGCTGTGTGCTTAGGTGTTTTATTGTCTCTGATTTTCAATTCTTAAACATTCTGGAGCAAGGAGCTTATCATTTTCACTTAGCACCAGGCCCTGCAAATTGTATAGCCAGTCCTGTTAACGACAGAGATGGAACTCAGCCACTTAGAGAGCTTTCTTCATATCAGTCTTAAAATAGATCAATATGAGGCAAAATAAATGGACTTCTAGTGGTATGGAAGGATCCACATATGATTTGACTCAATTTTTTCTTTTTATTGGATGTGTTTCCTCAGCTGTAATTCTTTTCCTACATATATGCAGACTCAAAATTATTGATATTTGTATTCTATAACATTTGGAGAGATTTAACAAACTCCCTTGAGTTGCCAAATTTAATAAATAAAAATACATGATGCGCAGTTAAATTTGAGTGTCAGATAAACGATGAATACATTTTTTATAAGTACATCCCATGTAATATTTGAGAAACACTTGATAAAAAATTTAGCCTGCATCAAAAGCAATAAAAAAGAAATGATATTGCTTTACCCAGAATCAATAAAATCAGCAAAACTGCATTATTTCTCTAGATTTTAAAGGAAACAAAGTGGAGGTGAAAACAATGAATTGTGTGAATGTATATGAAGGTCAAAAAGGGATAAGTTTTATGAACATGCATTCTTGAAAAGACTGACCTGATAATTATGCTCTGTAAAACATTCAAATAAATTTCATTCAAATAAATTTTATTCAAATAAATTCAAATTTTATTCATTCATAAAATTCAAATTTTATTCATTCAAATAAATGTTTTTGAATGTTTTAAAAAGCTACTTTTTAAATAGAGGATGTACTACTGGTTTCTGGGGCGCATATCAGCGGGCAGGCTACTACCTCCCAGTGTTTTATACAGAGGAAACAGGCATAAGCTCAGAGTGCTACCATGTACGGAGTTTCCCAGGTCATGGTTTCCCTGAGTGTATCTTCTAAGCAGCCATCTTGCCTTTCTTCATGAGCAAGGTATGTTTACTGTTTATATTCAGTTACTCCACTATATAAAAATATCATATGCTCTTATTTTATTTTTAAGTCTGAAATTCAGTAACAAAACTCCAAGTTGCTCAAGACTGATGCCTCAAGAAAGGGACAGAAATCAAGGCTCCAAATTTCAGCTTCACCCAACTGTGAATGACTCAGATTGCACAAGAAAAGCCTAGTGAAGGCCACCAGGATGAAACGACAGCCTTCCAGCATCCCAATCGGGACTGACAAAAATAAAACAAAGCTACCAGTTGATGAAATTATGCAAAGCATTCAATCAAATATTCCAAAATAATCTGAATGTACCTGTGAAAATATTTTCTTTCACACAGTGGTTAACAAATGTTCTAAAAGCAACATTGCAATACCTTAATTTTAATGAGTATTATATAGGTAATTCAAACATGATAGTTTCTTCTACCCTGCCTTCCTAGAATTAAAAAAAAAGTCGATGTTACAATTTGTGTAAGTAGACTGTGATTATGTGAATTATCAAAACTGCCTAAAATAGAAAAAAGTCCAATTAAATAATGTTAATATAAGCGTACTCCTCTTCCCTCCCCCAAAAATATGATGCGAGTGCTGATAGAGGTTTAATCGGTTTAAGTAGTTTTAAAAATAACCATAAAGAGACTTCTCTGGGTGTCCAGGGATCAGGGCTCCCTGCTCTGGGTGCCTGCCTCTTTAGCTGCCAGGCTCTGGGTTTGATCCCTGGTCAGAGAGTTAGGATCCTGCAAGCCTCGTGGAATGGCCAAAAAAAAGTTAATAATTTACACAGGGAAATGGCAATAACCTTTGGCATCAATTTAAAGTAGAATGATCATTAATGACCTCACCAAGAAGTAAAGCCCCGAAAGTAGTGAGGAGGGTCTCTCCATGAGGATGACTGGAGGTGATAATTCCAAGGGCAAAGAAAACCAGGAAAAAGCTGTAGGTCAGCGGTGTATCTGCATATCCACCAAGAGCAGCAAAACGCTGAAGAGGGTGGAGCACAAGGTCAGTAGGGGGACCAGGAAGGTGACGAGGCTGCGATGAGAGAGGCCCGCGGGAGGAGAGCTGGGGCGGGGCAGGGGTCCTGGCCGGGCGGGCCATCGAAGTCCTTACGTTGTCCTCTGGGTGAGTCGGCCACCCTTCGCAGATCTGGAGAAGGACGCTGGCAGGTTTCTGACCCACGCTTTAAGATCACCCCGTTCGGTGCGGAAAACAGACCAGATGTTCAGGGTGGAAATAGGAAAGTCAGTGAAGAGCTCACCTCGGTGATCCAAGAGAGAATCAGACCCAGATGGCAGGGGCAGAGACGCTGGGAAGAGGTTTCCTTCCGCACGTTCCGATGGCGTCTGATAGGAGCAGATAATTAACCGTGGGAGCCAAGGTCAGCATGGGCGGTGGAAGAAAAGGAAGGACAAACTGATCATAAACTGAGAAGGGGAGACAGGGGGACTAGATTTTTGGACGTGTTAGAATGACATTCATGGATAGACAAACGATCCAGTCTAGGTTCAACTCTGGGGTTCAAGAAAAGCAGCCTGGGTCATCTTCATGTTGATGGTCGGTAGAAACCAACACAATCCTGTAAAGCGATTATCCTTCAATTAACAATAAACAAATAAATTTTTAAAAAGAGGCCTGGGTCATAGAAAAAAAGGTACGAGTCAGTCTGCCAATGGCATCTAGAGCCATGAAACTAGGTGAGGTCACACAGGGGATGAGCGCAGGAGGCCCAGAGACTGGAATACAGGGGGAGCTGAAAAAATGAGGGAGAACTAGCAAAGGAGACTTAAAAGGAATGCCCATTTCAAAAAGACAAAGAAAAAAAAAAAAAAAGACAAAGAATAGCTACTGCACAAATGCTGCTGAAGGAAAACAGAAAAAAACCTGATGCAGTATTGGAGGAAGGTAAATTAGTGCAGCCACCATGGAAAAAAGCATAAAGCTTCCTCAAAATATTACAACCATAATTACCATATTTTTAAGTAGTCCCACCTCTGCATTTTATTAGAAGAAAATGAAAACACTAAATTGAGAAGATACAAGTACCCCAGTGTTGATTACAGCATTACTGACAACAGCCAAGGCACGGAAACCACCTACATGTTCCTCAACCAGTGAATGGGCAAATAAAGGGGGATGTACAGGGGGATACTGCTCAGCCGTAAAAAGAAGGAAAGCTTGCCACTTGTAGCCATAGGGATGATCCTTGAGGACGTTATGCTAAGTGAAGTAAGTGGGGAAAAAAAGCTCAAAGATAAAAGGGATAGATGGGTAAGGTTTTCAGAGAAGGAAGCAGGAGGTGGGTAAAACAGATGAAGAGAGTCAAAAGGCAAAAACTTCCAGTTATAAAATAAATAAATGCCGTGGGGCTGTAATACTCAGCATCACAACGCTAGTAACACTTCATTGCATATTTGAAAGTTGCTGAGAATAGATCTTAAAAGTTCTCATTTCACATGGTTGACCAGTTTTCCCAGCACCACTTGTTAGAGGTTGTCTTTTTTCCATTGTATATTCTTGCCTCCTTTGTCAAAGATAAGGTGTCCATAGGTTCGTGGATTTATCTCTGGGCTTTCTATTCTGTTCCATTGATCTATATATCTGTCCTAGTGCCAGTACCATATTGTCTTGATGACTGTGGCTTTGTAGTAGAGCCTGAAGTCAGGCAGGTTGATTCCTCCAGTTCCATTCTTCTTTCTCAAGATTACTTTGGCTATTCGAGGTTTTTTTGTATTTCCATACAAATTGTGAAATTATTTGTTCTAGTTCTGTGAAAAATACCGTTGGTAGCTTGATAGGGATGCATTGAATCTATAGATTGCTTTGGGTAGAATAGCCATTTTGACAATATTGATTCTTCCAATCCATGAACACGGTATGTTTCTCCATCTGTTTGTGTCCTCTTTGATTTCTTTCATCAGTGTTTTATAGTTTTCTATGTATAGGTCTTTTGTTTCTTTAGGTAGATATACTCCTAAGTATTTATTCTTTCTGTTGCAATGGTGAATAGTATTGTTTCCTTAATTTCTCTTTCTGTTTTCTCATTGTTAGTGTATAAGAATGCAAGGGATTTCTGTGTGTTAATTTTATATCCTGCAACTTTACTATATTCGTTGATTAGAACTGGTCAACCACGTGTAAAAAGAGTGAAACTAGAACACTTTCTAACACCATACACAAAAAATAAACTCAAAATGGATTAAAGATCTAAATTAAGACCAGAAACTATATAAAACTCCTAGAGGAGAACATAGGCAAAACACTCTCCGACATAAATCACAGCAAGATCCTCTATGACCCACCTCCCAGAATATTGGAAATAAAAGCAAAAATAAACAAATGGGACCTAATGAAACTTAAAAGCTTTTGCACAACAAAGGAAACTATAAGCAAGGTGAAAAGACAGCCCTCAGATTGGGAGAAAATAATAGCAAATGAAGAAACAGACAAAGGATTAATCTCAAAAATATACAAGCAACTCCTGCAGCTCAATTCCAGAAAAATAAATGACCCAATCAAAAAATGGGCCAAAGAACTAAACAGACATTTCTCCAAAGAAGACATACAGATGGCTAACAAACACTTGAAAAGATGCTCAACATCACTCATTATCAGAGAAATGCAAATCAAAACCACAATGAGGTACCATTACACGCCAGTCAGGATGGCTGCCATCCAAAAGTCTACAAGCAATAAATGCTGGAGAGGGTGTGGAGAAAAGGGAACCCTCTTACACTGTTGGTGGGAATGCAAACTAGTACAGCCACTATGGAAAACAGTGTGGAGATTCTTAAAAAACTGGAAATAGAACTGCCATATGACCCAGCAATCCCACTTCTGGGCATACACACTGAGGAAACCAGATCTGAAAGAGACACGTGCACCCCAATGTTCATCGCAGCACTGTTTATAATAGCCAGGACATGGAAGCAACCTAGATGCCCATCAGCAGACGAATGGATAAGGAAGCTGTGGTACATATACACCATGGAATATTACTCAGCCATTAAAAAGAATTCATTTGAATCAGTTCTAATGAGATGGATGAAACTGGAGCCCATTATACAGAGTGAAGTAAGCCAGAAAGATAAAGAACATTACAGCATACTAACACATATATATGGAATTTAGAAAGATGGTAATGATAACCCTATATGCAAAACAGAAAAAGAGACACAGATGTACAGAACAGAATTTTGGACTCTGTGGGAGAAGGCAAGGGTGGGATGTTTCGAGAGAACAGCATCGAAACATGTACATTATCTAGGGTGAAACAGATCACCAGCCCAGGCTGGATGCATGAGACACGTGCTTGGGCCTGGTGCACTGGTAGACCCAGAGGAATCAGGTGGAGAGGGAGGTGGGAGGGGGGATCGGGATGGGGAATACTTGTAAATCCATGGCTGATTCATATCAATGTATGACAAAACCCACAAAATATTGTAAAGTAATTAGCCTCCAACTAATAAAAATAAATGAAAAAAACAAAAAAATAAAGGCAGAGAGAAATAACTTTAAAAAAAAAAGTTCTTATTACAAGAAAGAAATACTATCTCTCTATCTATCTATCTATCTATATAGTGAGGAATATTAACTAGATTCATTGTGGTGGTTTTTTAACAATTATACACATATGGAATCATTATGTTGTAACTGAAAATAATATAATATTGTATGTCAATTGTAACTTCAATTTAAAAAAAAAAAAAAGGAATAGTCAGTCCAGGAAAAGGAAAAGTAGTGTTCCTGACACCAAATAATTAATGTGTCTCAAGAAGAAGAAACTTAGATGTGTCAAATAATACTAATAGGTCAAATACAATGAAGCTTAAGAATAGATCAATGGAGGACCTTGTTAATCTATGCCATTTGGCAGTTAGGAAGTTTAAGTTAAATATATGAAAGTACTTACAAATACCTAGCTACATAGTAAGTCATCAATAAAATTTCCATTTTTATGCCAAGGTTCTGTTCTAATGCTTGGATGTATTAGTCAGCTAAGGCTGCCTTAACAAAACACGTACATTGGATGATTTAAACAATGGAAATCTATATTCGCACAGATCTGGAAGCTGGGAAGTATAAGATCAAGGTGTCAGCATCTGATAAGGCATTTTCTCATACTTTGCAGATGCCCACTTCCTCATCCTGTCCTCACAGGGTGTAGAGAAAAACAGACCAAGCTCTCTAATCCCGTCATGAGGATCCACTTTTATGACTGTGCCTAAATGTAATCATTTCCCAAAGATCCCACCTGCAAATATCATCACATTGAGGGCTAAAACTTTAAAAACAAAAACAGAGCTACCCCATGGTCCAGGAACCTCCCCCCTAGGCATGTATATGCAGAAAGCCATAATTCAAAAAGATATATATGCTCCTATGTTCGTTGAAACAGTACTTATAATAGCCAAGACATGAAGCAACCTAAATGTCCATTGGCAGAGAAATGGATAAAGATGTGGCACAGATATGCAATGGATAGAAGAATGAAATAATGCCATTTGCAGCGACATAGATGGATCTAGAGATGGTCATACTGAGTGAAATAAGTCAGACAGAGAAAGACAAATATGATGTGATAGCAATTATAAGTGGAATCTAAGAAAATGGTACCAACGAACCTATTTACAAACAGAAAAAGAGTCACAGATCTAGAAAGCGAACTGATGGTTGTTAAGGCAGAAGGGGTGGGTGAAATAAATTGGGGATGAGGGCTGAAATATACACACTGCAACATACAAAAGAGATAACTAGTAAGAACTTGCTGTGCGGCACAGGAAACTCATTACTCTGTGATGACCTATGTGGGAAAGGAATCTGAAAAAGGATGGATATACGTGTATATAACTGACATTTTTCTCTACATCAGAAACTTAAACAACATTGTAATTCAAGTTCCCCCCCCCAGTAAAAATTAATTAAAAGAACTTACGAATTTTGAAGGAACACAATTCAGTCCATACCAGTAGATTTTGCCCAGTGAAACGGAAACTACTTGAAAATGATAAGAGGACGTTTGGCCCCTTCCTCACCTCGTAGCCCTAACTCAAAGATGGATATCCACATAAAAAAACAGAGCAGCTCACTCTCTAAATCTCTCAGAAGCAATTTTGTGGTTATGACAGCACATTATTTCTTTGACCTTTATTTCACCAAGTCAACCTATACTTCCTCTCTCCCTAATAATTTTCACCATCAATATTTTCTATATAAAACTGTGAAATCTAGATAACACCTGCCCAGATATTAGACAAAAACTCTCAGTAGCCTAATACATGTGGAAAGGTACATTCCTAGAGATAGATGTCATATTGCTTAGTTCAGTTCAGTCACTCAGTCGTGTCCGACTCTTTACAACCCCATGAACCGCAGCACACCAGGCCTCCCTGTCCATCACCAACTCCCGGAGTTTACTCAAACTCGTGTCCACTGAGTCAGGGATGCCATCCAACCATCTCATCCTCTGTCGTCCCCTTCTCCTCCTGCCTTCAATCTTCCCCAGCATCAGGGTCTTTTCTAGTGAGTCGGCTCTTCGCATCAGGTGGCCAAAGTATTGTACTTTCAGCTTCAGCATCAGTCCTTCCAATGAACACCCAGGACTGATCTCCTTTAGGATGGACTGCTTGGATCTCCTTGCAGTCCAAGGGACTCTCAAGAGTCTTCTCCAACACCACAGTTCAAAAGCATCAATTCTTCAGCACTCAGCTTTCTTTACAGTCCAACTCTCACATCCACACATGACTACTGGAAAAACAATAGCTTTAACTAAATGGAACCTTGTTGACAAACTAATATCTCTGCTTTTTAATATGCTGTCTAGGTTGGTCATAACTTTTCTTCCAAGGAGCAAGCATCTTTTAATTTCATGGCTGCAGTCACCATCTGCAGTGATTTTGGAGCCCAAAAAAACAGTCTGACACTGTTTCCACTGTTCCCCATCTATTTGCCATGAAGGTGATGGACCAGATGCCATGATCTTAGTTTTCTGAATGTTGAGCTTTAAGCCAACTTTTTCACTCTCCTCTTTCACTTTCATCAAGAGGCTTTTTAGTTCTTCTTCACTTTCTGCCATAAGGGTGGTGTCATCTGCATATCTGAGGTTACTGATATTTCTCCTGGCAATCTTGATTCCAGCTTGTGCTTCTTCCAGCCCAGCGTTTCTCCTGATGTACTCTGCATATAAGTTAAATAACCTGGGAGACAATATACAGCCTTGACGTACTCCTTTTCCTATCTGGAACCAGTCTGTTGTTCCATGTCCAGTTCTAACTGTTGCTTCCTGACCTGCATATAGGTTTCTCAGGAGGCAGGTCAGGTGCTCTGGTGTTCCCATTTCTTTCAGAATTTTCCACAGTTTATTGTGATCCACACAGTCAAAGACTTTGGCATAGTCAATAAAACAAAAATAGATGTTTTTATGAAACTCTCTTGCTTTTCTATGATCCAGCAGATGTTAGCAATTTGATCTCTGGTTCCTCTGCCTTTTCTAAAACCAGCTTGAACATCTGAAAGTTCACAGTTCACGTATTGCTGAAGCATGGCTTGGAGAATTCTGAGCATTACTTTACTAGCATGTGAGATGAGTGCAATTGTGCGGTAGTTTGAGCTTTCTTTGGCATTGACTTTCTTTGGGACTGGAATGAAAATTGACCTTTTCCAGTCCTGTGGCCACTGCTGAGTTTTCCAAATTTGCTGGCATATTGAGTGCAACACATTCACAGCACCGCCTTTTAGGATTTGAATAAGCTCAACTAGAGATCCATCACCTCCACTAGCTTTGTTCATAGTGATGCTTTCTAAGGCTCACTTGACTTCACATTCCAGGATGTCTGGCTCTGGATGAGTGATCACAACATTGTGGGTCATGAAGATCTTTTTTGTACAGTCCTTCTGTGTATTCTTGCCACCTCTTCTTAATATCTTCTGCTTCTGTTAGGTCCATACCATTTCTGTCCTTTATGGAGCCCATCTTTGCATGAAATGTTCCCTTGGTATCTCTAATTTTCTTGAAGAGATCTCTAGTCTTTCTCATATTGTTTTTCTCTATTTCTTTGCACTGATCACTGAGGAAGGCTTTCTTATCTCTCCTTCTATTGTTTGAAACTCTGCATTCAAACAGGTATAGCTTTACTTTTCTCCTTTGCTTTTCACTTCCCTTCTTTTCACAGCTATTTGTAAGGCCTCCTCAGACAGCCAGTTTGCTTTTCTGCATTTCTTTTTCTTGGGGATGGTCTTGATCCCTGTCTCCTATACAATGTCACGAACCTCCATCCATAGTTCATCAGGCACTCTGTCTGTCAGAGCTAATCCCTTGAATCTATTTCTCTCTTCCACTGTATAATTGTAAGGGATTTGATTTAGGCCATACCTGAATAGTCTAGTGGTTTTCCCTACTTCCTTCCATTTAAGTCTGAATTTGGCAATAAGGAGTTCATGATCTGAGTCACAGTCAGCTCCCGGTCTTGTTTTTCGCTGACTGTAGAGAGCTTCTCCATCTTTGGCTGCAAAGAATATAATCAATCTGATTTCGGTGTTAGCCATCTGGTAATGTCCATGTGTAGAGTCTTCTCTTGTGTTGTTGGAAGAGGGTGTTTGCTATGACCAGTGCGTTCTCTTGGCAAAACTCTGTTAACTTTTGCCCTGCTTCATTCTGTACCCCAAGGTCAAATTTGCCTGTTACTTCAGGTGTTTCTTGACTTACTGTTGCATTCCAGGCCCCTATAATGAAAAGCACATCTTTTTTGAGTATTAATTCTAGAAGGTCTTGTAGGTCTTCATATAACCCTTCAACTTCAGCTTCTTCAGGGTTACTGGTTGGGGTATAGACTTGGATTACCATGATATTGTGTGGTTTGCCTTGGAAACGAACAGAGATCCTTCTGTCGTTTTTGAGATTGCATCCAAGTACTGCATTTCAGACTCTTTTGTTGACTATGCTGGCTACTCCATTTCTTCTAAGGGATTCTTGCATATGCATTTCATACTGGTTAAAAGCCTACCTTCCAGAATCAACCTGTCTGGGTGTGTCATCCTCAACCTTGTTTGAAAGTCTTACACTTAATACATGAAAGTCATATCCCAGTTTGTCCTCCTATGAAATAGGGAGTTCAGACAAACCATGGAAATATTACAGGTTTGGTTCCATGTCACTGCAGGAAAGCAACTACCATGAGAAAGCAAGCCACACAAGTTTTTTGTTTCCCTAGTGCATACACCGGAGAAGGCAACGGCATCCCACTCCAGTACACTTGCCTGGACAATCCCAGGGACGGAGGAGCCTGGTGGGCTGCAGTCCATGGGGTCGCTGAGTCGGACACGACTGAGCAGCTTCACTTTCACTTTTCACTTTCGTGCATTGGAGAAGGAAATGGCAGCCCACTCCAGTGTTCTTGCCTGGAGAATCCCAGGGACGGGGGAGCCTGGTGGGCTGCCGTCGATGGGGTCGCACAGAGTCGGACACGACTGAAGCGACTTAGCAGCAGCAGCAGCAGCAGTGCATACACAGTTATACTTACACTACATTCTGGTTAATTAAGTGTATGATAGCCTTTCAGAAAAGTGCATATCTTAATTTTAAAATGTTGCTTAAAAGTACTAGCCATCATCTAAGCTTTCAGCAAGTCATAGTAGTAAACACCAAAGTGATCACAGATCACTGTTAACAAGTTTAATAAAATGAAAAAGCTTGACATATTGTGAGAATTACAAAAATGTGATACAGAGACATAAAGTAAGCAAATGCTGTTGAAAAAATGGCACCAATAGATTTGCTCAAAGCAGGATTGCCATAAATGCTCGATTTGTTTTTTTAATGCAATTATCTGTGAAGTGTGACAGAGTGAAGCACAATAAAAGGAGAAATGCCTGTAATTGTTGTTATTCAATATTTATAGGATTAAATAGTATAATACCTAAAGTGCTTAGGACAACGCCTAACATGTGGTAAGTAAATCTGGTTATACAGGTATCACCCGCAAAGACTGTTAAAAATACAGGTGCCCAGGTCCCATCTAGAATTCCTGAATTATAAACACCTAAGGAGGGTTCAGGAATATATGTCAGCAAAACAGACTTGCTGCCTGGTCTTGTTTGGGAGCTGCTTGTTCTCAAACCAAAGCCTATTCAAGTGCTTAGTGAAACAGATAATGCTTGGAGCAGTGTTAATGTATTTATAGATTATTATTTACTAATAAGGAAGGGACATACGGACTCTCAACTGTAGTGGAGGAAAGGATGTCTGAGAAGAGTCCTTGACCACTTCATCATTGGGAAGAGAGAAGAATCTGTCCCAGAAAGACTAATCAAACCAAAACAGAAGTTCACAATAGAAACAAATGCAGCCTTCTTCAAACTGAGCTAAGGGAATTTAAAAAAAAAAAAAAATGCAGCTTGAGAAAGAAATGGAACTACAAGGAGGAAAAGAAAGAGCTCTTGAAACACTGAAAAGTTAAGAGAGGAGACTTTTGAAACAAGCAAAAGTCCTCCAAAAAAACAGTACATAGAAAGGGTTAAATAAAATATCGTACATCTAAATAGTCTAGGTAATTGTTAAACAACAATGTTAGATTAGTATATATGTTAAGGAAAGGTAAAGTCAAATTGTACAAACTAATCTTTGACATTAATATAAAGCTATAACATTTCATTATTTCACATGTGAATAATTATATAGAAAAACTAAAATGTACACATAAATGAAATAATCTCTTATAGCACCATTCGGGAGAAGAAACTGAAGTTGAAGTTATGTAAGATGTGGGTTTAGTCGTTTCCGTCATGTCCGACTCTTTGCGACCCCATGGACTGTAGCCTCCAGTCTATATTCATGGGGTCCTCCAGACAAGAACACTGAAGTGGGATGCCACGCCCTCCTCCAGGAAATCTTCCCAACCCAGGGATGGAACCCGCATCTCTTATGTCTCCTGCATTGACAGGTAGGTTCTTTACCAATGGTGCCACCTGGGAAGCCCTATTTAAGATGCTACATGCTTATATTTATATACATGTATGTTTCTTTCAGGGCTTCCCAGGTGGATTCTTTACTCAGTGGGTAAAGAATCCACCTCAGTGCAAAAGATAAAAGAGACATGAGTTTCAGCCCTGGTCTGGAAGATCTCCTGGAGGAGGACAAGGCAACCCACTCAAGTATTCTTTCCTGGAGAATCCCATGGACGGAGGACTGGTGGGCTACAGTCCAAAGGGTCACAGAGAGTCGGACACGACCGAGGCAACTGAGCATGCATGCGTACATGTATGTTTCAGTATGTACATGTTTATATATGCATATATTCACTGTGTGTCCTGCACTCATACCATGACATTCTCACTTGATCTATTGGCCCTCTTACCTACCACCCTACCTTTTCTCCACTTTATACCTAAAAAGATCACCAAAAATATATTGTTAGTGTTCTTTAGTTGCTAAGTCCTGTCAGACTCTTTGCAACCGCATGGACTATGTAGCCAATCAGGCTTCTTTGTCCATGAGATTTTCCAGACAAGAATACTGTGGTGAGTTGCCATTTCCTTCTCCAGGGGATCTTCCTGACCCAGGGATCAAACCCACATCTCCTGCATTGACAGGTGGACTCTTTACCACTGAGCCACCAGGGAAGCTGTTAGTTCAGTTCAGTTCAGTCACTGAGTTGTGTCTGACTCTGCGACCCCATGGACTGCAGCACGCCAGGCTGCCCTGTCCATCACCAGCTCCTGGGATTACTCAAGCTCGTGTCCATCAAGTCAGTGATGCCATTCAATATATAAATCTGATTGTATTATCAAGAAAAAGAAACGCTAAAAGGCAAAATGTTGTCTGAGGAGGCCTTAAAAATAGCTGTGAAAAGAAGAGAAGCAAAAGGCAAAGGAGAAAGGAAAGATATACCCATCTGAATGCAGAGTTCCAAAGAATAACAAGGCAAGATAAGAAAGACTTCCTCAGTGATCAATGCAAAGAAATAGAGAAAAACAATAGGATGGGAAAGACTAAAGATCTCTTCAAGAAAATTAGAGATACCAAAGGAACATGTCATGCAAAGATGGGCTCAATAAAGGACAGAAATGGTAGGGACCTAACAGAAGCAGAAGATATTAAGAAGAGGTGGCAAGAATGCACAGAACTATACAAAAAAGATCTTCAAGACCCAGATAACCACGATGGTGTGATCACTCACCTAGAGTCAGTCATCCTGGAATGTGAAGTCAAGTGGGCTTTGGGAAGCATCACTATGAACAAAGTTAGTGGAGGTGATGGAATTCCAATTGAGCTATTTCCAGTCCTCAAAGATGATGCTATAAAAGTGTTGCACTCAATATGCCACCATATTTGGAAAACTTGGCAGTGGTCCCAGTACTGGAAAAAGTTAGTATTCATTCCAATCCCAAAGAAAGGCAATGCCAAAGAATGCTCAAACTACCACACAATTGCATTCATCTTATTACTTTACGCTAGTAAAGTAATGCTCAAAATTTTCCAAGCCAGGCTTCAACAGCACATGAACCATGAAATTCCAGATGTTCAGTCTGGATTTAGAAAAGGCAGAGGAACCAGATATCAAATTGCCAACATCCATTGGATCATCAAAAAAGCAAGAGAGTTCCAGAAAAACATCTCCTTCTGCTTTATTGACTATGCCAAAGCCTTTGACTGTGTGGATCACAACAACTGTGGAAAATTCTTTAAGAGATGGGAATATCAGATCACCTGACCTGCCTCTTGAGAAATCTGTGTGCAGGTCAAGAAACAAGAGTTAGAACTGGAAATGGCACAACAGACTGGTTCCAAATCAGGAAAGGAGTACATCAAGGCTGTATATGTCACCCCACTTATTTAACTTGTATGCAGAGTACATCATGAGAAATGCTGGACTGGATGAAGCACAATCTGGAATCAAGATTGCTGGGAGAAATATCAGTAACCTCAGATATGCAGATGACTCCACCCTTATGGCAGAAAGTGAAGAAGAACTAAAGAGTCTCTTGATGAAAATGAACGAGGAGAGTGAAAAAGCTGGCTTAAAGCTTAACATTCAGAAAACTAACATCATGGCATCTGGTCCCATCACTTCATGGCAAATAGATGGGAAAACAATGGAAACAGTAGGAGACTTTATTTTTGGGGGCTCCCAAGTCACTTCAGATGGTAACTGCAGCCATGAAATTGAAAGACACTTGCTCCTTGGAAGAAAAGCTATGACCAACCTAGACAGCATATTAAAAAGCAGAGACATTATTTTGCCAACAAAGGTCCATCTAGTCAAGGCTATGGTTTTTCCAGTGGTCACATATGGATATGAAAGTTGAACTGTAAAGAAAGCTGAGTGCTGAAGAACTGATGCTTTTGAACTGTGGTGTTGGAGAAGACTCTTGAGAGTCTCTTGGACTGCAAGGAGATCCAACCAGTCCATCCTAAAAATCAGTCCTGGGTGTTCATTGGAAGGACTGATTCTGAAGCTGAAACTCCAATACTTTGGCCACCTGATTTGAAGAGCCGACTCATTGGAAAAGACCCTGATGCTGGGAGGGATTAGGGGCAGGAGGAGAAGGGGACGACAGAGGACGAGATGGTTGGATGGTATCACCGACTCGATGGACATGAGTTTGAGTAAGCTCTGGGAGTTGATGATGGACAGGGAGGCCTGGCGTGCTGCAATTCATGGGGTCGCAAAGAGTTGGACACGACTGGATGACTGAACTGAACTGAACTGATATTACCCTGATGATTAAAGTATTTCAATATTATGTCTTTTCCTGAGGATCTAGTCTTAAATCTTTAATACATCTTGAAAGACCAACTGTGCTCAAATAATGTGCATTTTCCTACTTTCTCTCCCAACTGCTTTAGTCATCCCTACCTTCCTCGGTTAAATCTCCAAGATGTGACATGACCGTTCTTTCCTTCAGGAGAACTCCCCTCCACGATCTTACCTGTGCTCGCCTTTCTTCCCCTGGATAACTTACATTCTTCAACTTTGTAATAGTTTGAACTAAACTTTTCTCAGATTAGAGCACTGATAATAATTGAAACAGTGCTCCAAATACTTAAAACGAAGCAGCAGAATTTAATTTTTTCTAGAAACCCCCCAGATAAGGCATGGCACTTTATGAGATTAAATGGTAAGTAAAACATCATTCTGACCCCCAGGCAAGAAGGAAAGAAAGTGGACTAAACATTTTTAGTACATTCGATATGCCTTACAAATAAAATTACATGTAATTACCAAGCAAATCATGAAATACATATTTACCCTATTTTACCACCAAAGAAGCTAAAGATTAAAGAGTTTACAAAAGATTTCTAACGTCAAACTGGATTCCAGCTGAGCACTGTCTAAATCCAAGACGCGTCCTTTTCCCACTATCCCCGCCACAGTAGCTCAGCAGCTTACAGTCCACAAATAACTCTAATGCAGAGCACGATGTGATTGGCATGACAACAAAAGCAAGAGAAAGGTGTTGTGCTAGTGCTTTGAAAGCAGCATCTTACAGTAGAACTTTATCTGCTTCCTAAAGACAATGTCAGAGGAGCATAAAAGAGGATTCAGGAACTCTGCCCAAGGGAAGTGGTGTTTGCGTCGTGCTACCTACAGCAGGATTTTGAAATGATTCAGGAAAGACATAGAAATGAATCATAAGCAGCAAAACCAGAAAGCATCACATTTGGGGGAAAAAAAAAAAGAAAGCTGTAAAAGGTTCCATGTTCACTTGCTGATGGTTTCATACCACCTTCCCAGTCCTTCTATAGAACATTCCCAGTTGCCACAGACGGCCTGGCTGAGGCGGTAACTCACGATTTTTTTAGGGAAGACAATTATTCAGATTCTCACAACCTGAAAGTGAAACTGTTAGTCTCTCAATTGCGTCCCAGTCTTTGTGACCCCATGCACTCTAGCCTGCAAAGCTCCTCTGTCCATAGGATTTCCCAGGCAAGAATACTGAAGTGGCTTGCCATTTCCTCCTCCAGGGGATCTTCCCAACCCAGGGATGGAACCCACATCTCCTGCATTGGCAGGTGGATTCTTCACCAGCTGCACTTAAATGAAATGGCAGCAAGGAATAACAATGTTTAAATATAACAGCTTAAGACTGTTCCCTCACAGGGTAGGCTTCCCAGATTGAGGTAGACTGGAAAAAAAAAAAGAAGTTGATGAAAAACTCCATTTGTTATTTCGAATTAAAACAGCAAATTCTAATGCCACGTATCCCTAAACACACAAGCAATTTGGAGATTTTTCAAATTGCATCACCAATGAATGTTCTTATAAGAAGATTCTAAAAATAAATAGGGAACAACAAATAAGTTTTAGAGAAACATGAATACAAAATAGATTGTGCTTCCATAAATTTTTTCAAGCATATTCTTGGATAAAGGATTATAAACTCTGCTTTGTAAAATCATAAGTAAAGGTCACATTTCTCACCTACTTATTTCAATGATAAATGAAAATTCTACTTGAAGATTTCTTAAGAAAAGTAGCTATACATAATTGCATCAGACAGGCAAATTTAAATCTTTCACATATGGCTAATTTTAACAAATTATTTTCCCATATTCATAAATTAAATTTAAAAAGGCATGCATTTTAGCTGCTTAAATATATGTCTTTATTAAATATTTTATTTCCCTATGTTATTTTATTAACTGAATAATCCCTGAAATTCAAGCATTCAAAATTAGTAGAAAAAGAGGCACAAGACATGCTTTAGACTCCACAAGTTAGAACAGCTGTTAGTGCAGCAGCATTATGACAAAGTCAGTGCATCTTTGTTAGGGAGAATCACATTCCTAGATTTGGCAAACCTTTTATTCAGTTCAGTTCAGTTCAGTTCAGTTCAGTCACTCAGCCGTGTCCGACTCCTTGCGACCCCCATGAACCGCAGCACACCAGGCCTCCCTGCCCATCACCAACTCCCGGAGTTTACTCAAATTTATGTCCATCGAGTCGGTGATGCCATCCAGCCATCTCATCCTCTGTTGTCCCCTTCTCCTCCTGCCCCCAATCCCTCCCAGCATCAGGGTCTTTTCCAATGAGTCGGCTCTTCAAATCAGGTGGCCAAAGTATTGGAGTTTCAGCTTCAGCATCAGTCCTTCCAATGAACACCCGGGACTGATCTCCTTCAGGATGGACTGGTTGGATCTCCTTGCAGTCCAAGGGACTCTCAAGAGTCTTCCCCAAAACCACAGTTCAAAAGCATCAATTCTTCAACACTCAGTTTTCTTTATAGTCCAACTCTCACATCCATACATGACTACTCGAAAAACCACAGCCTTGACTAGACGGACTTTTGTTGGCAAAGTGATGTCTCTGCTTTTCAATATGCTGTCTAGGTTGGTCACAGCTTTCCTTCCAAGGAGTAAGCGTCTTTTAATTTCATGGCTGCAATCACCATCTGCAATGATTTTGAAGCCCGGAAAAATAAAGTCAGCCATTGTTTCCACTGTTTCCCCATCTATTTGCCATGAAGTGATGGGACCGGATGCCATGATCTTAGTTTTCTGAATGTTGAGCTTTAAGCCAGCTTTTTCACTCTCCTCTTTCACTTTCATCAATAGGCTCTTTAGTTCTTCTTCACTTTCTGCCATAAGGGTGGTGTCATCTGCATATCTGAGGTTACTCATTGATCATTTCCAGTAACTGAAATTTACACATGTAACTTTCTCAGAATTTATGCTTTCAAACTGTGGTGCTGCAGAAGACTCTTGAGAGTCCCTTGGACTGCAAGGAGATCAAACCAGTCAATCCTAAAGGAAATCAATCCTGAATATTCATGGGAAGGACTGATGCTGAAGATGAAGCTCCAATCCTTTGGTCACCTGATGCAAAGAGCTATATCATTGGAAAAGACCCTGATGCTGGGAAAGATTGAGGGCAGGAGGACCCTTAAAAGGGCAACAGAGGATGAATTGGCTGGATGGCATCACTGATTCAATGGACATGAGTTTGAGGAACTCCAGGAAATGGGGAAGGACAGGGAGTCCTGGCACGCTACAGTCCCTAGGGTCGGAAAAAGTCAGACACAACTTACCAACTGAACAACAACCAGTCTTTCTGTGAAGAAAGTATGGAATTATCTGAGTAAGTCAATAATCTCTCGTCTCCTTTCTGCTAGGAGCACCTTTGCTGGCTGTTTCTTTTGCAGAGAAGGTCCTTCTCCCAGACGGCCATGTGCTGGCTTCTCTTCATTATCAGCCAAAGGCTCAAGGCTTCCCGAGTAACTTCCCAAGGTTTCCCTGGGCTTCCCAGGTAGCTCAGCTGGTAAAGAATCTGCCTGCAACGCAAGAAACCCCTGTTACAATTGTTGGCCTGGAAGTTCCCCTGGAGAAGGGATAAACTACTCACTCCAGTATTCTTGGGCTTCTCTGGTGACTCAGATAGAAAAGAATCCACCTGCAATCGGGAGACCTGGGTCTGATTCCTGAGTTGAGAAGATCCCCTGGAGGAGGGCAAGGCAACCCCCTCCAGAACTCTTGCCTGGAGAATCCTCATGGACAGAGGGACCTGGCGGGCTACAGTCCCTGGGTCTCAAAGAGTCAGACACGACTGAGCGACTAAGTACAGCCCAGCAAGGTTTCCTTCCCAACAGAAATACCACCCTATACAGAACATTGCCCCCCCACACACACACACACACACTCCCCTGTTATGTCCTACTGCATTGCAATATTTTATTAAGTCAGGGTTCTCAAAGTGTAGTCCAAGCAGCTCTGGTCTTCAAGTAGACCGAAATTCAAAACTATTTTCATAAAAAGACTAAGACATCATTTGCCTTTTAAACTCTCATCCTGTCATGAGTATACAAAATATGAAAGTTCATTAAAGTATCTTCAGATTCCACATTACAACTAACCTCTAAGTTATAAACATATTTTTATATTCAGGATATGCTTTTCACGTACTCAAAAGCTAAATACTGTAGGCACACACATTTATTGGACTTCCCTGAAATCTCAATTGCTAAAGAATCTGCCTGCAATGCAGGAGACCCAGTTTGATTCCTGGGTCGGGAAGATCCGCTGGAGAACGGATAGGCTATCCACCCTTGTGGCTCAGCTGGGGAAGAATCTGCCTGCAATGCGGGAGACCTGGATTCAATCCCTGAGCTGGGAAGATGCCCTGGAGAAGGGAAAGGGCACCGACTCCAGTATTCTGGCCTGGAGAATCCCATGGACTGTATAGTGCATGGGGTCCCAAAGAGTTGGACACAACCGTGTAACTCTAACTTTCACTTTTACACACATTTATGTAACATATATACTGTATATATCTTAAATGTTACACATACTCACAAAATAAATACTGCATGTACACAGTATGTAGTATTTACATAACGTATATATTGTATATATCTTAAATGTTACACACGTATTTAGTTCTGTTGTGTATACACAGAAACATTTAAGTTTCTTTAGAACATGTAGATAGTATATTATAAACTTTGAATGTACAATGAATTTATATGAATGAATTCAGATCACAGCAGATTGAATCATATGAAATTACCAATATCAGCCTATGTTTAAAATGAAAAACCTACAATTTATTGTGATTGAACAGTAAAATAAAATTTACATGAAGAAAAAGTTCATGGGAAGAGTTTACCTTTTCAGATAAATGGGGTTATCAATTATAATCAAAGATACCATCCAGGTCTTTATTTCCCCCAGTAATTTAACCTTGGACAGGTAGCACAAACAAACATCTGCCAAAACATCCTAACAAGAATGTTGAAGGCAAAGCAGCAATCTTTTCTGTCAACGGGGACAGGTGTACCAAGAACAGGCTAGTTAGTTACCTCCACTCAGGAAATCGATGGATCCCTAAGGCAATGAAAGAGAGACCTGACCATCTGCAGCCCCCAAGAAGATAAATAAATCAGATTCAGATGTCTGCTGCAACTCTGGATATGATCAGAATGTCCCCTAATTCTTTATAGCGTGAAACAATGACAGACGATATTGTTGCCAACTGGCACAAACTGCTCTACTTGGCAGTCAGTCAGGGGAAGAGAGGTGTCTCCCCACCCCTAAAGGTCTGCAGTAGTGCTGCTATTTCTCAGAGTGAGAAAGTAAAATAAAATAAACAAGGGGGGGTAAGTACTAGGAATGTATTAAAGAACACACGTAAATATCATTAGATAAAATGCTGAAGTGTTTCTTTTAAAATCGCACATCCTATAGATAAACAACAAGGTCTTCCTGTATAGCACACGGAACTGTCAGGAACTATACTCAATATCCTGTGATAAACCATAACGGACAATAACATGAAACAGATATATATATATATATATATATAACTGAATATATATATATATACGTGTGTGTGTGCTTAGTCACTCAGTCGTGTCCGATTCTTTGTAACCCCATGGACTGTAGCCCACCAGGCACCTCTGTTCATGAGGATTCTCCAGGCAAGTATACTGGAGTGGGTTGCCATGCTCTCCTCCAGGGAATCTTCCCGACCCAGGAATCGAATCCGGGTCTCCTGCATTGCAGGTGGGTTCTTTACCAACTGAGCCACCAGGGAAGCCATATATATAGTAAATTATTCTTCAATTTAGGAAAAAATAAAATAAGATGGCATATCCTACTTTGGGGTTATGTCCACTTGTGGGGTGAGATGGGAAATGCCCTGTTCCTAACATTCCTCCCCATGGGATGGAGTTCACAGGCTATAACCACCCTGGCTGGTCTCCACTCTCCCCATTTCCCCTAATTCTGTATTTGAAAGAAGAATTGCACAAGAGTAGAACACAGCTTCTTGAGAAACAGATCAGGAAGCAGGTCAGGAAGCAACAGTTAGAACTGGACATGGAACAACAGACTGGTTCCAAATGGGAAAAGCACATCAAGGCTGTATATTGTCACCCTGCTTATTTAACTTATATGCAGAGTACATCATGAGAAATGCTGGGTTGGAGGACGCACAAAATGGAATCAAGACTGCGGGGAGAAATAGCAATAACCTCAGATATGCAGATGACACCACCCTTATGGCAGAAAGTGAAGAAGAACTAAATAGGCTCTTGATGAAAGTGAAAGAGGAGAGTGAAAGAGTTGGCTTAAAGCTCAACATTCAGAAAACTAAGATCATGGCATCCGGTCCCATCACTTCATGGCAAATATATGGGGAAATAGTGGAAACAGTGGCAGTCTTTATTTTTGGGGGCTCTGAAATCACTGCAGATGGTGACTCAGCCATGAAATTAAGACCCTTGGTCCTTGGAAGGAAAGTTATGACCAACCTAGACAGCATATTAAAAAGCAGAGACATTACTTTGCCAACAAATGTCCGTCTAGTCAAGGCTATGGTTTTTCCAGTGGTCATGTATGGATGTGAGAGTTGGACTATAAAGAAAGCTAAGTGCCGAAGAATTGATGCTTTTGAACTGTGGTGTCAGAGAAGACTCTTGAGAGTCCTTTGGACTGCAAGGAGATCCAACCAGTCCTGGGTGTTCCTTGGAAGGACTGATGTTGAAGCTGAAACTCCAATACTTTGGCCACCTGATGCAAAGAGCTGACTCATTTGAAACGGCCCTGATGCTGGGAAAGATTGAGGGCAGGAGGAGAAGGGGACGACAGAGGATGAGATGGTTGGATGGCATCACTGACTCGATGGACATGGGTTTTGGTGGACTCTGGGAGTTGGTGATGGACAGGGAGGCCTGGCATGCTGTGGTTCACGGGGTCGCGAAGAGTCAGACACGACTGAGCAACTGAACTGAACTGAGAACACAGCTTGCTTCTGGTCTTCTTGAAACTGACCTCCCTTCAATAAATACATCCCCTGGCTCTTCCCTCCATCCCGTTGCTTTTAAAGGAGCCTCCTAAAGAGACCAGGGAGAGGCCTGGCCCAGTCGAGCCCCATAGCTAAGGTTGCTAGTTCTTGGATTCAGTATTGCCCATAAACACAGACTTTTTATAAAATAAAGGTGATATTTTGTCCCCCATGTGCTGACCTTTCCATCACATTTCTCAGTTGCTTCAAGAACTCAGTAGAGAACTATTATTAAAGACTCTCAAGTGCCTTACTGGCAAAGTGAACTTCAACCAAAAATAAACACACATTTTCCAATCAGTTTTTAAGAACTATCTTCCCTCACATCTCTACAGATTTGGAATTAAAGAGCTTGCTGGCCACAACCTTGCAGTTCAGTCCAATAAACCTGGGAAAAAACAGAATTAAAAGAACCCTTGGCTTCGAGATGTTCTGACTTGTTTCCTTCTTTCCTTTCTAATGGATAAACTCTAGACATAAATTCTTCCACCTGAAGTGAAAACAAAGAAACAAACAAAGCAAAAAAGATCCTAGAGCTACCCTGCCTTTTAACACCAGGTGAATTCTGATGGATTAATACAAGATTAGTAAAACTTGAGTCTATACTGGCTGGAACCACCAAGCTACAATGAGATGACGAAGCATAGGCAGTAAAAACTGCAGCCAAAACTATAATAAGAACACACAACTTCCCTTTACTTCATTTTGCTATTGTGAGAAGACAGTTATGAAGAGCAACTTGGTTCCAATTAAATAGCACTCTATTTTTACCTAAGATAGATGATCATAATAGTCAGTGATACTTTTTAAGGGAAGTGCTGCTGGAAAAATGACAAGACAAAGCAAGCCTAAACAGCTGCATCTGTTGGACGGGGTCTTTGCAGCTGCACGGAGCCCAGGATAAATGACACGCAATTCTTCTCACTCACTTTGCTATTACCTCTAAATCTTCAGACTCATATTTCATCTTTCAGCATCATATTATTTTTCCTATTGAGCAGCTGAAGAAAAAAAAGATAATTTCACTAAAGATGGTAAAATGAAGTAGACAGCCTCTTTGTCACAGATATAAATGAGAGGGAAAGATCATTTGATTTTATTCCCTGGTTAAAGAAATATTTTCCAGGCTTTTACCTGGGTCAGCATGTAACTTCTGCAAGGGATAATAACAGAACTAGAGTTTCATAACCGATAAATGAATTGAGAGGTCATATTAACACTGTCAAAGTAGTAATGTCATATTACAAAAATAGTACTTCTCAGTCTAGAGTTCAGTTTTCCAAAAATTAAGCAATAAAATCAACTATAGTCAAGTGCACCTGCCTACAAATCAGGAGAAAACCACGCCACTAAAACATGACTCCTGCAGCTCAAGTGCCATCATCTGTAAAATAAAGCTGTGAGAATTGCTGAAATTTAAGGTTTCTTTTATTGGTAAGATTTTCGGTATCTATTATATGTGTTTATTGTGAGAGAAACAGATGGGTAACAGACACTTCTACTGAGGGAAATGTAAAAGAAAACCAAAAGACAGTACTATTAGAGCTAAACATTTTATAAAGGAAGGAAATTTGGTTATTCTCCTTTTCATTCTGTGCTACTTCAAGTAAGTGTACTAATGATTCCTGATTCTAAAACCTTCACTTTTATCGCCTTTATTTAAATATGTGAATTAAAGAAAATACATTTTAATCACACTTTTCTTATTACAAGAGTGCTACATGTTCATTGTTTCAAATACAAAGACTTATGAAAGAAAAATGAAAATCTTCTGTAATTTTATCACCCAGGCATAACCACTGTTAATATTTTCTATATGGGTGCATGGATGTGAAATTTGAAATAACTTTCCAGTTACTGGCCTTTTGAGTGGGACTGAAGAATTAGCAGAATGGGCACCCGTTCAGAACTGTCCAACTGTGTATTTTCAGTGGTCAAAATGAAACAGGCACCAAAGAATTAAGAAACCACTTCCAAACAAGTAACTACCAAGGTCTAAGAATCCATACTGCGGAAACTTGTACAGTTAAAGAGGGAGAAAATAAACTGAGCAGAATGGACTAAGAAATTGAGCGTCACGATTAAGAGAATTCCACGTATTCATTGCCCTGCTAAATGGCATGCCTGCTTAATTGGAATAATCAGCAAGACAGAAACTTAGTTCAGTGCATTCAAATGACTCCTAATGACGGTTAACTGGCTTGCCCATCTCCCTTAAAAGGAACACCTGCTGTTACCTCTCAGCCTTGTTCCCAGGAGTCAGTTCTATGATATTTACTCACATAAATGTCTACTGGGCCATGTTTTTATGGTTTCCTCACGCTACACTGTAGAGACTACTAAGAAAGTTTCATCAGGGCTTTTGTTTCCTCCATAGCACCTTTATCAAACTATTGCATATTTGACACTGAAAATGCAGTGTGGGAGACTGAGGTTAACCGTGCACTTAGAGCTTTACTAAGGGATATATTCTGAAAGAGAGTGCCTCTAATTTATAAAGTGCCTATTTTTCAGCCTTACAATTAAGCATTTGATGTCACATTTAGCTGTTAAGGCAGAATTTCATTGATGAGAATGACAGGAAAACACAAAATGTCAACCTCAAATGAGTTTAGTTTAAATTAACCAATTAAATTTTAACTGCTAGAAAACAAATTCTCTACTAAACATGCTTCTTTAGACAAATAAACCATTAAGAGTAAACTTCTAGTGAGGATAAACGCCGTAGCAATTTCATTCAATTCAATTCTAACAAGCTGATTTTAAAAAAAATGATTTCAATACCATGATATGAAAAGTCCTTTGTATTTTTATGATTGAAGTACAAAATATATGAAGGCCTACTGCCACCTGATACCACTGAAATACTTTTTAATCTTTTAACATACCACAAAGTTTCTTGGCAAAAAGGTGAATTAATGCAGACTGTTAGGTCTCTCTCCTAAACCCAACCCTAGTGAAGTGACAGAAACAACAAGGAAATTTGGGGACCTGGGAAAATAAAATTTTAAGAATGTTTTTGGATATATATGTTACTTTCTTGGAGGGAAATGGCAGTTAAGAGTGACCAAAGGAGAATTTCTAACCATGTTCTTTTCCACCTTACACTGGGCTGAGCATTGCTCCCTGCACAGCCATGACCAAATTGGTACAACAGGGTAAATGATACAAGGGGGTTGTCATAGGCTGGGGTTTTCAGAAGCAGAACCTGAGATAGAGTTTGAGGAACAGTGCATTTACTAGAGGCCAGTTCATTTCAGTTCAGTCGCTCAGTCGTGTCCTACTCTTTGCGGCCCCATGGACTGAGGCACACCAGGCCTCCCTGTCCATCACCAACTCCCAGAGTTTACTCAAACTCACGTCCATCAAGTCAGTGATGCCATCCAACCATCTCGTCCTCTGTCGTCCCCTTCTTCTCCTGCCCTCAATCTTTCCCAGAATCAGGGTCTTTTCCAATGAGTCAGCTCTTCACATCAGGTGGCCAAAGTATTGGACTTTCAGCTTCAGCATCAGTCCTTCCAATGAAAACTCAGGACTGATCTCCTTTAGGATAAATTGGTTGGATCTCCTTGCTATCCAAGGGACTCTCAAGAGTTTTCTCCAACACCACAGTTCAAAAGCATCAATTCTTCGGCGCTCAGCTTTCTTTACAGTCCAACTCTCACATCCATACATGACTACTCGAAAAACCAGAGCTTTGACAAGACGGAAATTTGTTGGCAAACTAATGTCTCTGCTTTTAATATGCTGTCTACGTTGGTCATAGCTTTTCTTCCAAGGAGTAAGCGTCTTTTAATTTCATGGCTGCAATCACCATCTGCAGTGATTTTGGAGCCCAAGAAAATAAAGTCTATCACGGTTTCCATTGTTTCCCCACCTATTTGCAGTGAAGTGATGGGACTAGATGCCATGATCTTCATTTTTAGAGGCCAACACCTGTGAAAAGAAGGATGATAAAGCAGGCTTGGATAGAGAAAGAAATCACACCGTGATGCAGACTTGACACATCTTTGGTCTGAAAGTAGAGCTAGGGGACAAGACTGCTGTCATGAATGACCTGCCTGCCAGGTTCAGTCACTCAATGTGGATTTCTCTGGGAAAGACATGAGCTTGCTGAGACAGCCCCCTGCTTCTGATGAAGGCCATGAAGGAGCTAACAGGTAGAGGTTCACCACACCCTCATAACTGGGCAAGCAGCCCTTCCTTGAAGTGGAATCCACGGTTACATATCCCGTCTACTACAGCGGACTCGTGGCCAGCAAGTAAGAGGAGTGAATAACAGTGTATACAGAGAGACCATATTCCCTTGGCACTTTTCATTTCATTCTTATTCTTTATACTCTCAGGATTCAATTATCAGAGTTAATTACCATATAAAAAGGGAAATGGTTTCACTAATAGATATAGAAGCAAATAGTACACATAAAATATTAGTAAATAAAATGCATATATTTTATATAAAACTATATTGCAGGGGTTTTTGTAGGCATACGAAATGTTTTATTCAGACCATTTCTGAGGATTTGGCTTTAAAAGTTTTATATGTAGCATTCGAGCTTATCTTAATGAATACAGTCTAGTCTTTGAGAGATCGTGTATCATCGAGGTCTGTAGAATTTTCATTATCATTTGCAACAAGGGCTTCTCTAGTGTTGTAAGCCCAGAAGCCACTTAGATCAATTAGAAGAGTGATGACTGTGTGTGTGTGTGTACAGTATATTAAATACACACACACACACACTTGTATTCCACTGGTATATGAAGTTCAACCGTTGGAACTACTGGTGCCTCAGGGCCATATGACTTTGCCAGCATTTCCCCCATATGGCTATCTAGTCTCTCCAGTGATGAGAAATCCACGTGAGAATCATGGTTAACGTGGAGCAAATCCTCAAAAAAATAAGTAAGGCTTAAAAACAGTAAGCAAACGAATTGAAACCTAAAGAAGGATGAATCTAGTAGAGCTTTGGCAACAGCAGAATTACTGATTATAGTGGCTTTGAATATCTGCAACATGTAGTTATTTGCAGTTTTGTCGTGCCTATGATTTGAAAAAACACACATGGCAAGCAGGCAAGCAAGATAAGCTGGTTGCCAAAAACCACTACCCAATGAGCTTGAAGGAGCTGTTGTGGTAATTAGAATTTATTTATTCATATAGAAAATCCTTGCAAAACTCATTTGTTTATGTGAAATGTAAAATGGCTTATAAATGAAAACCCACAGTGGGAATGGATATAAAAGTAAAAAAGTTTCAGATAGAAACAAAAAGAGAAATTATCCTAAGCTATAAAATAGTAGTCATGAGGACAAGTTACGTGTCATTTTAGTGTTCACACACCGGGCTTATTGAGACGCCCTCAAGATGCGTTCCTTTCTGTCAAATCTAGTCCATTACTGGTCTCCTTGACAAGGAAGGTCATGGGTTTGGGGGCACAGGTTTTTGAGAATAATTTCTTCAACCAGTCACCAGCCGTACGACTTTGTTCAACTTACTTATCTTTCTTCAGTTTCAACTTTCTTTTGTGCAAAATAGTTAAGTAATGTATATATATATTTGGAAGTGAAGATTATTAAATTAAATCAAGGAATGTCAATAATGTTACCTCACTTATTCCTATCTACACTACCCTCGCCTGTTTCTCAGTTATTTGCAAAATTTTATTTTTTACTTGGAGAAGACTCTTGAGAGTCCCTTGGACTGCAAGGAGATCAAACCAGTCCATCCTAAAGGAGATCAATCCTGAATATTCATTGGAAGGACTGATGCTGAAGCTGAAACTCACACTTCAGTTGTGAAGAACTGACTCATTAGAAAAGACCCTGATGCTGGGAAAGACTGAGGGCAGGAGGAGAAGGGGACGACAGAGGATGAGACGGTTGGATGGCATCACCGACTCAGTGGACATGAGTTTGAGCAAGCTCCGGGAGTTGGTGAAGGACATGGAAGCCCGGTGCGCTGCAGTCCACGGGGTCACAAAGAGTCAGACACGACCAAGTGACTGAACAGCAACCAATTCTTTACTTGATTATACTATAATCATAAATTAATTTATTGCAATGAGACATTTAAAAACAAGTCCAGGCCCATAGAACAGCTTTTACTCTATTTATTTATCTATGTGATTATTCTAATATCTTCCTGGATAATTAACTAATTCTGGATAAACTTTTCAAGGTCTTTCATTATTACCACTTAATGGAAAAAGAGAAATAAAAAGATAAAAGTCTTACAGAATATCAGTAGTATATCATATAAGAAAAAATATCTAAAATCTGCATCTAAATATAATAAAGCTATAATTATACTTCAAAATCAAAGAAATTAAGGCTTCTTTGTGACATATTATTAAGAAAATGAATATTTTAATAACTCCATTAGATTCATGAATTCATGATGGTCTACATTCTGTTATAATTTTAGATTAAAATAGCATGAAATACTTTCTTGTAATAATTTGAAATTCACTTCCATGTGTAAAACAGGCCCAAAGACAGAATACTGAATCCAGCTTTATCAATACAAGATGAAACACAATAAAATTTTCTTTTTCCATTAAGGATTAGTTTAGAATGCTGATGACTAATGCCAAATATAATAAAAATTATCAGTGTATCTCTTCTTTACTTTTGAATAAGCTGTCACCTGGAGTGATTTCAAAATAAATAGCAAATGGACCCCCAGTACTAAAATAATGAGATAGCAATCCAACTTTCTAGGCAAATATATAATGCCATTTTCCAATAACAGAAGAGAGCTAAACAGCAATGGAATTAGATTTCCCTAGCAATATATGTCATTCAAATCTATTATTCATTTTGTGCCTCTCCCAGCACATAGAGGTATACTTAAGATTAGAGTCCACTGGATAATTTAAAATTCATAAAGTTTCTTGAGCTTTGCAGACTAAGGTGCTATATAAATATTAAATAGCAATCATCATGATAATGATGAAATTATTATTCTAATCTTCGTTTTGCACATGCTGTAAGTAATTCTCAGCCACTTTATCACTTGGTTAGGTGCACACACGCACAGCCGGAGAGGTTCTAGGGCTATGGAGTCCCCTCTGAAATCTATGGGAGTTCTGTAATCAATTCAGCTCGGCAGGGCGCTGGGGAGTGGGGCGGGCAAGAAAGAAACATTGTGTTATAACACTGAATAAAATCAAAGCAAATAAGGAAAACAGTTCAACAGTTTCAAAGATCAAAAAATGAGATGACTGCTATTTTGCATTAAAGAAATAAAATTCTAAGTATTATTTCATAGGGAAAATAAGCACAAAAAGAATAGCTTTTTAAAAATAGCTGTGCACTTGCATGAGAAATGAAAACTTTCTATTCTTTTAACTATAACCTGAACATGTTCATTTATGCTTCTTGCAAGTTCCTAAAGCTTATTTTGGATGTGAAAATATCTTTCCTGTATCATATTTTAAAATCCTCTTTGTGTCTGCTAAAATTGGTTCTGGTAATGGCTCTGAAAAGGTAATAGATTGTATTTAAAAAGACAGCCTTCTGCATTACTGAGAACTACATTAGCACCTGTGGCCAAGAGAATCATAAAAATGGATGCCTTCAGAAAAGATGTGATAAAGTGGATTTCCTTATAATTAGAATAGTGGAAACTACAAATATGTTCATGCTTAATATTGAAAATATGATGCAAAATTCAAGGAAAGGGATCTTTTTGAATTGCTATTTATATGGCTTAAAAGCTGTCTCTTCCCTAAATTTATCCTCAAACCGGTACTTAGCTCAGAGATGGAAACCATATTTATAGAAACAATCTTCTTGAGATTCTTTAAGATAAGAGGGCACTAACCAACACCTACAAATTTATACTTTACTCAGCCAGCCAGTAACCATGGAAACAGATTGACCAGTTACACAGAGCTAGCCCTTGTGAATTCAACACTGCCTGTCTGTCTTGAAAACTGCTAACAATGTAATCTGATTACTTTGTGTAAGAATGTATTATCATTCAAACAACCAACCAATCAAGAACGTATATTAAAAAGTTCTTCTTACATTATTGTATAAAAAGGCTCAAGGCACGTCTAACGGTAAAAGTTTAACAAAATCTTTTCCACAGCATCTTCTTTAACCGGAGGAAGATAGAGTTGTTGCATCAATAAGCCTCTTGATTATGTGCCGTCTGCCCGTATTGTTACCCACACATCATTCTTCTGCGCATCCTCCAATTTGCAAATTCTGTCATGCATATGTCCTTTATATATCACTTCACATTACCCTCAGCCTCCACGTAAATGTGTTCAAGCAATGACTATTGGTAACTCTTTGACACATAAAATGTCTTTCATGTGACAATTGCCTATTTTATTTAATATTATTATTAAAAATAATCAAGTATTCCATTTGAGATTTTGGCATATCTTACAGCTTAAAATGGTATCTCACTTATAGTATTAATATTGAATCTCCCAACAGCTCTGACAGAAAGATATCCTTAAACAGAGAATTTTGCTGCTTAAACAGAGAGAATTCAAAGAGTTCCAATACAGTTCAGGCATCTATTGTTGTTCACGACCCATGGACTGCAGCATGTCTGACTCTCTTTCCCCTGGAGTTTAACCAAGTTCATGTCCACTGAATTGGTGATACCTTTCCAACCATCCCATCCTCTGTAGACCTCTTCTCCTTCTGCCTTCAATCTTTCCCAGCATCAGGGTCTTTTCCAATGAGTCAACTCTACACATCAGGTGGCCAAATTATTGAAGCTTCAGCTTGAGCATCAGTTCTTCCAATGAGTATTCACAGTTGATTTCCTTTAAGAGTGATTGGTTTAATCTCCTTGCTGTCCAAAAGACTCTCAAGAGTCTTCTCCAGCACCACAGTTCGAAATCATCAATTCTTCTTCTGAAATCAATTCTTTGTCACTCTGCCTTCTTTATTGTCCAGTTCTCACAGCAGTACGTGACTACTGGAAAGACCATAGCTTAGCTTTGACTATAGGGACCTCTGTCAGCTAAGTGATGTCTTTCCTTTTAACACACTGTTTATCATAGCTTTCTTGCCAAGAAACATCTTACCCAAGGTAAAAATAAATTAATTTTTAAAAATAAAATAAAGTCTTTTCATGGTTGAGTCAAGATTTAAATACTAATCTTTTGACCTTAAATCTGTCCTTCATTCTGTACCTTTAATTATTCAAATCCCAGTTAATATCCTAAGACAACTAAACTTTTCTGATTTACCATATTTACCAAAATATCAAAGTTTCTCTGTACATTTAACTCTCATCATACTCCACTTACTCTTCTTGCTTTATCTGTGGTGATTATAAAATGTTTTATTGTGGATTGAGCTATGTAATCAAATATCAAAGATAAAAAAATATAACAAATAGTATTATCAAATGCAATTCTCTCTTTGTTGTTACCAATCTCCTATATATGTGTGTGTGTGTGTGTGTGTGTGTGTGTGTGTATATATATATATCTATATCTCTCTCTCTATATATATATATATATCTCCTCTATACTTTCTGCCTGTGATAATGAAGCTATAATTGACATACTGGAAAAGTTAGTTCCTTAATATTTCTACAAAACTATAAATTGAGTGTTTTTATTTCCACTATTTAAAAATTTTCAAAACAGAAAGATAAATAAGATAAAATACTTGCTTCAGCTTTTATTGAAGAAGAAAAATTTTTAATTAAATTGTATCTTATTCATATTTTGTTGTTTATAATGAAGAATTAATTCAGGATAAAGTATAGCCTAAGGCATTTAAACAAATACAGTAAAAAAAAAATCCCTTTAGTATTCCCCACTATTACTATAAATTCCTATACACTGTCAATCAAAATTCTTTATTACCCTGGCATATGGCTTATAAATTTTATTTTATTTTATGTTTCTCCTCTGTTTCCATGTAACTCATGAAAGGTAGAGACCATAAGCTATTTAGTATAGATATGCAATCACAGCACACGATGTGGCACTTGACATTCAATAGAGCCCATTATACAGAGTGAGGTAAGTCAGAAAGTGAAAGAAAAATATTGTATACTAATGCACATGTATGGAATCTAGAAAGATGGCTCAGATTAATTTATCAGCAGGGCAGCAATGGAAAAACATACAGGGAACAGACTTCTGGACACGGGGGAAGGGAGGAAGGAGAGGCTGAGATGTATGGACAGAGTAACATGGAAACTCACATTACCACATGTAAAGTAGACAGCCAGTGGGAAATTGCTGCATAGCTCAGGAAACTCAAACAGGGACTCTGTGTCAACCTCGAGGGGTGGGCTGGGAGGGAGATAGATGGGAGGAGGTTCAAGAGGGAGGGGATGTATGTGTGCCTATGGCAGATTCTTGTTAGTGTTTGACAGAAAACAGCAAAACTCTGTAAAGCAATTATCCTTCAATTAAAAAACAAATTAATTAAAATTTTTAAAAAACTTATGAACAACTTAGTAATATGTTGTAGGATGTTAATTAAAGCCAAAAGATACCCATGAGGTTGAGATTACTTCGAAGTCTATAATAGATTATCTATAAATATGTATTTAATATATGCAGGCTATAAACATATATGCATATATATGTTTGATATGAGGAAAGATATCTCCCTTGATACTGTTTAAATAAATTTTTTTGGAATAGTATTTTTCAGGCTTTTTTATAAAGCTGAAATTTGAGATACAAATAATTTTAGAAACCTTAAGGTATATCATTACAAGTTAATTACAACTCTGATTTATATTAAGCCAGAAGTAAACTGATCCCACATGTGAAGTGAGTCACTTTGAAAACACTAAGAGTATATTAAAGGAAAGGGAAACTACACTAAATTGTTAATGCTGCTCTACAAAATTTCAGTTTTCACAGTGGAAAAATTTATTTCCTCCAAGAGAATGACTTATTTGTCAAAGGTTCTTTATATTGTCAGATATATTTAGATTGGACCCAGGCATAGAAATATGGTCTAAGGACTTAAGTTTACAGAAACTGCATCTTCCATATCCAGGCTCCTTTACAGAGAGACTCTTAAAAACAAATAAAAACTACTCTTATCACCTATGATATAAAACCAAAATAGATGTTGAAAATATATTAAATCATTTGAAGCATTTTCATTATTTAAAAAGAAAATAAGACATTTTTGTGATTTTTTAAAATATTTTAACAGCATATTAGCTATTACTGCCTAACAAATTTTCACATAGCACTTTAGAATCCATTTATTATTTCTCTGTTATATAGGTCAGAAGTCTGTGTGAATGTCATCGCATTCACTACTTAAGGTTTCACAAGCCTGAATTCAAGGTGTGGACTGAGCTGGCTCTTATCTGGAAGCACAGCGAAGAATTCACTTCCAGGCTCGTTCAGGTTTTTGGTAGAATCTAGTTCATGTGGCTGTAGGACTGAGGTTCTTTTTCCTTAGTAACTATCATCCAGGAGTGGCTCCTGGTTTTAAAAGGTACAATTTGCTCCTCTATCTTCAAAGCCAGCAATGGAGAACTGATTCTTTCTCTGTGCTTTGATTCTCTCTTACTTTCAGGTGGAAAACTTCTCTGCTTTTAAAAGGACTTTTCACATGACTAAATTGCACCTGGCAAGAAAATTTCCCTTTTGCCATAAACATAATATAATCATAGAAGTAACAACATAGGGTGAAAGTCACGGAAGCCATTTTAAAACTCTGCTTACCACAAATAGGTATTAAAATCTTAGCAGGTAAAAGAGAAAGTGATTTTTAAAATGTTGTTTTTAAAGAATAATAGGTTTAGTTTAAAATAAAGCCCAATGACAGCAAAAATTTATTAATAACAATTTTAATTATGTGTAAAATTTCAGCATACAATATATACACAACATACAAATGATAATGGCTTTATAGTAAAGGTTTTGAGGATATTAATCTACATAACTGCTAACTTAAGTACATCATCTAAATTTTACTTTGCAATATGACAAGAAATAGCACAGATAAAACAGAAAATTAAAAATTGTTTCACCATATAAATTTTAAACATTATTTGAAAAGTGTCCAGTAATCATGTTGATAAATTACATTGAGGTAAACTTTATATGTAAGACAATCTAAAAGGAAAAAGCAACTTGAAAAAAATGAAATTTAAATAGATTATATGTTGACTTCCTATAAAAGGTGTCACACCATATAAAAGATGTCAGTCATTTTTTGTCCATTTTCCTCTTAGTACTAAAAACAATCAATAAAATTAAAAAATAAATGAAAAGAAAACTACCTTTAACCATGCAATAGACACTATCTGCAATTAACATAGCGTGATTATCTACAAAATGGAATAGAGTATGGTCCACACAGGAAAACAACAGTTATCATGTATGCCAGCCAGGATGTTTGACAAGATGCATTATTCTCATATACAACAGTTTGTCCTCATTTTAGTCACTAAGTTGTGTTCAACTCCTGTGGACCCCATGGACGGCAGCCCCCAGGCTCCTCTGACAGTGGATTTCCCAGGCAAGGGTGCTGGAGTGGTTTGCCATTTCCTTCCCCAGGGGATCTTCCTGACCCAGGATCGAACCTGCAGCCCTGCATTGGCAGATGGAGTCTTTACCACTGAGCCACCTGGGAAGCCCAATGTTACCTAACTTAAATGTAATAATTTTCACAATTTTATCAATTATGCAACTTAAATAAAATAACTTTTGTAATCCTTAAAACCTCCAGTACCACTCCTGTTCTTAAAACCACGTGACAAACATTAACAGGCCAATGGCAAATTCAGGAAAGATTCCCACTGTGTTCTTAGGGAAAGTAGAGAAGAGGTGATTAAAGTCAAACATGCTGTCCTTGTCGTTTTCTGTGACTCTGCCTGAAGTCAGCAGAGGTCACGAGAACTGGAGGAGTAAAAGAGAGAAACCATGGACAGCATCTGGCTTTGACCAACGTCAGGGCAGCAGGTAAACAAGCACAAAGGCAGTGACTCTAAATGCTTGTGACTGTTCCATAAAGTCAAGGGAAATGTCTGCTCCAGACGTTCTACCTCTGAATTTCCGAAATGTTTTTGTTCGCTTATGTCATTCAAATCTCTGCTTATTCACATGCTCACAGTTGCATTTCCTGACCAATCCCCTTAACTGATTTTTTCAGATACCATTATTTAATCCTAAAATCATATTGACTACCTTTTCTACAAGAATGTATGCCCCAGTAGTGGAAGAAGGAATTTTTCCTCTATTTTTTACTGTTTGATCCCTAACCTTTAGAATAATGTCTATTGTATGCCAGGCATTCAATCTATATATTTAATAAGTAAATGAAAGGATGACAAATTAAAACTTACTCTTTAAATGTGCACTTGAAAGAGAAACATCAAATTCATGGTGACAGTTTTTTTCTGAGGAAGAATCAGAGAGAGAAAGAGAGAGAACCAGGGAGCCAGATGGGAGAGGCAGTGACAGAGACAGTGAGCAAGACCGAGAGACGGAGAAAGAAAATGCTGAGTCGGCCAAAATGTTCACTGGGTTTTCCTGCAGTATCTTGCGGAAAAACCCAAACTTTTTGGCCACCCCAACATGTTCTCACAAGTTGTGGTTTGCCTTTTTAATTTTTTATAAAAGGGATCCAAAGCAGACTATAACTTTGAGGCAAACATTTATTTTATCAAAAATCTGAGTTTTTAAAAATGATAAAATATTGACAGTTGTTTATTCTAAATGGTAGCTACATAAGTATTTGTAGTATTATGCTCTATGCCATTTGGAAGTTAGAATAAATTCAAACTTTAAACATTTCAAGCATATAATTTAACTCAAAAATAACAAAAATTTATTTGTTTACAGATTACCTCAGAGATTAATGAAAACACCCATATACATGAATAACAATAACAATAGTAAACAGACAATACAGAACTGAGGAATTCTTAAAAAACAAAAATGCAACAAAAAGATGACAGCAACAAGAATATGTATTATATAAGATATAATGCATTGTAATGTATAATATTATATTTATTATGCTTAATAAGAACATATTATAACTGGAAAAAAGAAATTAGAGGACTCATATGCCTCCAAATTTCAAAATTTACTGGATATCTACAGAAATTAAGGCAATGAGACACTGGTATAAAATAGCCATTTAGATCACTGAAATAAAAATAAGAGCCCAGAAAAATCATTTTTACACTTAGTGTCCCTGGAGAATTATTTTTTTCAACAAATGGCGCTCAGACAACTGGGTATCTACACTTAAAAGAATGAGTTTAGACCTCTAGTTCATATCATATTCAATGATTAACTTAAAATGGAGCACAGACCTAAATGCAAGAGCTAAATTAGAATAATTTTGGAAGAAAACATCCAAGTAAATCTTCGTGGCCCTGGATTAGGCAAAGTATTTTGGATATGACTCTAAACTCTAAGATCACAACAAATATAATGGATAAAGAGAATTTCATTGAAATAAAAACTTTTGTGCTTCAAAAGTTAGCACTAATAAAGTAAAAAGTCCATAGAGTAAGAGGCTATCATGCAAATCATATGTGTGATAGAGAATATATACTCAGAATGTATAAATAACTCATAATCCAGTAATAAAATGGCAATCCAATGCAAAAACGGGCAGATGATTGATTGAATAAACATTTTCTCCAAAGAAGACACACAAGTGGCCAATAGCCACATGAAAAGATGTCACTTCATTAGTCACTTAGAAAATGCAAATCAAATCAAAATTAAATAGTGTTTCATCCCACCTCATGTCTATAATTAAACAGACAGATATTGATAAGCATTCACAAGGATCTGAACAAACAGGAAGCCTCATCTGTTGCTAGTGAGAGCGTAAATGGGGCAGCTGCTTCGTAAAGCAATTTGGGAGTCCTTAAAATACTAAACATGCATGTTTAACAAAATGTTACCATAGTGTCCAGCAATTCCAGTCTTAGGTATGCAGCCAAAAAGAAATGAAACCCTTTCATGCAAAATCTTATACATGAATGTGTACAGAATCCTTCAAATTAGGGAAAAAAAAGAAGTGTAGTTGGTAAGACTTATTAGTGAGTAAATAAAAACGTGCTATGTTAACCCAATGGTCTATTACCTGGCAAAGAAAAGAAATAGAGTGATGGTGTATACCACAGTGTGGATGAACGCCAAAGACAGCACTCTAAGTGAAAGAAGCCTACAGAAAAGACCACGTATTGTGTGATTCCGTTTACACAAAGTAGACAATGCTAGAAAGACAGAAATTAGAAACAGCGAGAGTAACGGTGGGAAAAAATGGAAAGTAACTGCAAGGGGTATGACCTTTCTTTTTTGGATGACAAAATTGTTCTAAAATTAGATTGATTGGTGACTGTTGCATAAACCTGTGGATGAAGATACTAAAAAAGCATTGAATTGTGTACTTTAAATGGGTAAATTTAAATGCGTAAACTATATAGCACATGAAGCTGTTGAAAAACATTGGGTGTCTAGAAAGTTTGTTCGGGTTTTTCCTCCTGAACAAACTTCTTGGCCAATCCAATATGAGGAGGATCTATTTATTGAAAGGAAAAAGGGATATCAAACTGAATAAAGAAGAAATATCCATTTTTATAACATTTAAAAACTGCATTTAAAAGGAAATATTTCAGTAATGTTGCAAGTAACATTATACAAATATACACAGAGGGAAACAAAAGGGAAATTCATGATATTAACAGCATACAAGGTTGAAATGACGATAGGAAAAAAAGGTGTTCTTACTTATTCACGAAATGTTTCAAATATAATTTTTTAAATTATGCAACACAATATGGTCAACATGTATGTAGCTCCCCACTAAACTTTTGCAAATCTTAACTTTATGCAATGTCTACTTCAGGCTTCTTTTGTTCTGTTTTTGTGCGTGGAATTGTGTATGTCCTCCCACAGCCTATTTCTCTGCCTCCATCCTTTACCTTTCTAGGTAACTTCTCTCCAGAGAAAATCTTCTGCAAGGTACCAATGCAATAGTGTTCATAGCCACACTGTTCATGAAAGAAAAAAAAATTATAAACAATATACATTCCCATCAATCTGTCCCATCAATCAACTGAGGGATATTCTTGCAACACCATATGTTGTGGATATTAAAAATGGATGAACTACAGGATTTTCATCATCTTAAAAATATATTATTAAGTGAAAAATAAAAATCAAGTTAGGACTTTATTTATGAAATGTGCAAAATCCTGCCAATATAATATTATATATATAAAACTTGAAAATCTATAGAACAAAGTACTAACAGCAAGTTAAGGCATAATAAAAAATAAATCTATGTGATTTTTTTTGCTATGCAAGACTTAAATTTTAACTCAATGTATTGGTTCCTTTATGAATCATGCTTTTTTTTTCTCTTCTTCAAACTATCTTTTCACACACAAGATTATAAACATAGTAGTTAATATTTTCTGCTGAAAGGTTTTAAAGATTTTCTCTTTTGTAATAAGGCTCTTAACTTAGCTAGAATTGATCTTTGTGCATGCTACAGTTTGAATCTAAATGCATCTTTCCTATAAGGTGAGTCATTTGTGCCAGATCATTTACTGTATTCTTTCTCTATTGATGTGCAAGCCCCATTTGTCATGTATCAGGGCTCCAGATGTTCACAGACTGCTCTAGAGATCTTTATTTGATTACATTGATCTACTTTTACCTCCAACCTAATACTACTCTGTCTTTATTTTCCTAGATTTATAGTAAGATTATGGGCTTCCCTGGTGGCTCAGTTGGTAAAGAATCCACCTGCAATGTGGGAGACCTGGGTTCAATCCCTGGGTTGGGAAGATCCCCTGGAGAAGGGAAAGGCTGCCCACTCCAGTATTCTGGCCTGGAGAATTCCATGGACTGCATAGTCCATGGGGTCGCAAAGAGTCTGGCACTACTGAGCGACTTTCACTTTTCACTTTCAAAGTAAGATTATACATGAGCAAAGTTCCTCCAATTTCTTTAAAAATGTCTTGGCTTTTCTTGACATTAGATCTTATGTATAAATGTTAAGATTAGCTTGTTAAAGTTTTGTGAATCTTATAACCATTAAAATGACATCTCTCATTTATTCAGATTTTCTTTTCTATCCTTAAATAATCTTCTATAATTTTCCCTATATACACATTGCCATGTTTTGTTAAGTTTATTCAAACCTTACTTGGGAATATGTAAAGTCATTATCAAAGTGCAAGTAAATAATGATTACTCAAAAACTGTTAATTGCCATAAGTAAAGTGAATCTGTTATATTCTATTAGTTTTTAATATTGCATAGGATGCTTTTGAGTTTTGCTTGTGGATTTTGTGTGTAAGAATACTTGTTTCACTTTCTTTTATTCACAATGATCTTTATGTGAATTTTCTTGGATTTGATACTAGTTTTAATGTATATTTATCACTTTATGAATGTAATATTCAATTTCTAATTTCCTAAGACAGAGGAGCCTGGCGTAATGCAGTCCTTGGGGTTGCAAAGTGTCAGACATGACTTAGCGACTGAACAACAGGATATATATACCTTGAATGAATGTCTAATTGTTCAAATCTATCCCTTTATACCTTTTTAAAACATATTAGTATTGTAAGTTCCCATGTTACTCTCTCCATATGTCTCACCCTCTCCTCCCTTCTCCCCATGTCCATAAGTCTGTTCTCTATGTCTGTTTGTCCATTGCTGCCTTGCAAATAAATTCATCATTACTATCTTTCTAGATTCCATATATGTACATTAGAATACAATATTTACCTTTCTCTTTCTGACTTACTTCACCCTGTATAGTAGGTTCTAGGTTCATCCACCTTATTAGAACTGAAATGCATTCCTTTCTATGGTTGAGTAATATTCCATTGTGCATATGCACCAAAACTTCTTTATCCATTCATCTGTTGGTGGACATCTAGGTTGCTTCCTTGTTCTAGATAGGAGGGGCGTTCAAGAGGGAGGGGATGTATGTACACCTATGGTTGATTCATGCTGATATTTAACAATACTCTGTAAAGCAATTATCCTTCAGTTAAAAAATAAATGTTTAAAAAAAACATATTAGTATGACTCCATTTCTAGTTGGATTTCCCAGGATGCAGATTCTGAGATGAAAATTTACATGTAGCAAGCTGATCAGTCCTAGAATCATTACCTAAGAAAGGAAGGGGAAAGAAGCAGGATTGGACAGAGGGAGAAGTTAGGCTGTAGTACACCCACAATAGTATCAGCTAACACTATAAGAAGCTCCAAAGCTAAGAGGGAATGCTAAATTAGTGACTGGGAGTTTTTACACTCCCTCATGGACCAGTCATGTGTTGAAAATTATTCAGGAAAAAAAGGACTTGACCATGGTCAAGGTGGCTCTCTTCAGCCAATCATTTTGGAAAATGATCAGTAAGTGATGCTTAACTGATAGTAGCATTGCTGGGCACTAGGAAAACAGTCCCAAAATCCAGAAGGAGTAGCTAGTGGTACATCTCAGCATCAATTAAATATATACATCAATAATAAATGTTGTGGCATTGAACTTCCTCACATTACTGTGATAAACCATATTTGATCATAAACTGATTTTTATATACATATTTATTAATTTATTTTGCAAATATTTTATCCTGTTGATTGCAGCCAAAGATAGAGAAACTCTCTACAGCCAGTGAAAACAAGACCTACAGCTGACTGTGGCACAGATCACGAGTTCCTTATTGCAATATTCCAGGCTTAAATTGAAGAAAGTAGGGAAAACCAGTAGGCAATTCAGGTATGACCTAAATCAAATCCCTTACAATTATACGGGATTTGGAGGTGATGAATAGATTCAAGGGGTTAGATCTTGTAGAGTGCCTGAAGAACTATGGACAAAGTTTTATAACATTGTTTAGGAGGCAGTGACCAAAACCATCCCAAGGAAAAAGAAATGGAAGAAGGCAAAGTGGTTAACTGAGGAGACTTCACAAATAGCTGAGGAAAGAAGAGAAGTGAAAGGCAAGGCAGAAACGGAAAGACTGAATGCAGAATTCCAGAGAATAGCAATAAGAGATAAGAAGGCCTTCTTATATAAACAATGTAAAGAAATAGAGAATAATAATAGAATTGGAAAGACTAGAGATCTCTTAAGAAAATTGGAGATATCAAGGGAATATATCATGCAAGCGTAGACACAATAAAGGACAGAAATGCTAAAGAAGCAGAAGAGATTAAGAAGAGGTGGCAAGAATACACAGAAGAACTCTACAATAAAGGGCTTTATGGCACAAACTAACACAGTGTCGTCACTCACCTAGAGCCAGACATCCTGGAATGTGAAGTCAAGTGGGCCTTAGGAAGTTACTACAAACAAAGCTAGTGGAGGTGATGGAATTCTAGCTGAGCTACTTAAAATCCTAAAAAGTGATGCTGTTAAAGTGCGATGTTCAATATGTCAACAAATTTGAAAAACTCAGCAGTAGCCACAGGACTGGAAAAGGTCAGTTTTCATTCCAATCCCAAAGAACGGCAATGCCAAAGAATGCTCAAACTACCATTCATTTGTGCTCATTTCACATGCTAGCAAGGTTATGTTCAAAATCCTTCAAGCTAGGCTTCAACAGTATGTGAACTGAGAATTTCCAGATGTACAAGTTGGATTTAGAAAAGGCAGAGAGGAACCAGAGATCAAATTGCCATCATTGATGGGATCATGGAGAAAGCAAAGGAGTTCCAGAAATACATCTACTTCTGCCTTACTGACTATGCTAAAGCCTTTGACTCTTTGAATCACAGCAAAATCATTAAAGAGATGGAAGTACCAGACCACCTTATCTGTCTCTTGAGAAAACTGTATGTGGATCAAGAAGCAACAGTTAGAAATAGACACAGAACAATGGATTGACTCAAAATTGGGAAAGGAGTACAACAAGGCTGTATATTGTTACCCTGCTTATTTAACTTATATGCAGAGTACCTCATGAGAAATGCTGGGTGGAATAAATCACAAGCTGGAACTCAGATTACAGGGAGAAGTTATCAACAACCTCAGATATACAGATAATACCACTCTAATGGAAGAAACTGAAGAGGAACTAAAGAGTCTGTTGATAAGGGTGAAAGAGGAGAGTGAAAAATCTGACCTGGAACTCCACACTAAAAACAAACTAAGATCATGGCATCTGGTCCCATCACTTTATGGCAAACAGAAAAGGGAAAAGTGGAAGCAGTAACAAATTTTACTTTCTTGGGCTCTAAAATCACTATAGATGGTGACTGCAGCCATGAAGTTAAAAGAAGCATGCTCCCTGGAAGGAAAGCTCTGAGAGACCTAGCGCATGACCAGTCTCCCAATTGTGTCCAACTGTGACTCCACAGACCTGAACCTACCATTCTCCTCTGTCCAAGGGATTCTCCAGGCAAGAATACTGGAGTGGGTTGCCATGTCCTCCTCCAGGGCATCTTCCTGACCCAGGGATCGAAACTGCACCTTCTGTAGCTCCTTCATTGGCAGGTGCATTTTATCACTGAGCCACCAGGAAATCAGCATATTAAAAAGCAGAGATACCACTTTGCCAACAAAGGTCCGTATAGTCAAAGCTATTTTTTTTTTCCAGTAGTCACATAGAGATGTGAGAATTGGACCATAAGGAAGGCTGAGTGCCAAAGAGTTGATGCTTTTGAATTTGTGGTGCTGGAGAAGACTCTTGAGAGTTCCTTGGACTGCAAGAAGATCTGACCAATCAATCCTAAAGGAAATCAACCCTTAATATTCACTGGAAGAAACGTTGCTGAAGTTGAAGCTCCGGCACTTTAGCCACCTGATGTGAAGAACTGACTTGTTGGGAAAAACGCCTGAGGCAAAAGGGCTGGAAGATTGATGACAAAGGGGGAAGGGGTCAGCAGAGGATGCGAGGATTAGAGAGCAACACCAACTCGACAGACATGAATGTGAGAACTCCAGGAGACAGTGGGAGACAGAGGAGTCTGGTGTGCTACAGTCCGTGGCATCGCAAAGAGTCAGACAGGACTGAGCAACCGAGAAACAACAACCAATTTATACTGTTTTATAAACAAAATTGAGTTTTATTTACAAATATTTATTTTTCTAAAAGTGAACTTATATTTATAGGTGATTTCACTATATGTTTTATTTTCTCTTGGAATATTTATTGGGGAATATTTATTGGGGGCTTACTACGCCACATAGTAAGCCTATGTGGCATACATTATTAATGTGATTCACCTTCTGCATGTCACCCTCCTCTGTCACCCTCTTAATGAAGCCTGTGGCTGGCCCTATCTGTCAGTAATATGGCATTACTCCTGATGCATTGAGGGATATGGCAGATCCAGTCAAGGTACTTTGGGTTCTCGCAGATCAGCATAACCCCAAGGTGAATCTGAGACATTTTTATCTGCTAATCTTCTGAGCCACACACCACACCTTAATATTTGATTTCAACCAATGAAATACTTTATGTGAAAACCCAATACTAAAAACCTCAAGGCTGTTTAATGATAGAAGCTAAACTCTGGCGTCTACCACTCATTTCATGATGTAAGACCTACAGATCAGTTTCCTTACCACTGTTCACATTCTGCTCTGTGGAAACATGTGCCCCTTGTATGCATCTATCTGTATCTCTGTATTGGCTTTTATTATGTTATGTGTTATTAGCATTTGGATCTAAATGTAAGCGTTAATTCATTTTACCATCTGTCCTGAAATGTCTGAGAGACATTTTAAATGATAAAAAATGCTCTACTGCCTTAACTCTCATTGCAACAAATAACAGCTTCTATAACCTGACATAAAAGTATTTAGTGAAGAAATAAAATAATCTAATAAATCTAATAATGATATGAATCTAACAATTATTGCTTCATCTCTGCAACTTGGAAATTCAACTTCTTTTCATAAACATTAGTGTTTTAGGTACTTTTATATATTACCTTATTTAAACCTCAAAACAACCTTATAATACATATATCATTGTTCTATCGTTTTAGAGGAAAGGACATCAAAATACGGAGAAGTTAAGTAACATTTTTAAAGGCACATAACTGTAATTTGTGAAGTAAAAATTCAAACTTAAAGGACTCAAACTTCGGAACAGAACTCTTGGGGGAGTGCTCGAGATGGAAGAGTAGGAAGACCTTGAACTCACCCCCTTCCACGGGCACACCAAAATTACAAGGATTCACAGAGCAACTATCCATAAGAATAATCTGAAGTCTACCAGAAACGATCTGCTACAAGAAAGTTATAAAGGAGGAGCCACGGGGAGGTGAATGGGAGGGGCAGGAACACTCTATAGTCAAAAAACATACCCTTGGGTAGGCGAGCCGTAAATGTAAGGATGATTATGATTGTAGAGGATTTGCTCAAGGAGTGAGGGGTCCACGCCCCACAGCAGGCTCCCCAGTCCAGGATCTTGCATGAGGAAGGCAAGTCAGAACATTTTGCTTTGAAGGCCAGTGGGGCTGAATTCCAGGAGACCCAGAGGGTTGTAGGATATAGACACTCCACTCTAGAGAGCACACACAAAATATCACATGCTCTGAGACACAGGGCAGAAGCAGGGATTTAAAAGAGCCTAGTCAGACCCACTTGCTCACCCGGAGAACATCTTGGAGAGGCAGGAGCAATCGGGACTCCCCCACCCCCACCCCGGGATATAGGGGTTTCCCTGTTGGTTCAGCAGTAAACAACTCACCCAAAAGTGCAAGAGATGCAGGTTCGACCACAGGTTCAATCCCTGGGTCAGGAAGATCCCCTGAAGAAGGAAGTGGCAACCCACTCCAGTATTCTTGCCTGGAAAATCCCATGGACTGAGGAGGCTGATGTACAGTAATACAGTCCATGGGGTCACAAAAGAGTCAGACACGACTTAGTGACTAAGCAATAATGATACAGGGGATATAGATATTGACAGAAGCTTTTGGGAGGAGCTCATTCTAGTACTAGGACATTAGTGCTGGCAAGTGACATTTTGAAATCCTCCCAAGAGTTCTGTTCTAAATCAGCAAGGGGAAATCAATTAGCTATATACAAGGGAACATCCATGAGATTATCACATGACTTTTCAGCAAAAATGCTGCAAGCTAGAGACAGTAGCATGATAAAGTGTTGAAAAGGATAAAGCCACAACCAAGAATGTTTTATTCAGCAAGACTTACTCAGATTTGATGGAGATATCAAAAGTGTTACAGAAAAGCAAAAGCTAAAAGAGCTATGCACCACCAAACCATCTATATGAGAAATGTTAAAGGGACTTCTTCAAGAGGAAAAGCAAAGGCCACAGCTACAGGTGCAAAAATTACAGAAGAAAAAAACTCATTGGTGAAGGCTAATGTATAAAATAAATATAGTATATCAACACTTAAAGTTAGTTGGAAGGATAAACAACAGAAGTAGTAAAAACATTATGTCCATGATACGGATACACAAAACAAAAATATATAAAATATGATGACAAAAGATGTAAATATGAGTGGGAGAGTAAAAATGCACAGCCGTTAAAATGCATTTGAACTTAAGAAATCTATTTTTGATTTCTTAAGTATATACACATATATATATATGGAGAAGGAAATGGCAACCCACTCCAGTATTCTTGCTTGGAAAATGCTGTGGACAGAGGAGCCTGGTGGGCCACAGTCCACAGGGCTGCAAAGAGTCTGACATGACTGAGCATGACTAGTGACTAAACAACAACGTGTGCACATACACACCTTATCGTAACTGCACACTAAGAATCCATAAGAATACACTGAAAAAAAGACAAGAATTCACATATAGCACTAAAGACAGCTATCAAGTCACAAAGAAAGAGAGCATAAAAGGAGGAAAGGAACAAAAATAAACTATAAAAACAACTTGTTTTTAAAGGCAATAATGTATGCCTACCAATGATTAATTTAAATGTAAGTGGGTTAAATGCTCCAATCAAAGTATAGTGCCTAATAGAAAGAAAAACAAGACCCATATATATGCTGCCTACAAGAGACTCATTTCAGATGGAAAGAGGTAGTCTATGCAAATGTAAACATAAATCCAAGATAGCAATACTTATATCAGACAAAATAGAGTTTAAAACAAAGACTTAATGATAGATAAGGGCATTACAAAATGATAAAAGGATATATCCAACAAGAAAATATTACAATTATAAGTATGTATTCACTCAATATAGGGACACTTAGATAAAGTGAATATTGATAGACATAAAGGGAGAATTTGGCAGAGACACAATAATAGTAAAAGACTATAATACCCTAAGCGCATCAATGTATATATCATTCAGACAAAAAAATAGGAAACATTAGCTTCAAACAACATATAAGTTCAGATGAGCTTGATAAATATACATGGAACATTCCATACAAAAGCAGCAGAATATACATTCTTTATAATGCACATGCAGCTTTCTCTAAGATAGAACATATCCTGGGTCACAAAACAAGTCTGTCATGTCAAGTCTAAAGTCTGAAGTCATGTCAAGTATCTGTTTGGAGCACAAAGCTGTGAGACTGCAAATCAACTACAAGAAAAAATATTGCAAAAGCATTAACACATGGAGGCTAATCAATACAGTACTAAACAAAACATGAAATAAAACAAACATGAAATAAAAAATACCTGGAGATAAATAAAAATGAAAACACAATAATCCAAAATCTATTAGATACAACAAAAGCAGCTTGAAGACAGAAGTTTATAGTGATATAAGCTTACTTCAGGAAACAAGAAAAAATCTCAAATATAAAACATATATTTTCTATACCAAAAGACCAGAAAAATATCAAACAATCTAAATTAATAGAAGGAAGGAAATCATAAAGATTAGAGCTGAAATAAATAAAATAGAGACTAAGAGACAACAGAAAAGACAGATGAAATAAGAGGCTGTCCCTTGAAAAGATAAAATTGATTCACTTTTAGCCAGGCTCATAAACTAGAAATACAGAGAGGGTCTAAATAAATAAAGTCAGAGATGAAAAAGAAGTTACTAACAAAAACACAGAAATACAAAAGATCATAAGAGATTACTACAAACAAATAAATGCCAATAAAATGGACGGCCCAAAAGAAATGGACAAATTCTTAGTAATGTACAATCTCCTAAGACATAATTAGGAAGAAATAGAAAATATGAACAGACCAATTATCAGTAATGAAGTTGAGTCAGTAATGATAAAAATAAAACTCCCAACAAACAAAAATTCAGGACTAGAGGGCTTCCCAGGTGAATTCTACCAAACATTTAGAGAAGAATGTACAACTATACTTCTCAAACTATTACAAAAATTTGCAGAGGAGGGAGTGCCTCCTAATGTGCTCTGTGAGGCCAACATCACCTAATCCCAACAAAGACACACAATAAGAAAAACACAGGCCAATATCTCTGAGGAATATAGATGCAAAAATCTTCAACAAAATGTTAGCAAACAAAATTCTATAATATTGTAAAAGAATTATACATCATGATCAAGTGAGATTTATCCCCAAAATACAAGATTGATCAGTTCCACAGATCAATCAATGAGACAGACCATATTAACAAATAAGAAAATCATATGATCATCTTAATTGATTCAGGAAAGCTTTTGAAAAAATTCAACATCTGTTTATAATGAAAACTTTCAACAAATCTGGTATAGAGAGAACATACCTCAGCATAACAATGGTCAATATGACTAACTCACAGAGAACATCTTACTCAATATTGAAGTGCTGAAAACATATCTTCTAAGATCAAGAACAAGACAAAGACACCTGTTCTTGCCACTTTTATTCAACATAGGATTGGAAGTTCTAGCCATAGTAATCAGACAAGACAAAAAGAAAAAGAAAAAAGGAATCCAAATTGAAAAGGAGAAAGTAAAACTGTAACTGTGTTTAGATAACATGATACTATACCTAGGGAATCCTAAAGATGCCACCAAACATCTACTAGAAAACTCATCGATGAATCTGGTAAAGTTGCAGGACACAAAATATACATAAATCTGTTGTATTTCTATACACTAACAATGAACTGTCAAAAAAGCAAATTAAGAAAACAATCACATTTGCAATCATGTCAGAGAGTACATTATGTGAAAATAAATCCAACTAAGGAAGTAAAAGAAAAGTGAAAGTGAAAGTCACTCAGTCATGTCCGACACTTAGAAACTCCATGGACTATACAGCCCATGGAATTCTCCAGGCCAGAATACTGGAGTGGGCAGCCTTTCCCTTCTCCAGGGGATCTTCCCAACCCAGGGATCGAACTCAGGTCTCCTGCATTGCAAGGGGATTCTTTATCAACAGAGCCACAAGGGAAGCCCAAGAATATGGAGTGGGTAGCCTATTCCTTCTCCAGGGATCTTCCTGACCCAGGAATCGAACTGGAGTCTCCTGCATTGCAGGTGGATTCTTTACCATCTAGGAAGTAAAAGAACTGTACTCAAAAAAAAACCGTAAGATGCTGATGAAAGAAATTTAGGAAAACACCAACAGATGGAAAGAAATACCATGTTCTTAGATTGGATGAATTAATATTGTTAATACGACTATACTATCTGTATGTAGTAGAAGAACTCAACCACTATTTTTGAATACATGACTCATTATAGAGAATTCTTGATCGAGTATTCCAAGAGCTGGTTTAGGAGGGACAACACAGCTGCTATTGAACAATGCATCATTTTTCTCCTCCTATCACAATTAACTTAGATGAAGCCCAAAATAAAGTTCAAAGAAACAAACACTAGTCCTGTTTTTATGTTGAAAAGTCTTACTAGGTCTTGTACGTGCTCAGTCACGGAGTCAGGTGTGACTCTTTGTGATCCCATGGACGGTAGCCCGCCAGACTCCTCTGTCCATGGGATTTCCCAGCAAGAATACGGGAGTGGGTTGCCATTTCCTCTCCAGGGGATCTTCCTGACCCAGAGATTGAACCCATGTCTCCTGCATGGCAGGTGGGTTCTTGACCACCGAGCCATCTGGGAACCAGCACTAAAACAACTAAATGAAAAAAAGGACATTTAAAATCTGATTACCTGACCAATCCACCAAATTCTTAGTGATTGACATGAAGAAATCATTCAAAGGGCTGAACCAGTCATTTTCATATGATATTATCTCAGTTCTGAAAAGTCTTGAAAAGGACTTCTGAACTTACTGCTGACTCCTGAGTAAAGCTAGTGATTTGAACACAGAAATAAATTAAACATCTCTTCTTCCCTCCCAAACCTGCTGGCTTCCGTATTCTCTGGCTCAGTTAAGAACTCCCTCCTTCTTTCAGTCATTCAAGCTAGAATCCAAATATTCTCCATCAGTCGCGCATGTAAGAACCTACCAAATCTTGTCGGTCACACCTGTTCAAAGTCCTTCTCATGTGACAGTTAATTCTTATTCCCACCACCCCGGTTCCTGCCATCCTCTCTTTTCACCTAGATTATAAAACAGCTTGCTACCTGTTCTTAATTCTAGTTTTGAAGAAAAGATTTCCTGCATTCGAATTTCAGAAACCTGGGTTCTATAATTTCCTGAGCTATCAGCTGATATGAGCCTCTTTTATTATCTATTAAGTAAAAGGGTGAGATGCTCTCAAAATACCTCTAAAAGTTTATTATTTTCCCCCAGTTAAATTCTCCCTTCACATTTCCTTTCATTATATTCTCAAATATAGATCAAATGTCAACTTCCTCCTCAAATTCTTCCCATAGGAACTCAATACTGACAGAAAAAATTCAGACTTCTTAGAATGGGATTCAGCACTGCCTGGCATCTGTACTGAACATAGCCTTTTCATCGTTTTCTGACACTTTTTTCCTCCAAGCACAGGCAATCCAGAAATCGCTGACTTGTGATTTGTTCACTTCTCAAGTTTCCCCTACACCTTCTTCCTTCAATACGTTACCGGGACTGCCCTGGTGGTCCAGTGGTTAAGAATCCAACCTCCCGGGCTGGGAATGCGGGTTCGTTCCCCGGTCAGGGGAACTGGGGTCCCACCTGCGGTGGGATAACTAAGCTAGCTTGTCGTGACTACTGAGCCCGTGAGCCACAATAAGGAGACTGCGTACCACTGTGAAGATCCCACGCGCCTCCACTGAGACCCAAGGCAGCCGAAAATAAACACATAAATATTAAAAAGTACACTAACCCCTCTGAAGGACCCTCCATTGTAAAAACACATGTCAGTGTCTTACCTACCTTCCAAGAGTCACACCAATGCCATTTCCTTCCTCCTCTTTGTATCCATCAAAATTCAAATCTCTATTAGCTTCTCTTTTTATCTTGTTTAGTCTTATCAGATTTTTTTTTTCTGAGTCAGGACAAGAGTTAATTTATTTTTTTTATTTCTTACAGCATTTATGGCTTTCCAGGGAAAATGATAATCACTAAAAAGAACTTAGAGAAATAAATATTGCAACTCCTAATTTCCCTCATCCTCCTTTTTCTTTGCTTTTTATCATTCCCTATTACCTTTCATTTTAACTTTAAAATATTTTCTTTTAAAATGTAAGTTATCGGTGTAATGCTTATACTTAATTATACTTACATTATTTTCTCAGTCTACTATGCAACCAAATAAGTTGCTAAAATCACATATGCTAAGATCATTAGTTAATTTTCCAAGAATCGGTGATATTCTTTCATGTTATTACAAGTAATAATAGCTCAATGGGTTTCATAGGGATATGAAAATGAAAGTGAAAGTTGCTCAGTCATGTCTGACTCTTTGAGACCCCCATGGACTATACACTGTCAGACTCCTTTGTCCATGGCATTATCTAGGCAAGAATACTGGAGTGGGCAGCCTTTCTCTTCTCCAGGGGATCTTTCCAGCCCAGGGGTCAAACCCAGGTCTCCTGCATTGCAGTTGGATTCTTTACCATCTGAGGCACCAGGGAAGCCCAAGAATACTGAAATGGGTAGCCTATCGCTTCTCCAGGATCATCCTGACCCAGGACTTGAACCAGAGTCTCCTGCACTGCAGGTGGATAGGTGGATTCTTTACCAGCTGCACCATCAGGGAAGCTCCAATTATATTTGCCAGAATCTACTTTTGATGAATACTGGGTAGAGTCTCACTGAGAGATATTATGAACAACCCTGCGATATACATTCTTGTGAATGTGTTTTGGTACATTAATATCTCTTTGGAAAATATCTAGGAGTAGAAGAGCAGTAAATATTATCAGATGATGTCCCAAAGTGGTTACACAAATGTACAGTTCTGCCAGTAGTAAATAAGACTCCCACTTGCTTTACATTCTTGCCAAAGTTGCGTTAACATCAGTCTACTAGATTCTAACAATTCAAATTCCAGCTTTTGTATCTGCCACTCAAGGGACGGCCCCTGGATCGCCTGGCTGTGATGGCCAGTGACACTTGGACTCAGGAGACATAAAATACTGTAGCAGACAAAGAAGCCGTTCTCTAAGGGCTAGGTTGTGAGCACTCAGACTAACACCCCAGAGCTCAGGACAGAGGAAATATGTGAAAACACGCAGCTCTTCATCTTTCTCTCAAAGGGACTTAACTGTAAACTTTACAAACTGGTGCCTAAAGGCCCAGCTTCTAATAAACTGGTGACTTCCCCTGGCCTCTGCCTCCCCACTCACTCCAATGGTAAAGCCAGGTCACTAACATCTCTCTTGAAAAAGCTTGTACACATGTCCCGAGTGCTAGCTTTCATGGCTGCTGTCATAAAAAACATTTTTCTGCTGACCTTGTCAGCCTGCTTTTGGAATCTCTACTTTATCACTTTAATCTGCATCTGGAATAATTCCATACTGTCTTCATTCAGCTCAGTTCAGTCACTCAGTCATGTCCGACTCTGCGACCCCATGGACTGCAGCACGCCGGGCTTCCCTGTCCATCACCAACTCCTGGAGTTTACTCAAACTCATGTCCATTGAGTCAGTGATGTCATCCAACCACCTCATCCTTTGTCAACCCTTCTCTGCCCGCCTTCAATCTTGCGAGCATCAGGGTCTTTTCCAATGAGTCAGCTCTTTGCATGAGGTGGCCAAAGTATTGGAGTTTCAGTTTCAACATCAGTCCTTCCAATGAATATTCATGACTGATTTCCTTCAGGATGGACTGGTTGGATCTCCTTGCAGTCCAAGGGACTCTCAAGAGTCTTCTCCAACACCATAGTTCCAAAGTATCAGTCCTTCAGCACTCAGCTTTCTTTATAGTCCAACTCTCACATCCATACATGACTACTGGAAAAATCATAGCTTTGACTAAATGGACCTTTGTTGGCAATGCAATGTCTCTGCTATTTAATATGCTATCTAGGTTCGTCATAACGTTTCTTCCAAGGAGCAAGCATCTTTTAATTCCATGACTGCAGTCACCATCTGCAGTGACTTGAGCCAAAAAAAATAGACTCTCACTGTTTCCATTGTTTCCCCCATCTATTTACCATGAAGTGATGGGACCAGATGCCATGATCTTAGTTTTCTGAATGTTGAGCTTTAAGCCAACTTTTTCACTCTCCTCTTTCACTTTCATCAAGAGGCTCTTTGGTTCTTCTTTGTTTTCTGCCATAAGGGTGGTGTCATCTGCATATCTGAGGTTATTTATATTTCTCCCAGTAATCTTGATTCCAGCTTGTGCTTCTTCCAGCCCAGCATTTCTCATGATATATTCTGCATATAAGTTAAATAAGCAGGGTGACAATAAATAGCCTTGACATACTCCTTTTCCTATTTGGAACCAGTCTGTTGTTCCATGTCCAGTTCTAACTGTTGCTTCTTGACCTGCATACAGGTTTCTCAAGAGGCAGGTCAGGTGGTCTGGTATTCCCATCTCTTTCACAATTTTCCACAGTTTATTGTGATCCACTCAGTCAAAGGCTTTGGCATAGTCAATAAAGCAAAAGTAAATGTTTTCTGGAACTCTCTTGCTTTTCCAATGATCCAGCAGATGTTGGCAATTTGATCTCTGGTTCCTCTGCCTACTGTCTTCATTAGTGTCCTTTTACTAAATGTTTTGATATCTTGTTCTTGTTCTTCTAAATTTTCCTGGTTATAGCTGGCCCAAGAATTTTTGGTTCATACAAAATTGAAAGCCAATTTGCAATTTTCACAAGGAAAAAGCATGATGTGATATTAATTGAGATTGCATTGAATTTATAGATCCATTCATCACAGAATAATGAACATTTTTACAATATTAAGTTCTCACAAAGCTAACTACAATTTTTAAATCTCTGGATCATATCAAATAAATTAACAGAGTAAGAAGAAACAACAAGGAAGTATGAATTTGAGTCACAAAAAAGACCATTGAAAGTGTTGAAGGGGTTGAGATGAAAAAGTTATTTTCGAAAGAACAAGTTGTGTCCTATGTATCTCCTGTATCATCTAATATAACCTCTGGTTAGATAAGATGGCTAATTCAGCATTCAGTTAGTTCTTCATTATCATAAAAAGATGAGTTAACTGGAAATGAAACAATGGTAAAGCTCAACAAAATCACTCATAAAAATAATGGAAATACCTTAAAGGTTACTGATTAATTTAAAATGATACCAATTTGAAGGACAAAGAACCTAAAATATTTATGTATCTAAATATGTTAGGGATTAAGAAAAAGAGTTCATTTTTTAATAAATATGTGTTCAGTATTTTTAAAATTTGATAGCAATACAAAGAATCATTTTGATCCAATGATCTTTCCAAGCAATATGGCAGAAGTCTAATACCTAAATCAATTAAAATTATAAAAGTTTAATGCAATATGTTTTTATGGGTATGACATTATTCTCAGTATCTATATTTTTCTGCATTTTTTTCATGCAAAGCCTTCCAATTGGAACAATTGTGGTAAAAGTTTGAATTTAATGATATCTATAATAGTTCCATTTGTAGTGAAGCATATGGCATAATTAAAATGCATCTAAACCCAAAGTTCCAAGAAATGAATCATCTCATTAATAAAATGCCTCAGTAGTCTAAGAAGAGAAAAAACATTCCATCAGAGTATGAGGAGATATGAAGTAAATATTACTGAGGATAGAGTTGTCTAGTGACTTTTTGGTTACTTGTGTCAATAGAAGATGACTTTCTGATTTCAACAGAAAATTAATCATAACATTTTCAAAATACTCATGTTAGAGAGATTAATGTATATAAAAGTTACAGAGCTAAAAATATTCCAAAAATGAGAATAAAACTGTGTTTTCTTTACACACATGCTCTTTAAAAAATATATATATGAAAAAGAACAAATAAAAATAATTATGGTAATAGAACCCAGGAATTTACATTAGTCTTTCAGAAGGGTGACTTTAAAAAACGATTATGGAACTTAAGAAAATTAAGATAGAAGTTTCCCTGTGGGAACCTGAGAAAAGAAGCAAATTCTCCCTTAATATGAATGTTCACTCAATATAAAAAATATTACTTACAATAGTATGCCAGTGATACCCAAAGATTCCAAAGACCAGATCTTTCTCACAGATTTCAATAACTACTGTTCCAAAGCATTCCATGTCCCTCTCTCACTTTTCTGACTATAGTCTAAAAGCCCTGACACTTTCCCATCTATTAACTCACCATGTATATTCTGCTTTGCAATTACCAAGAGACAGAGAAAATACAAAAATGATTAAGAGTATCACCAGGAATAATAATTATTGGGAGAAAACAGGAGGGTATAAAATTGAGATAGGTAGGAATAGATGAACAGAAATCTATTTGCAAAATTCTATAAGTGGATAAAATGAAATTACCTGATAAACCATGATAAACTCACATAATTCTCTTGTATAATTATGCTTTTCCTTTCCCTAGAAGGTGACTCCTTTTATTCTCAATCAGCTAAATCTTACCTATTTTCCTGGTCTCAGAAAATACCCCTTTATCAGAAGTTTAGGTCCATCTAGTCAAAGCTATGGTTTTCCCAGTGGTCAAATACGGATGTGAGAGTTGGACCATAAAGAAATCTGTGCGCCAAGGAATTGATGCTTTTGAACTGTGGTGTTGGAGAAGGCTCTTGAGAGTCCCTTGGACTGCAAGGAGATCCAACCAGTCCATCCTAAAGGAAATCAGTCCTGAATAGTCATTGGAAGGACTGAGGCTGAAGCTGAAACTCCAATTCTTTCACCACCTGATTTGAAGAACTGACTCATTAGAAAAGACCCTGATGCTGGGAAAGATTGAAGGCAGGAGAAGGGGATGACAGAGGATGAGATGGTTGGATGGCATCACTGACTCAACGGACATGGGTTTGAGTAAACTCGGAGTTGGTGATGGACAGGGAGGCCTGGCGTGCTGCAGTCCATGAGGTCACAGTCAGACATGACTGAGTGGCTGAACTGAGCTGAACTGGTATTAAATCTCCCAATTGATCTCTCTTAAAATTCCTGTTTAAAAAATCTTAATAAGTACTCTAACATACAATAATGTGTTTATTTTTTTCATATCCCTCATAGTTTTTGTTAGTGTGGCTCAGTCACTACGTTGTGCCCAATTCTTTGTGACCCCATGGACTGCAGCTCACTAGACTCCCCTGTCCTTCACTATCTACCAGATTATTCCTCAGGCTAGTCAAGCAAAAGAATATTCAAAAACAAGCAATTAAAATTACCAATATATAGAGAAAATACAAAAATGATTAAGAGTATCGCTAAGAATAATAATTACTGAGAGAAAACAAGAGGCTGTAAAATTAAAATAGGAACAGGTGAACAGAAATCTATTTGCAAAACTCTCTAAATGGATAAAATGAAATTATCTGTTTCTATACCCTGCTGCTGCTGCTGCCGCTAAGTCACTTCAGTCATGTCCAACTCTGTGCGACCCCATAGATGGCAGCCCACCAGGCTCCCCCGTCCCTGGGATTCTCCAGGCAAGAATACTGGAGTGGGTTGCCATTTCCTTCTCCTCTATACCCTGATAAACCCACAGAATTCACTTTAATCAAACTACTCCAAGATAGGGATAATTGGAGAATATTTTAAATATTTGAATGTTGAAATGTTTTAAATGTAACTTCATGGGTAATTTCAGATATATTCTAGCTTTAATTTAGTATCAAAGTGTTCTCTTTCTTTTAAGACTCTGAATACTTCCTTTAGAGATAAGATATTAAATTGAATCAATAATAAATCTCACACAACATGTGACTATTAGTGCTCTTGATCCTTTCATTTAGAGTAATAAATTCTAGTGATTTGTTTCTCTCTACTTTCCTATATTTACTATATATTCTAATACCAGAAATTTATACACCACAGTGATAAAGAATAAAGTATTTATGGTTTGCAAAATACAAGAGTATACCAAAACTTGGACTTGCCTGGTGGCCTAAATGGTAAAGAATCTACCTACAACGCAGGAGACCCAGGTTCAATCCCTGGTTTGGGAAGATCCCCTAGAGCAGGGAATGGCTACCTACTCCAGTTTTCTTGCCCGGAGAAGTCTATGGACAGAGGAGCCTGGTGGGCTACAGTCCATAGGACCACAGAGAGTCAGACAGGAAATCTAAACAATTCTTCTTTTGTGTTATGATAACTGTGTTTTCATTTTTAAGTACAAAGAAATAAAAGACAACAAATATTCCACTGAAGCACAAATAACTCCTGTAATTTAAGTGGGTTATTGAAAGACATGAGTTAGAATAACCAAAAAACATTCAAATAGTGAGTCAAGAAGTTTTAATATGCATAACTCATAGGGAAAAGCTCCCTAGTATTTTCAAAATTATTGAATACTAAAAAATTTTGTTGTCTTTTAAATAGCTAAGAAATTGTGATAAGAAAAACAAGTTTTAGAGAAATCTCTAGTGCCCTGAAATCTATGTACATATAGAATTTCCTATATACATGAGCTTTTTTAGACCAATCTTAATAGTTTTAATGGATTTAGTATTCTAGTTTTCAGAAGTACAAAGTCACAATTAGATTAGAATGGGTCAAGAAACTAAAGTAGAAAGACACAAGCATGAAAAACGTGCCCATCTTCAGTCTTAGGTTCTTAATATACGTCTTAGAATCATTCCTGAGATGTTTTTAATATAGAGTATTGCTACTCATGCAACACAGTATAACTTACAAGAATTGCCACATAGGTAAGGATGAGAAGAGAGAGAAAGGTCATATTGATACGCAGATGCCAAGTACCAGTTGAAGACATTTATGGGCTAGATGGCAGTTCTCACAGTGCACATGATTTAATTTTTTGCTTAACAAAATTTCAGAGATCTTAATCAGCTGTAAAAATCAGCAAATTAGTGAAACAAGGTGAAAAAATTGACTTGGATACAGACATAAAACCCTAAACTTTTTTGGTTCCTGTTGTTTCCCATACTCACCGATAATGGCAATGACAGTGGACACGCAGACTCCAAACGCCCTTGTCCTAGGCTAATAGGAATGCCTCCAGTGACCAGTGACTATCAGGCAAGTGCTCACTGAGTCTTCATTTATCCAGTCATACTTTGTGGATTCTTTTGAGGCACCGCTCTTTCTGGTTGTCTTCTATGGACCTATTAGAAAATGGGTGTGATTTAAGGACCATAGAGAAGGACTGAATATCCTAAGTTAATTCTTAAGTGTTCCTGATTTTAGGTCTGAAAATTAGCAGTTAAAGCACACATATTTTGGACTTCTCTCATGGTCTACTGGTTAAGAATCTTCCTTCCAATGCAGAGGGCACGGTTTCAATCCCTGGTCCAGGAAGATCCCACATGCTCAGGGCAACTCAGTCCGTGGGTCACAGCTACTGGGGCTCGAGTGCCCTCAGCCCATGCTCTGCAACAGAGGAGCCACTGCAATGAGAAGTCCTTACATCACAGCTGGAGGAAGCCGGCACACAACAGTGAAGGCCCAGAATAGCCAAGAATAAATAAGCAAGTAAATGAAAAATTAAAAAAAAAAAATCCTATTTAAACAACAGTGCAAATTCTTCAGGGCAGAAGTAATTCTTCACCTGCTAATCATGTCTACCTTCATGTACCCAGAAGATCAAAAGAATAGCTTGTTAACAAGCAGAGGGAAAAAATAAAGATTATGGGTTCTTAAGAATGGACAAAGAAGGGATTTTTGAGGGTTGGAAAGTTATTAAAGTTAATCTTTAGCTACTCCACAAATTTATCTCTGACTGAACCCATTATCAAATATTCAGCAAAGAACACCAGAAGGAAAAAAAAAAAAAGGATTGTTCGTCTTAGGTTTATTTTTTGTTTTTATTTGCGGGAGGGGTGGTGGAGAAATTATTTTCCTGATAGGCCAGAAAGTTTGCCCATTCTCTTCAGGTACCTGAGAGATCAAAGAGACTTCAAAGCAAAGAAGGAAAAATGAACAGGCTATTGGAAATCTCACAGCAACGTTAGAACAGGATGCTCTGCTTCCAGGGACGTGTGGCACCTGAGGCCATCCTGTGCGGAGCCAAGATTAAGAATTCGTCACAACTCAAGATTCAATTTTCAAGTGACTGGGATTGAAAAAGCCCTGTGACTTCACATTCTGCAGTGTGATCAGCCATTTCCAGCTACATGGCCAGTGTTCGGAATCTGAATCGTATCAAGTTAGGTAAGAAAACTGAGTTCGATAATTAATACAAAAAGCCCCACAGCTTGCTTTTTCTATGGACTGCCAGAACAGTCTTTGGGGGATTTTAAATTATCAAATTCCTCTCTTCTCTTCCAAAGTTTGCACTGTAAATTTCAACCAGCAGCTTCAGCATCATCCAGCATTTGTTAGAAATGCCGAATACTGGATCCCACTCCAGACCTACTATGTCAAAATATATATCTTAGGACTAAAGTGCATTAGATATGTATGAGTTAAAGTCTGAAATACATTAATCCAAAATCTGCTTCTTTCATAGTAAACCAAGTCTATGGATCCTTGCCATGGAGAGCATAGACCACTGATTACTTGTGTGTGGCATCTTAATGACATATTTTAGTGATTCTTCAAAATCTGCATTTCTATTGACTCTTAATGTGAGTGAAAAGAGTAAAAGTAATTCAACACTCTCTTTGAATAGTACTAAATATTAATTTTCCTTCTTCTCCAACCCTTCTCTCTTTCTTGAACTCCCTTCTAACAATTATTTAAAACTCAACACTTAAACCCAATACAACCAATGATGAGACTGTAAATATTTACATATTCAATTCCTTACCAATGTTTAATATATTTTGTAATTATAAGTAACATTATTAAAAGATAGCTAATGTCACTAGTATTCAAAATAAAAGGTATATATAAGGTAGAATTTTGAATATGAGGTTTATCCTAACTCACACTATTGTCAGCTTACATTTCCACATTAAACCCCTCCCACTTCTCAAATTAAACATAACCAAATGGAAAGGCAAGCAAAGAGAACTTTCCTTTACACTAAAAATTCCTTTTTTACCTATGCTCTCTTTATTGGCTAGTGACATCTATGCCCTCACAAGTCATCTGGGTAATAATGAAGTCATATCCAGTCCTCCCTGTCATCCACATCTAATCTGTAGCTTCTATTTCCTTTCCATTCTTCTTCCAGAGCTGTAGTTCACTCAGATCCACATCACATCTTAAATGAACCATGGTGGTAGCTTACTAACTGGGTCTTTATGTCTTTAAGTTCTACCCTCTCCCAAATTATCAACCACCATTAAACTAAATGGCAAGTTAGATTTTGTCCGTCAAAATTTTTACCATATTCTATTACTTATAGGATAAGATTTTAAACTCCTTACCTTGGTGTTGAGACTCTTCATAGTTACACATTTGCAGACGTATCTATTGCTGTTCCTTCCATGTACCCTATTTTCTAGCCACTTAGAACTTCTAAACATCATTCGAGTTCAAATATATGTTCACTCTGACACCTCAATGATTTTAATGATCCTCTTCTTTCATACTGGACTTCCCTTTCCTCCTTCGCTCTTTATGTGCCTATTAATATTTGCTCAGTTTCTCGAGGCTGAGCTTATGATGACGCCCTTAGCCTTTGTTTGTCTTTCTTCACTTTGCCTTTTTTTCTTTCTCCTAAGTTCCCATATCTATGTTAACTTCATTACATTGCCACAATCTCACACTCTCAAGTGCAAGATGCTTAAGAAATAAGTTTCTAGATAAATTTCTTCTCTAAATAAAATGGAACACAATCACACCTATTCAAAATATCTTTTGAATTAAATATTTCTTTTGTTACAGCAGAGAGAAAATTTAAAGCTTGTCAAGAGACAAAGGATATTATAGAAAAATTTTATAAATCCTATAATTAGTATATGAAAAAATGGTTTTGAAAATTCAGATCAAAGGTTGAATCTTTTCTGTTGCATAAGAACCATTTCATGGGATAAAATATATGGAAAGACATTTAAGATACCCAAATGTGGCTTCTACTGACAAAGTAATACTAATTTCTTTTGATGAGAGATTTTCAGATATGCTGTAATTTATTTTTTAATCTACATAGTCCTAAGCATTGTACACCTACAATAGAAGGAAATTAACACTAGAATATAAGCTCAAAAAAATCATTTTTGTTCATTAATGTATTCCATTCATCTAGTACAGTGCCTAACATAGAACAGGTACTGAGTAAATAGTTATGTGAAGGAATTACTGGATAAATGAATAACTTAGAGGTGATTTGTACTTATCTGGGACTACTAAATCAGGAAGAATAAAATAAATATATCCATGAAGTAACATGTATGTGAAATTAAAGGATAATCACAGAGTAAAAGCAATATTTGTACTGGACTTCCTTCTGATATGCTTACAAATTGTTCACGTATGAATCACAACAGGACATTGATTTACACTTGAGAGAGGTAGTCACATTCTCCAAGGCTCAGAGAATCAATGGAATGAACTAGGAGGTTCCAGAGATTGCATATGATTCCTTTCTTCAACAACTGTTAGTAATAACTCCACTATAAATACACTTATCATAAACTACATAAAGTCAGTTCCTCACCCCAACTCTCTACAAATTTGTAGACAACAATTAAGGGTCATCATTTTAATCAATTAAGTCTTTAAAGTCAATCAAGTTATCTTTTTTATATTATTCTGTTTTCTTTTACATTGCTGTTATATATGCATTACTATAAAATTTAGAGACTACTTTTCTGATTATATAATCATGATTTCATGATTTAGTTTTTATGTTTTATAAGTAAAACAAAGGAAGTTGTATTTGATCTTTTTTTAAATTCAGACTAGATATTGTTAGTATAGAAGGAATATAATGATTTTTTTATATCTATGTTAAACTGTTATTCTTTGTATCCTGAAAATAATAATGGTGATAATAGCAATATTGAAAATAATAATAACAGAATAACAATACAAGTGGTCACAGTGCATCAGCCTCATACTTACTGTTTGAGGTGTATCATCTCATTTAAACCTCTCAAAATGAAACACAGGCACAAGTAGCATGTACAGTTTAACCCATGCAAAATGAGATTTATAAAATTGGAACTATTGTCTAGTTCAATGATTAATGTTGAATAATTTTCCAAGACAACAAATAGCCCGGTTAGATGTCAGATCTCAAATACATGCTCTTTATTATATATACTACATGATCCTACATGTGTTCTTCCAGTTTTTCTGATGATTCTGCTGCCCAAAGTTACATAGATAATTTGTTTGTAAATAACAAAAATATTGTCTCCCTTTTAATGTGGACTAGCTGAACTAGCCAATTAAACAGATTCAAACAAAACATGAAGCATAATGCAGATTTTGACTCTGAGGTTATATATTGTATATAGTTTTATTGGGTCAAGGCAAAAATTCTGGTCTTTTGAGGCAGAAATGATAATTAGAGTCAATTAAATTACACATGTAGATAGTTAAATATATTTCCATTTAGACTTGTTAGAATGAAAGATTTGATTAAAAAATTTCCTAGCATTGATCTATTCTTGCATTCACGAAATAAACCCCACTGGCTATGATGAATTAAGTTCTTTAAATACAGCTGGATATCATTTGCTGATAATTTACTTTCTATTTTTTCATCTATATTCATAATTGAAATTGATATTTTCTTCCTTACTCTTCATTGGGTCTTTTTATCAGCATTACAGGATAGCTTTTCGTCTTTCTCTATGCTCTGGAAACATTTAAATAGGCTGAAAATTATCTGTTTTTTGAGGATTTGAAAAAAAAAGTATCTTATTAAATGATCTCATTTCAGTCTTTTAGGGGATAGGGCAATATTCTCATTTAGTTCAGCTTTATCAGGCTTTCTATAATGACTTAGCCAACATTGATATTTTCCTACTGATTTATCCATCTCACAAAAAGAACCTTGAGATTAATGAGGTTCCTACAGAATGCATTTATTTTCATACTTCTGTATCTATTTTTATGCACTTTCTCTCTTAAGTGGTTGCCGACAGTATTTGGAACATCTGTCGTACAGACTGGTAGTTTTCCATCAGTGAGTCTCACTTTCCAAAAAACAAATGCAGCCCCTACCTTTCTTCACATCCCTGTCACTATGGTGCTAGTTGGGCAAGAAGTTAGCTAAGAGTAAGGAGAAGCAGCCATTTCAGCTAAACAGCCAGTGGCCACCTAATACTATCAAGCAACGTACCAGCTCCGCCCCTAATACGCCCCCATCAGTACTCCAGAGAGACAGGGGCGGGGAAATAGCCCCCCCTAAAACCTGGCGATGGACAGGGAGGCCTGGCGTGCCGCGATTCATGAGGTCGCAGAGAGTCGAACACGACTGAGCGACTGAACTGAACTGAACTGAAAACTTTGGTGAGACTTTCCCTACCCCAGCACGGGTGCACCCCTCACACTATCATGTACCAAGCAATCTTTGGTGGCCACTGAACTCATTAACTGCTCATAAATATTCCGTGCATGCATACATCTGATTATAAAGACTGAATTACAGGAAGGACGGGCACAGTAGAGCATCTTGTTCTATAATCTGCAACTGTCAATCAAGGACCCTCCCAATTATGCAAATAACTTTGCCTTAAAAACTCTGTACCCCAGCCCTCCCAGTCATTGCTTCCCTTGGCGTAGCCCACCTTTCTCTTGAGGTATTCTCTGTCCTCTCTTTCCTTACCATCAATAAACCTTCTTGCAACAGGTAAGACCTCAGATTATTCTTTGTATTCTTACCAAGAACAAAGGCCCCCAGGAGGAGTGGTCTCCAGACTCTCCTCCACTAACACTACTAGATTTCAGCTCTTCCAATCAAAGTACCCACAGAATTTTTTTTTAATTTACTTATTTTTTATTGAAGGATAATTGCTTTACAGAATTTTTCTGTTTTCTGTCAAACCTCAACATGAATCAGCCAAGGTGTACATACATCCCCTCCCTTTAGAACCTCCCTCCCACCTCCCTCCCCACCCCACCCCTCGAGGTGACACCGAGCCTCGGTTGGAGTTTCCTGAGCCATACAGAAAATTCCCATTGCTATCTGTTTTACATGTGGTAATATGTTTCCATGTTACTCTCTCCATACATCTCAGCCTCTCCTCCCCTTCCCCAAGTCTATAAGTCTATTTTCTATGTCTGTTTCTCAGTGCTGCCCTGTAAATAAATTCTTCAGTATGATTTTTCTAGATTCCATACATATTAGAATACAGTATTTTTCTTTTTCTGACTCACTTCACTCTGTATAATAGGTTCTAGGTTCATCCACCTCATTAGAACTGACTCAAATGCGTTCCTTTTTATGGCTGAGTAATATTCCATTGTGTTTGTGTACCACAACTTTTTTATCCATTCATCTTCCAATGGATATCTAGGTTGCTTCCATGTTCTAGCTATTGTAAATAGTGCTGCAATGAACAGTGGGATACATGTGTCTCTTTCAGTTTTGGTTTCCTCAGGGTACATGCCTAGGAGTGGGATTGCTGGGTCATATGGTGGTTTTATTCCTAGTTTTTTTAAGGAATCTCCATACCGTCTTCCATAGTGGCTGTATCAATTTACATTCCCACCAACAGTGCAAGAGCGTTCCCTTTCCTCCATACCCTCTCCAGCATTTATTGTTTGTAGACTTTTTGATGATGGTCATTCTGACCAGTGTGAGATGATATCTCATTGTAGTTTTGATTTGCATTTCTCTAATAATGAGCGATGTTGAGCATCTTTTCATGTGTTAGCCATCTGTATGTCTTCTTTGGAGAAATGTCTGTTTAGGTCTTTTTCCCACTAAGTCGTGTCCGACTCTTTGAGCCCCCAGGGCTGTAGCCCACCATGCTTTTCTGTCCCTGGGATTTCCCAGGCAAGAATACTGGGGTGGGCAGCCATTTCCTTCTCCAAGGGATCTTTCTGACCCGGGAGTTGAATCGGGGTCTCCTGCATTGCAGGCGGTCTCCGGCATTACAGGCAGATACTTTACTGACCATGCCATCTGGGAAGTTATGAACATTGGGTCTACGTCAACAAACTGAATAATCAAATCCCTGTGACCACCGCCCTGGTCACCGCGGCCTCCGCCTCCTCCCCTCCTGGGCAGCCCACTCGCCCGTCTCTGTCTCCGCCTCCTCCCACTGGACAGCCTCGCCCCCAGCACGCTCCTTCCTCCACGGGGCCCCAGGGGCCCCTCCCACCCCGGCAAGCTCAGGCGCCCCAGTCGCTGCCCCGGGCCGTCATGTGGAAGCAGGCTCCACAGCCTCAGGCGCAGATGCTGGAGGGGGACCCACGTGCAGAGGTGGACCTGAGCATAGCTGAGCCCCGGGGCCATGCAAGGAAGGAAGAAAAGCTGAAATCTCTCGTCACAGCTGTGAAAACTGCAAATGTGGACCCCAGCTTTGCAAACCCAGCGCCTACAGAACATCCGAACAGACAGCTGCTCCTGCAGCCCAGATGGGTCTAGCCTCAGCAGCTGTAAACTCTGTGGGCGCAAACAGCGGGGGGTGGGGGCAAGTCAGAGTCGGAGCTGCCCCCACCGCACACTCAGCACATCCAGACCGTGACTACTGCAGTCCTGCCATCCTGCAGGGGGCCTGCGCCGGGGCGAAAAGAACATCGGAGAGACGCCAGAGTGAACTGCTGGTGGACCTGCAGTCAAGGCGGGGCGGAGAGCAGCGCCAGCAGGAGTAACCTGAGAGCTGGCCCGGGGTGAAGGGGGACCCAGCAGAGAACACCCAGGGGAGGACTCTCCCCGTGGAGGTGTTCCCGTCTCACGCACTCTGCAAGCAGATCAGAAACACAGCTAAGAAGCACATCTGGGGCCTCTCCTCCAACAGGGCTTCCCCGGTGGCTCAGATGGTAAAGAATCTGCCTGCACTGCAGGGGACCTGGGTTCAGCCCTGGGTGGGAACGATCCCCTGGACGAGGGAAAGGCTACCCACTCCAGTATTCTGGCCTGGAGGCTTCCGTGGACTGTATAGGCCATGGGGTCGCAGAGAGTCGGACACGGCTGAGTGCCTTTCACTTCACTCACGACCCCAGCACCCAGAGAGCCGAGCCAGCCCTGTTAGGGGCAGGGACACACACAGAGCAAAGAGCAGGCCCCGCTCAAGGGCCGGGTCACCACCGCGTCAGCCATACCGCCTCTAACGCGGATAGCAGCCAGCAGGCGCCGGGGGAAGAGTTAGCAGAGATCTGCACCGAAGACAGCTGCATCGTGCAAGTTTGTGTAAGTAGTGTTCTCATCCCTTGTTGTTTTTGTCACTAACTTCTGTCTCACTCTTTGCGACCCCACAGTCTGCAGCACACCAGGCTTGCCTGCCCATCACCAACTCCCGGAGTTTACCCAGTCGGTGATGCCATCCAACCATCTCATCCTCCTTCGCCCCCTTCTCCTCTTGCCTTAATCTCTCTTATCACATTTGTTTTTTGTTTTTGTTTTTGTTTTTAATGGTTTAATTGTTACTTTGACACTTGTTTGGGAAAGTGTGTATCATCTGGTGACTCAGATAATAGAGAATCTGCCTGCAATGTGGGAGACCTGGGTTCGATCCCTGGTTCAGGAAGATTCTCTGGAGAAGGCAATGGCAACCCACTCCAGTATTCTTGCCTGCCTGGAGAATCCCCATGGACAGAGGAGCCTGGCAGGTATTGTTTTAAATCTAAGAATTGTTGTAATTTGTTGCTATTGATGTTGATGACATTTAAACCTCTGACAATAATTTCCATCTTTATTGCACACAAATCAGAAAATGGGTCTTATATAATTGAACCATTAGTATATATACAAAATTTGCTTGACATCTTATTGAATGGATACTCAATCTTCTCTGTTTCCACAATATTTAAACTTCTTAATAAATAATTTATATCCTGAAAACCTACTTACAAATTTATGTTTGGTTATTCTGGTAAGGGTTGGATTTTTTTTTTCATGTATTAAAAGTAACTCCTTGATTATTTTTTCATAGATTCCTGAAAGTTATTTTACTATATACTGTTCTTTGCTATCTACATTGGAAAGTAGGTCATCTCATCATTGAGGCCTGAATTTTTGTTTTCTATTTAAAATGTATTTTCCCTTCCAGGACTTTTACCTTGATGACAACTTTGTCTGAAATAAATATTGAATAGTTTTTCCTTTTTATTTGCACTTACTATTTCAACATTTGTGCATTAGTTTTTATTTGTTTTTGGTATGTTTCATGTAAACAGCATAGATTGGAATTTTATTACCTTTATTCAAACTAATAGTCTCTTCTTGGCAATATGATAAACACTGACATTTTAACTGAATTTTAAATACCTTTACATAAATAGATTTGTTATACAAATAGATGCACATATTCCTCTCTGTAGTTATACATTACATGGTGTTATTTTATTACTGGTCATTTTCAAGAAGTTTTAAAAACATTATTGAGGTATGTGTATCAATATCATGTAGATACGCCTAAAGGCCACCTATTTTAGGGTGATTTATTCATTTGTTTCAAAAATCTTGATCTATGAAGGATACGGCTATAAACACTGCATAATTTCACTATTCCATTCAGGAAATTCTCCTGGTATTTACTTCAGAGCTAACCCGCCACCTGGACAAACATTTTGCTTGTCAGTCAAGCCTCAGTTCATTACCCCTGCTTTGTTGTGTCACCAGAACTAAATCATGATGTCGTGAATTTAGCTTTATCTCCATCAGATTCCCTCTTGGAAAGATGGAAATCATTTGATCCTAAATTCAGTCTATAAGTTGCCCACTTTAGATTTCCCTTTTGAGACGCTACTAAGATTTTGCATTATTCTACCTACTGCAGAAAGTTCTAATAAATTTACCTTTAATAACAAGTCTGGAGCTAGTTTGTAAGACTGAACAGTATTAGAATCAAAACAAAGTGCTATCTTGATAAGGGGGTTAATATCCCTCATTTTTTCCTTGCGCATCCCCACAGTGCAATATCTAATATAACATGATTTACACCAAAGATACTGCAATTAATTTTACATTCATAAATTCTCTGAAACAATTAAGTTTAATTTGTATTAGCTTTTGAATTATATACCTTATTTCTTCAATCATAAATAATTTGGAATTATTTTATAGTTAGTGGAATATTACTGAAATATACACTGAAAACTTTTAAACATTTTTCAAAGTAATTTGTAAATAAATCTTTTATTATATGATTACTTATATTTTGAATACTTGGTATATTTGAATACTTTGTATACCTGATTTCTGACATTTGTTTGGATAAAAATTATCTCTCAAGTCTTCATAAACAATCTCTTCTAACATCTGGTATTTAATGTTTCAGATAGTTTGGAAGTTAGACTACTTCTTTTACTAATAATCTATTTTTCTTTTTCTTTTAATCTGTGTTGTTATGTATTGTGTTTTTCTTGTGTGCTGTTATAGATTTTACTTTTATTTTCTTATTCTTATTTTTCTTTTCTAGGTAAGTTTTTTCTAGAAGAGGGGTTTCCCTTTTTAAAAATTTTACCTTAAATGGTAAAGTTTTTCCTACAGGCTGTTTAATTTTGTATATGTTTGTAATTCTTAAGAGACATATCTCCAACAATCAGGCAATGTCTTGAGTAATACTTAATATAATTATTATGGTTTTTTCTCCTACTGAAATACCTATAATCTCATTCTTTGTCATTTCTTGTTATTTTCCTTTCCCTCTGTTATGAAAGAAAGTATCTTAAATCTTCAGTCACTTTAGTTCAGTCGTTCAGTCGTGTCTAACTCTTTGCAACCCCATGGACTGCAGCATGCCAGGCCTCCCTATCCATCATCAACTCCCAGAGTTTACTCAAACTCATGTCCATTGAGTTGGTGATGCCATCCAATCATCTCATTCTCTGTCATCCCCTTCTCCTCCTGCCTTCAATCTTTCCCAGCATCAGGGTCTTTTCTAATGAGTCAGTTCTTCCTATCAGGTGGCCAAAGGAAATCAGGACTGATCTCCTTTAGGATGGACTGGTTGGATCTCCTTACAGTCCGAGAGACTCTCATGAGTCTTCTCCAACACCACAGTTCAAAAGCATCAATTCTTCATTGCTCAACTTTCTTCACAGTCCAATTCTCACATCCATACATGACCACTGGAAAAACCATAGCCTTGACTAGACGGACCTTTGTTAGCAAAGTAATGTCTATGCTTTTTAATATGCTATCTATGTTGGTCATAACTTTCCTTCCAAGGAGTAAGTGTCTTTTAATTTCATGGCTGCAGTCACCATCTGCAATCTTAAGTCTTATATATCATTAAATCCTGATTTTTAATTTTTCTGATAAAAATTTCATTCATATGTGGGTATTTGTTTTCTTGGTTACTTCTTTATCTTTTTCTTCAGCTTTTTCATCTTATCCTGTCCAACCTTGATTGTTTTCCACATCAAGTATGTCAAAGAACTGTCTGAAGTAATTTTGTTTCTTCAATTAATAGCTCATTTTCAAAGGCACTGTCTTCTTGAGTCTTCCTTTGATGTTTTCTTTTCTCTGATCTGTCGTGCTTTTACTGTTCTCATTACTAAACTTTGAAGGCATTACCAGAGGCAGTGGCCACCAAGAGATCTGGGGCTGGTTTGCTTTGGCCCTGCTTAGTGCTTGGATGTCTGCTCAATTCCTGTTTTGGACACAGAACTGAGGACTAGGTTGATACACAGAAGTCCCAAGCTATCACCCAATTTCCAGAAAATATTCTGCTTAGACTACGGCTTCTTTACTGTTCTGTGCTATGAAAAGCTTTGGTCATATGTTGAACCATATGGAAATGTTTAAAAGTAAAGAAAATTCCAAGGAAAACCTGTATATTAAAGTCAGATATCATTCCACATTGAAAATAAAATACATACCAACAGATGTGCTTCTTGGTATTGGTATTAGTCATTAACACCAACAGCTATTGAAAGGTCTCATGACAGACATTTTGAGAAGCCACTGAAATATGGCTTCAAGTTATTAATGATTTCTTTGGGGGTAAAGTTGTCAGCCCTGCTAATTAACTGTGGCTTATTATTTACTTGAAAAGAATACTGCATTTTAGTTTCATATTAATGAAAATAAAGATTTCTTTTCTCGCAGCTAATGTCCAAGATCTCCTAATGTGGACTGCAGGTTAGGGCCCCTGCTCTCGTGTCATGCCACTGGAATAATCTGTTTGCTTGCCTAACATCTTAACACTCTAAATTAATGAATTCTATGCATAACCACGAGATACAGAAATACAATTTTCAAGACATCTCTAGTTTTGCCCTTATCCTTCATTTGTGGGGACTGGGGGCTCTAGAAGCTGTAAGAGGGAAAGGATTACACTCTGCCCTTTTCAAAAAGCCATACCTTGAAGCAGAGGGAAAACATGCAGTTTTCCTATTGGCACAGATCCTGTGTGTCCAAGAACAGTTAGAAGATACTAGTTAAATAACATAATATATTCATATTGTCCAGCAGGTCATAATGATAAGGGATACTGCTGTTTCTTGAATTGTCTCCTATTTAGATTGCCTATCAAAGTTTATTGTCAAAGAGTTCCGTCATCAGTTCCATCTGTCCGATTTCTGTGTGACAATCCTGACATTTTGGGAAGTGATCTGGAGGTAACAATCACTTCATGGTTGCTGTTCAGATGCCAAATTACACTAAAGATATATCAAACCATTTTAACTTTACACAGATAGCATATACACAGCCAAAACATAATTTCCAAGGTACAGTTTGGTTTTTTGAAACTGTATGCAAAATCAATATCGTATCATTGCTTCATAAGATAAATAATTTCCATAAATAAAATGGATCAGAGCTACCTTGAATATAAAATCCTGGGAACAACTTTTCTATTTGTTAGGTTTATCTTAGGTAAAATCACTCACTTGCAAACTAGGATTTTCTTTTAACACACACAAATATGCATATACACAAACTATAACATTGTACTTTATTCTATGCTTTCTGAAAATTCCAACCTTATAAAGTAGTATACTCTTTTAGTCATACATAGTAGATAGATAGATAATCAATATGGTTATACTATCATTTCTTTTTCTTATTTCTATAGCAGGTCAGGAATGAGGGGGAAAGCTCCAATGATATTTTATGATAATTATAATGTTAAAATTGTATGTGTTCTAAACTGCTGCATGGCCATCAGCTCAAGAGTTATTTTCGGTTTCTGCCTCACTATGATGACACTGGGCTTGATCTCTCGTCCAGCTCTGCACAGAACCACAGAGAACAGAGGACTGGTAACAAGTAACCATGGAAACCAAACTCCACAAGTGTTTGTGCAGAGTGAGGACGGTTATATTGCTGTGGAATTCCATTTAAATGTAATTTTCTGATTGCCTTATGAGTTCAGATTCTCCAGAAAACAAAGCATTTCTCGAGTCAATAGGCTCTTCATCACGTGCAGGAACTGTGCTCTCTGTCAGGGAAAATGGCATTCCATAAGACAAATATTTTCAAGACATTTACAAAGAAGAAATAGACCAAACTATCCCAGTTGAAAACATTCCTTGGCAAGGAGCAAAGGAAAGGTTTTTCTTCCTATTGGGCTGGAGAAATTAATTCTGAGAAAAGAACAGTTATCCTAGAATGAAGAAATCTTTACACTCCATTATCAGATTGACTGCTCAATGTCTTTTCTGCCCCTTTTCAAAAGGAACTATCGACTAAACAAAACCCACAGAGAGAATCTTTGGGTGTAGAATTTAGAAATAAAATATTGCCTTGTTCTTTGTGTGGGTAATAAATTTATCAAGAGTGTATCTGCAAAATTTAACCAAGTAGATTCAGCTGAATATAACAAAAAGCAATTGGGTATTCAAAGATGTTTTCTCCAATGCTTTTCTGAGGAGACTTATGAAACTCAAAGTTGAAAAGAATAGTGATCAAGGAATATCGCTGGTAATTTGCAGATTCCCACACATTTCTGTATCTAGACCTTAAGGACAAAGCAGGTGCTAGGTCTCTTATATTTTTGCTCTAAATTCCTATGTTCTTTTGGTTTTTTTGTGTGTATTCGGACTATATAAATATTCCCCAGGCATTGACATTTTGTGGTTCATTATCTTTGACAACATAATGTGCTATAATAAGGCTGCTTCTCAGTTCCCACCCTGAAAAATATCTCAGGTTAAAAGTAAAATGAGATATATATTTGACAATAGAGCTATAGACAGGAATAGTAAAAAAAAGGGTTCCTGAGGAACCTCCTGGAGACTATGATGCCTCAGTTATGGTAAGGACTATTAACACTAAGGACCAACCATCCCAGAACTCATCGATTTATGGCTTTTCTAAGTAAATTCTCTTAAAACTTACTCAAACGGATTTAGATGTGAGATAACAGCTACCTGGCCCTAATTATTGCATTTGGTTCTGCAAACAACTTTGAAGACCACATAGGTCTTACCAGTAATTCAGGTTCCAGGAGAAACTTTTGTTATTCATAGTCAACTAAGAATAATCAAGCATTTTTGGAATACTCTGTTTCTGACACTGTGCTGAAGGGAGATAGAAGAAAAAGGCACTCATCCTCAGAGATCTTAGTGTAGCTGTCTAACCCCCACACAGAGGTGAAGGGTCCATGAGACTGTGCGAGAGGCGCAAAGGAAACAGGATATAGGCATCTGGAACCAGGGCAGGTCTGTGCAGGACAGAAAAAAACAGGGCTGAGAACTCTAGAAGAGGGGAGGGGACTTGAAATGCGTCTAATGGGTAGCACAGTCTTAAGAAGGGTAAATTTCTCTTAATGTTCAGATTTAGATGTGATTTTTAAAGTGTGTTCATTAAACAGTAATGTATTTAGAAGAGCATATAAATTCAAAGTGAACAGTCGTAAATTTGAGTCACCTCCATGCTTGTGATATTTTATGGATGATCTTAGAAACATGGGATTTCAATTGAAAAGAAACAGATGTTAAAACAATTATTTTTGTTATGTCAGATGTTTATAAAATGCTAGCATAACAGTTGAATACTTCAATATGGTGCCCAGAATTGTTTTCAAAAACAAGACAATGGGAAAAAAGAATGTAAACATCCTGGGAAAAATGTAATTATACATTGCACTTCTTGCTGATGCCAATATTATGAATCTTAGATTAGAAGGCCAGTTATATTTTTAATGCTTCCTCTAGTTTTAACCACCAAAAGTGCAGAGCTATTAAATTTAGCATCTTTGTTACCTTACAATTCTTGCAATAAATCAAAGAAATCTAAATTAGACACTATTGTCTTTGCAAAAATAACATGGTAGCAGTATATATCACAACAATTTTCACAAAATTCTTACTGAATTTCAAACTTTCTATTCCACTTTAGTCAATTTTTGAGAAGACTTCAGGAAATAAATCACTTTATCATACATAATGCTTTCTGAAATTTGCTTCATTGGAAAATAGATTAAAATGAGTAATTAATAAGACACAAGTGCCCTTTAAACTTAATCAGTGTAATTTTTCTTCATTCTTACAAAGTTGTAACCTCCATCTAACTGAATTAACAGTTTGATGATCAAATTTATCAGTTCTGGGAATTAACTGAATGTTGGCCCTGAGGATGAAGAACTGGTAGCCTACCCTGTTTAGTCTGGATGGACATGAAAACTGTTTGGATATGGAAAGGGATACCTACCGATGCCTGTGTCATTTTCAAATGAGTTTTTGAGTTCGGTTCCCTAAAAACATACGACATACTTTATATCTTGAGACAATCAGCAACATCTCTGAGTCTCCTTTTATTCATTCTGCAATGTGTGCCCTACTGCTAGGAACAGATGTGGGGCAAACAGGATAAAGCCACAGAGAGTTCCACGGTAGGAACTTAGGGGTAGAAATACTATATCCATGGTTTTTTGTCTCCCTCCTTCCCCTCATCATAGTCCCTTAATCCAGAAAGCTCCTTCACTTTTGTTTAAGAAGATGAAGAACTTCACTCACATTTTCAACAATCCTAAATCCTGGATCTCAGCCCTCATGCACTTTATTTCTCTGCTCGGGATACCTTGCTGCCAGGTGTTCAGAAGAGAGGTATGATAACCAACAGGCAACCCAAGGGCTTTGTGTGCTGAGTCCGCTGCACAGACAAAGGTGTATATGCATATTTATGTGAAAATATAGAAATTAATTACATTTTAAATAACAAATGCCTAGATTAAAATAGGAAAAATAAAGATGTATGTGATCAGATACTTTAATAAATCTTTTTGAAATGTTTCTATTCACAATATTCATTGATACTTATTGATAAGGTGCCCTTGATATTTAATCTGAATTCACCTATCTCAGTTTGGTGATTTACCACAAATCAAATTGGGAGTTGAAAGTTCGATTACAAAGTAACCCAAGAGTATGATAATTTTTAAATTTATTGTTATTACTTTTTAAATAATCCTAAAAAAAAAACAAAAGACTATTTCCAAGATACTCTATTACTATCATGCAATAAATTATGTGGGCTTCCCATGTGGCTCAATGGGTAAAGAATCCACCTGCAATGCAGGAGACTCAGGAGATGTGGGTTCAATCCCTGAGTCAGGAAGATACCCTAGAGGAGGGCATGGCAATTCACTCTAGTATTCTTGCCTGGAGAATCCCATGAACAGGGGAGTTTGCTGGGCTACAGTCCATAGGGTCTCAAAGAGTCAAACAAAACTGAAGTGACGGAGCACACAAGAAATTATTTAATTATGAACTGTAAATAAAAATGATTTCTACTTCTAACTTTGATAGAATTTTCCTTGGTGCTGGACTTGCCTTCTCGCCAACAGGAATGACTTGCCTCTATCCAACAGGAACACTGGATAAGCATGAAACAATATTTTTTCAGATTTTGGGAAAACACACAATACAGGTCTGTGATTCTTGAGAAAAACACAATGGGAGAAAATGCTGAAATCTCCCTTTCTTATAGGCAGCCATTTACAGACTCAGAGTAAAGAGAGGGACCTAATCAAAGTGAAACAACATTTTGCAGGACTGTCGATACAAAGATATTGGGAGATTATAACCTATAATGGAAAATTCCCTCAAAAGACAGGCACTGTTGGGTGGGGGGATAAATTAGGAGTTTGGAATTTTAAAAGTGAAAGTTGCTCAGTCTTGTCCAACTCTTTGCAACCCCTTGGACTATACAGTCCATGGAATTCTCTGGGCCAGAATACTGGAGTGGATAGCCATTCCCTTCTCCAGTGGATCTTCCCAACCCAGGGATCAACCCCAGGTCTCCTGCATTGCAGGCAGATCCTATACCTGCTGATCCACAAAGGAAGCCTTGGGATTAAAATATCTGCACTATTATGGATCTCCCTGATGGCTCAACTGGTAAAGAATCCGCCTGCAAAGCAGGAGAGCCCAGTTCAATTCCTGAGCCAGGAAGATCCACTGGAGAAGGCATAGGTTACCCACTCCAGTATTCTTGGACTTCCCTTGTGACTCAGCTGGTAAAGAATCCACCTGCAATGCAGGAGACGTGGGTTCGATCCCTGGGTTGGGAAGATCCCCTGGAGAAAGGAACAGCTACCGACTCCAGTATTCTGGCCTGGAGAATTCCATGGACTGTATAGTCTACGGGGTCACAAAGGGTTGGACACGACTGAGCGACTTTCCCTTTGACTCACGTTGGCTTCCCAGGTGGCACGAGTGGTAAAGAACCCACCTGCCAATGCAGGAGACATAAGAGACACAGGTTCTATCCCTGGGTCTGGAAGATTCCCTAGAGAAGGAAATGTCTACCCACTCCAGTATTCTTGCCTGGAGAATCCCATGGACAGAGGAGCCTAGCAGACTGCAGATCATAGGGTCACAGAGTCAGACATGACTGAAGTGGCTTAGCATGGGTGCATACATTATAAATAAAATAAATAACAAACAAAGACCTACTGTATAGCACAGGGAACAATAGTCAATATCTTGTGATAACCTATAATGGAAGAGAATGTAAAAACAAAGAATAAATGTATTTGTGTGTGTGTGTGTGTGTGTGTGTGTATATATATATATATATGTACCTTTGTATAACTGAATCACTTTGCTGTATACACTTTGTTAAAACAACATTATAAATAAGCTATATTTCAATTAAAAAAATTTTAAATGAGAGACACTCTTGAGAACTACTAAAATGAATTAATCAGTTAAGTCTCAGATATCTTTTACATTTCAAAAGAATAAATAAGCTAATTAAAAGAATTATGAACAACGCTATTGATTTTAAAATCAATTATGTTGTGATTTTGCCAAAACAGTTGAATCGAAAATCTTATTTTCTCACTGGAAATATTTACCTTGTTAGCCTTTTTCCTTTCATAGTCTCATACAAATGGTTGAATTTCACCAGATACGGGAATACTGGCATCTCATCTATGTCATCAGCCTCCTGGTGACTGTACTTTTATGACCCTGTGGTCCCTCACTTTCAAGCACTCCACCCACAACTAGTTTGTTTGCTTGTCCTTCCACTACACGGGATCTGTCAATCATCATTAGAAAATCACTCAGGACATTTGCTTGCTTGCTTTTATATGCAGACTATTAACCACTGCTGGGAAAAAACCACATGTCTGTGCCAAAGCAAAGTTCCTCCGTGCAAGCTCAGTTAGTAATCCTTCTGCAGCATTCTCCAGCAGCCTTTCTACCAGCCAGGTCTCCTCGAACATCTCCCAGTTCTCATTCCATCCTCACCCCCACACAGACCTTCATGCCCTTTCTCTGTAGAGGAAATGTATTTTCTTAAACCAAAGCAAACATAGTCACCACGTAGCAGAAATTCCTTCAACTCCCTTCGCCCACCACAAGTGAATTTATCTTCATTGACCACCTTCCCTCCCTCTCCTATAGCTTAGTTCAGTTCAGTCGCTCAGTCGTGTCTGACCCTTTGTGACCCCATGGACTGCAGCACACCAGGCCTCCTTGTCCATCACCAACTCATGGAGTCTACCCAAACCCATGTCCATTGAGTCAGTGATGCCATCCAACCATCCCATCCTCTGTCGTACAGAGGATGGGATGTCCTCTCCTTCTATAGCTCAGTGAGATATAAGATCTGAGTACAGAGTTACCCGTTCCATACTTCCTTTGAACTTTAATGAAACCCTGGACCTCTTAAGGGACATTTTTGTTCAGTATTTTTTTATCGTTTTCTTTTGTTTTCTTACAGTGTATGATCATCGCTGCTGCTGTTAAAAAGATAAAACAAAAATTGTTCTTAGTTTTCTCCATATATTATGAATATTATCTTTCTCCTTTTTTCACAGTTAGTTCCCAAGGGGACTTTCCCTTTGATTCCTAGTTACATTTCCACGTGTTTTCTGTTCCCTTAACATCACCAAATCTGCTCTCAAGGAGGCCAGGTTTGTTGTCTCTAAGTCCAGGTGCAGGAGACTCTTCTCAGAACTTACGTCCGCTGACCTTTCCACACTGTTTGATTAGTTCCTCTTTCTTCCTGGGGCCTTCCCGATGCTGTTCTCTGTGAGATTTTTCCCAAATATGCTGGCCACTCCATTTCCATTTTTGTCATTAGACCCATTTTTGTTTTTTCCTGATTTCATTTTAATAAGTTCATTTTAACCATATAAATTTCTAAATAACACTCTCAATACTATAATATGGAAAATGAACATGGTGGGTTTCTTTTGAAAATCATTCAGTCTGTTGACTTGATATAGAGAAATCTCACCAAGCAGGGAACTGAATGCTTTACAGAAGAGCTTCTACTTTTAGAAATAAAGCCTCTATTCTTCAAATGTGTCCTGCGAGAAAGTTATGTAAAAATCTTAATAGCAATATAATCAGACTATTACCACACAATTGCACCATAAAGAACACCAGTCATGGATATAATCATAGAAAATTGCCAGACAATTGCAACATTAAAATGCATCAATCACAGATACAATCACACAAATGACTACAATCAGTAGTAAAACTTAAAGCAATTACAATTTTTAAGGAATTATTATGTGAGAAAATTATCTAAATAGCAATACAAGGTTTCTAACTTTTAAATAAAAAATGTGTCTTTTGTATGAATGCCTCCCCACTAGAAGGACACTTCTGCAATAATCTCTAGTTCTTTCAAATGTCCTGGCCACTTAACTATCAATGTATCTGAACATCAAATTTCAATTTCACAGAAAAGATTGTTTCTAAAACCTAAAAACATAAAGTACACTGCTGTTTGAAAATTTTAAGAGTGTCCTACAGAAAAAAAAAATTTTTTTTTAATTCAAAAAGGAAAAGTATCAATTTGCAAGCCATTTAAATTGTTTTCCAAAAGTGACTTTGCAGCTGTTGCAAATAGATATGAAAAGTTAATAACACTATGTATTATATATATATGTGTGTATATATATATATATAGTGTTATAGTGTATACACTTATAGTGTATATACTCAGAGAAAATTGAGTGACCAGAACTTTATAAAGACAAAAAAGCACGCAAATCACCGTATCTAATATTTGAAATGTCATAATTTTTGTTTTTTTCTTTTTGCTTTTTTCTTTATTTTTATTGACAGAGGTCACAACAAACTTAGATATGTTTAATTCAAGCCTCCATACTTTAAAATGAAAATTCTGTTCTGTTGTAATTACCCAGTGCAAAATTGCCACAGGCACATTCGAGCCAGACAATCTTGTTTCCCATCAGGGCTCTTGGACTCCTTAACTGACAGAACTTGGTAAGAGGCCAGATGCGGCTTCAGGCAAGGCTTTATGGAGACTTGCGCTGCATCAAAAGGGAGCAAGAAAAACTACCAGATGCCTCTGCTCACCAGCAAGGGCGGGAGTGTGCACTGCTCAGTTAAACCGGGGTGAGGTTATGGGCTTCCCTCATGGCTCAGCGGTAAAGAACCACCTGCCAATGCAGGAGACGCGGGACCAGTCCCTGGATTGGGAAGACCCTGTGGAGAAAGGAATGTCTACCTCTCCAGGATTCTTGCTTGGAGAATCCCATGGACAGAGGAGCCTGATGGGCCAAAGTCCATGAGGTCACAAAAGGTCGAAGAGGTCTTAGAAACTAAACAACATCAACAAAAGGGTCAGATTTGTGGGTGGAGCCTGAGGGGTGGTGTGGGGAAAGCAACAAGATGGCGCCGGCCAGGCTCGCGGCCCTGTTCTGCAAACAAGGGCCTCACCGGGTTGTGTAAGAGCAGGCGCCCTACAGCGCCGCGCATGCGCGCATGAGGCGCCGGCTCCGTCATGGGCGCTGTGCCTAACGCTACAGAAGCTTCGCCTGTAGGAGCCCCGAGGCCCGGGTTGTGTCTGCTGGAAGGGCCGCTGCACCGGCGGGAGGGAAGAAACTCGCCTGCAGTTCCTCCGGCCCCTCGCCCTTTCTTCCCCTTGGCTCGGCCTTGCCTACCTTGCGTTGAGCGGACAGTCGGACAGTGCGGACGGCGAGACGGGCGGCTCGGGCGTCTTCCCGTCGCTTTGGCGGCGCTGGCTGCATGCATCATGCTCAGGACCCTGCCTTTGCTGCTGGCCCATCGGAAGTGACAGTCATATTTTGGCCTTTTTGTCTCTTATTGTTCATAATTGCCCCCAGCGACTCATGCTTGCAGTTATTTTTATGCCTGTGTAGCTTCTTTGTGTTCTGTTGCCTGAGACGATGTTTGTCCAAGGGCAAGCGCTGCAGCAAAGCATCCCAGGCCCCAGGTCGCAGCCTGTCCGCCTCTCGGTGTCAGAGACCGTCACCGTCTACACCCGCACGGCACCCCGTGCTTTCCCCAGGCGGGCAGTCCATTCTGCCCTGCAGACTGGCCGTCTCTTCCCCTTGGATTTGATGTGAGTACTTGACTGTGTGGATCATAATAAACGGTGGAAAATTCTGAAAGAGATGGGAATACCAGACCACCTGACCTGCCTCTTGAGAAATCTGTATGCAGGTCAGGAAGCAACAGTTAGAACTGGACATGGAACAACAGACTGGTTCCAAATAGGAAAAGGAGTACTTCAAGGCTGTATATTGTCACCCTGCTTACTTAACTTGTATGCAGAGTACATCATGAGAAACGCTGGACAGGAAGAAGCACAAGCTGGAATCAGGATTTCCAGGAGAAATATCAATAACCTCAGATATGCAGATGACACCACCCTTATGGCAGAAAGTGAAGAACTAAAGAGCCTCTTGATGAAAGTGAAAAAGTTGGCTTAAAGCTCCACATTCAGAAAACTAAGATCATGGCATCCGGTCCCATCACTTCATGGCAAATGGATGGGGAAACAGTGGCTGACTTTATTTTTCTGGGCTCCAAAATCACTGCGGATGGTGACCGCAGCCATGAAATTAGAAGACTCTTACTCCTTGGAAGGAAAGTTATAACAACCTAGACAGCATATTAAAAAGCAGACACATTACTTTGCCAAAAAGGTCTGTCTAGTCAAGGCTATGTTTTTTCTAGTAGTCATGTATGGATGTGAGAGTTGGACTATAAAGAAAGCTGAGCACTGAAGAATTGATGTTTTTGAACTGTGGTGTTGGAGAAGATTCTTGAGAGTCCCCTGGACTGCAAGGAGATCCAACCAGTCCATCCTAAAGGAGATCAGTCCTGAAGATTCATTGGAAGGACTGATGTTGGAGCTGGAACTCCAATACTTTGGCCACCTGATGCGAAGACCTGACTCATTTGAAAAGACCCTAGTGGTGGGAAAGATTAAGGGCAGGAGGAGAAGGAGACAACAGAGGATGAGATGGTTGGATGGCATCACCGACTCGATGGACATGGGTTTGGGTGGACTCTGAGAGTTGGTGATGGACAGGGAGGCCTGGCATGCTGCAGTTCATGGGGTCGCAAAGAGTCCGACACGACTGAGCGACTGAACTGAATTGAACTGTGACTGAGCACACTGACAGTACTGAGATCTTCAAAACTGGAAAAAGAAGCTCTGAAGAACAGTATCCTCTTAGACGACAGACCCCGCAGGACTCTGCTGCACACAAGTTGGCCTAAACTTTTTAGCTGTCTACCAAAACAAAGCCTGGAAGATGACCAATTGGGCATTTAATTATAACACGTTATTTCTTGAATGGAAATGTTTAAGGAAAATTTAACAAATTTAAATAATCCCAAATGACTTGCTGATGGATTAACTTTCCCTAAAAGTATATGGGTTCTTCACACTGAGGAAAGGAGAATTTTACATGAATATGGCAGGGCAGCAAAAGCTGTAGCAAAACAGTTAAAAGTTTAACTCGGCAAGGACAGAGGATCCCTGGGAAATTGACCAGAAGGGGTCACTGAAAGTTGCTAAACACAGAGCTTCAGTTCAGTTCAGTCGTTCAGTCGTGTCCAACTCTTTGCGACCCCATGAACCGCAGCACGCCAGGCCTCCCTATCCATCACCAACTCCTGGAGTTTACTCAAACTCATACCCATTGAGTCAATGATGTCATCCAACCATCTCATCCTCTGTCATCCCCTTCTCCTCTTGCCCTCAATCTTTCCTGGCATCAGGGTCTTTGCAAATCAGTCAGCTCTTTGCATCAGGTGGCTAAAGTATTGGAGTTTCAGCTTCAACATCAGTCCTTCCAATGAATATTTAGGACTGATTTCCTAAGATAGAGCTAAGATCAAGATAATTCATGCCATCTATCCTGAATCAAGCAATAAGCTAAAAATGCCTACTCTTCCAGCTCTGATTGAACCTCTGTTCCCAGAGCCCTAATCAAAATCATTACTCTTATTGTCAGTTCAGCTATACCGGAAGCTAGATTGACCTTCTTGATCTACTTTTAGAAAGTACTACTATATTAGTAAATAAATATGTAAGTTATATACAGCATATAAGTAAATACATAATGTTGAATGACAAAATTATAGTAAACCCTTGTCTTAAATTCTACACTATCAGAAATAAATCCTTTGCTTATGATTATTATTTCAAAAAGAACTATATTAAAAATGTAAACAGACATTTTTCTTTGGAAAATTAAATTCAAAGCCCTATACACTAAGAAAATGAGACATTAAAAAGACCTAATACTTGGAACTTGGAAATATAAATAATTGAAGGGTCCTCAAATTCAAAAAAACAATATGACTCACTTTTATTCTCTCCTAAATATTGGTGGTACTGTAATTTATTTAATGCTCTTAAAAAAGTTTGTCACTTTTCGTATTACTTTCCATCAGGCAAGATAAAAATACCCAATCTTTTATTAATATGAAGCTTTGTTTTTATGTGTCAGTGCTCACACTCAGTCACTCAGTAATGTCTGACTCTTTTGCAAACCCATGGGCTATAACCCACCAGGCTCCTCTGTCCATGGAATTTCCCAGGCAAGAATACTGGAACAGGTTGCCATTCCCTTCTCCAGGGGATCTTCCCGACCCAGGGGTCAAATCAGTGTCTCTTGTGACTCCTGCATTGGCAAGAGCATTCTTTACTACTGTGTCACCTGGGAAGCACTTTACCAAATGCTTTCATGTGTTGTCTTTTTCTCATCATTTTCTCTATTTTACATATTAGAAAATTGAAGCTTGGAGAGGATTAGTGCAACTGATTGTTAAAAAATGTAGACTGCAAATCTAAATCTTACTCCAAAGTCTGGGCACTTAAACTGTGATAAAAGTCCTCCATAAATGACTAAGTTAGATCGGCTTCACTCTTAAGAAAAAGCAACTCAACTTTGTAAGTACATTGCAATGTAATTAAATACAACATTGTCTAGTCATCTTAAAGAGTTAATAAACAAAGGTAACCCAAATGGAACAATTTACAAAGTCTCTAATCAGTTCTTTCCAATAATGTCAGATTATGAAGCACAATGAAATTTTAAGGAACAATTTCACAGTAAATAAAACTAAAGAAATGTGACAACTAAAACTAAGGAGTTATCTTGGAGTAAATTACAGTCGGGGGAGGGAGAATGTAGGTGTAAAGAACATTAGTAGGCCAATTCAAGATAAATATGGACTGTAGATTAGATAACAATATTTATCAATGGGTATTGTAATATGTATCAATATTTATCAATGATTTCTGATTTTTATGATTTTCCTATAGTACAATAGAAGTTTTTGTGCTACTTTTGCAGAAGCTTTAAATTATTTCAAATTATATAAAGATAAAAAGTGACTGATAAAAGCAAACAAATAAGGCAAATAGGAAGAAAATGATTAATTAAGCTTTATGGTTTATATATTCTGGCAAATACATACACCAGGGTAATAAAAAAGGAAATGAGTAAATACGTTGCTTTAACTATATTACTATTTGAGGAAAGAATATTATGAATTCCCTGTAGTGTATCTCCAGGTACATTATAGTTGTTTTCTTTTTTTTTTTTTTTCAAAGAATCTTTCAGAGCTTTGCATAAGAAGATTTGACTAATACTTTAAGAGTTTATTAACTTATGCTCAACTAATCTTGAATTACAATGTAAATCCCTTGAGAGAATATGATAGTCATGTAAATACTATATAAATGCACTCATAATTTTAAAACTTCATATTAACCTCCCCTATGCTACAATTCTATGCATTATTTACTAGATTGACAAAAGCACAAAGGTCTAAAAACACATGCTATTTGAAGGTGTGGGAAACACTTTCATGTATTACTGGTATGAATAGAAAGTGGATTTAGTCTGTATATAACTAGAGATTATTACACTAAGTGAAATAAGTCAGACAAAGACAAATATATGATATCACTCATGTGGATCTAATTTTAAAAAATGATTCAAATGAACTAATATTCAATACCGACATAGAGCTACAGACATAGAAGACAAATTTATGGTTACCAAAGGGGAAACGTGATGGGGAGGGATAAATCAGGAGCTTGGGATTAATTTATGCAGAGTTAAAGTGAAAGTGTTAGTCACTCGGTCATGTCTGACTCTGTGATCCCATGGACTGTAGCCCACCAGGCTCCTCTGTCCTTGGGATTCTCCAGGCAAGAATACTGGAGTGGATTGCCATTCCCTTCTCCAGGCGATTGTCCTGACCCAGGGATTGAACCTGCAACTCCTGCATTGCAGGCAGATTCTTTACTGTTTGAGCTACCAGGGAAATCACTATATAGAGAATAGATAACCAACTAGGACCTACTGTATAGCACAGGGAACTCTACTCAATATTCCACATAACCTATATGGGTAAAGAATCTGAAAATAAATACATGTATTTGTATAACTGAATCACTATACTATACCCCTGAAACTAACTGAACAACATAAATCAACTATATTCCAATAACACTGAACAAAAGAAAATAGATTTAGCTCAATGGGAAGAATTTGGCAGTATCTAACAAAACATTATATGTGTTTACCCTTTGACAAGAAGATACCATTTTAGGAATTTACTCTTAAGATACACTTCCAAAAATAAAATTAAAAGACATACTCCACATACAAGACATTATATAAATAACTGTTCACCACAAAATGAAATACCATACAGATTTCACAAAAACATGAAGTAAATTTTTGTGAACTCATATATAGTGATTTCCAGGATAGGCTCTTTAAGTGAAAAAAAATAAGTTTAATAAATATCTATAATTCACTTCTTTTTCAGATAAGAATGAATTAGGAGGAATATTTAATAAGTATTGTCTAAATTTTGAAAAATAAATACGGGAGGTGAAATCCTGAAGCTAATGAAACTAACAACTGGCTGAGGGTGGGTGACCATAGCACAGAAAAGACAGGAAAACACGGGTTCCTGGGCAATGCTGACTCCAGGGCTACGGCAGGGAAAGAATAAGCCACAAAAGCCTTCTTGTCACAGAAAGTGAGGAGTTTATTTTAAAAGTTACAGGAATATATCGAAAGTATTCCGGAGCCAGCCTGAAGAGGCCCCAGTGGCCACATGAGGGATGGTTTGGGTAGCAACATGAATAAGAACATGTTTGTAAAAAAAAAAAAAAAAGGAAGCCTATATCTCTATTTTTATTAAATAAAAAGATTTACAAAGAGAGGAAAAAGAAAATCTCTTCCTGTGGATAAATATCAATGAGCAAATATTGAAAAACATTACAGATTAAGGGGAGGGGGTTTCAGGATGGGAGTGACATGTGCGCCCGTGGCTGATTCACGTCGAGGTTTGGAAAAAACCACCACAATATTGCAAAGTAATTATCCTCCAATTAAAATAAAGCACTTAATTTTTTAAAAAGACAAAAAATGTACTGTTTTTCACAATCACAGTAATAACAGAAATAATCAATGGGTGCTAATATTATTAATGGATTTATGTAGAACTTGATATTCATATCCTCATCATTCCCCCCACAGATTACTTATTAAAAAGAACTTGTACAATGAGTGAACCTGAGAGAGAACCCTTAGCGAGGCAATCAAGCCATGTATCACCAAATAGTGGAAGAGACTGACATCATATTCTGTACAGGAGACACAAACATCACCTTTGTAGCCTGTCTGGCAGAAGTGTTTCACCTCAATCAATTCACTGAGAACATTAGACGAATCCGTTTTGAGGTGTTTTCTTCCAATTTGGAATCATTTGACTCTAATTATTTTCAGATATTGCTAAAATTCTGTCGAGATGGTTCTCCCTCACTTCAATTTGTTGTAATAAATTTAGTTTTGATTTATTAGCAACACTTCCCTCATAGCTCAGGTAAAGAATCTGCATGCAATGCAGGAGACTCAAGTTCGATTCCTGGGTTGGGAATATCCCCCTGGAGAAGGAAATGACAATCCCCTCCAGTATTCTTATCCTGGGAAATCCCATGGACAGAGGAACCTAGTGGTCTACAGTCCATAGGGTCACAGGAGTCGAACAGGACTTAGTGACAAAACCACAACCACCATCACAAATGTTTACTTTTATTAACAGACTAAGGGGAATAACAATTGAATGCAGTGTGTTGTTCCTAATGTACTCAGGGACATAAAGTATATTAAGAATTCTGTTGGACTAACTGAGGAATTTGAATATGGACTATACTATCAAATAATTATTGTTTTCAAAGTTATATTTCCTGATTGGGATAATTTTATTTTGGTAATGTAGAAGAATATTCATGTTTTTTGAAGGTCCATGATAAAGTATTGGAGAAAGACAAAGCATGATAAAATGTTATCCTTTGATGCATGTACTATTCTTGCAATTCTTATATAGGTTTAAATTTTTTTAAATAAAAAATGGAAAGAAATTAGTGCAGAGAACTATATAGCAATATAAATACAATTATTTTGCTGGTGCTGCTAAGTCACTTCAGTCATGTCCGACTCTGTGTGACCCCATAGATGGTAGCCCACCAGGCTCCTCTGTCCCTGGGATTCTCCAGGCAAAAATATTGGAGTGGGCTGCCATTTCCTTCTCCAAGGCATGCACGTATGCTAAGTCGCTTCAGTCGTATCTGACTCTGTGTGACCCTATGGACAGCAGCCCACCAGGCTCCTCTATCCACTGGATTCTCTAGGCAAGAATACTGGAGTGGGTTGCTATTTCCTTTTAAATTTCCTTAAAAATTAGATTTCTAATATTTTAGCTTTGTTTACTTTTCCTTTTTTTTTGTTTAAATTATTTCTATATTAATTGGCAAATTTAAATATATTTCTCACTTCTCAAAAGTGATTTTAAAACTCTGGCATCTCAACTCAAAAGTGATTTTTAGGTAGTCTTGGGAAAAGTCCCATAGCTATTTTTTAAGTTCTTTTAATTCATTAATGAGATATTGTTACCTCATTAACAGCAGAACCAAAATATTTCCAGCTTAGCATTATGTTAAATCACTAATGAGGACATATGCACACTACTACATGCAAAATAGATAACTAAGAGGCACCTACTTTATAGCACAGGAAATGCTGCCCAATCTTCTATAATGACCCATATGGAAAAACAATCTAAAAAAGAGTAAATATATGTGCACATATAACTGATTCATCTGGCTGTACATCTGACACTAATAGGACATTGCAAATCAACTGTACTCAAATCTTTTTTTTTTTAATCATGAGAAATGGTCTTTGACCAAAATGTAAAAGTATCACTTTTAAGCATCAGCAGGTCTTTCTTTTACTTACCCTGTATGACTCACTTAAAGGATAAATCGCACACCGCTCTGTTTCCTGCTGATTAGAAGTTGCTTCTAGCACAAAGCATGAGAGAAAAATCATGAATGTTTCCCAGAAACCCACAGAGCAATGTTGTTCCACCTCTGCAGAACATTACCAGAAACATCTATCTGAACCACAGGTACCTGGAATGGGTGTCAGAAGACATCGAAAATTTTGAATTAACATGATTTCATCTTTTTCCTTCATTATGGAAACTGCTCACCTGTGAGGTGATCAGTCGCGGAGCCCAGCTACCAAGATCATTTAAGCAAAACGAATATCCAGCTACTTGCTGCTAAGGCGCTTCAGTCGTGTCTGACTCTGTGCGACCCCGTGGACTGCAGCCCGCCAGGCTCCTCTGTCCATGTGATTCTCAGGGATCGATCCCTCATCTCTTATATCTCTTGCATTGAAGGGCAGGTTCTTGACCACTAGCGCCACCTGGGAAGCCCAAAAACATTGTTAAATCTGTGAATTTTTGTGCTAAGGAAGTTTACATGGAAACATAGAGACTGGTTTGTGTTCTGCAGAGGCAGTGTAAGGACAGAAGGTTTGGGAGCTTCGGTCATGATCACAGAAAGAATCCACAGGTATTGTTTGGCATACAAGAAACCTGACCCAGGGTCCTATAAAAAGCGAACTAACAGAGAAACAACTAATAGAAAACCTAGAGTCAAGACTAAGTAACTGGGATAAGAAGTAGAAAGACTCAACAAACCAAATTGAGAAATACGTCTTTCTTCTGAGCATTTTAAAGCTAATACTTTATGAGTTTCATGACCTCATAAACAAAAAAATTTAGAAAACAAAAAAGATTCAGCAGATGGTAGCATGGAGTTTGTAAAAATATTCTGCAAATTTAGTTTTGTCTCATGTCTGCGAGGGTTTCCTAGGTGGCACAATGTTAAAGAATCTGCCTGCCCATGCAGGAGACACAAGAGATGCGGGTTCGGTCCCTGGGTCAAGAAGGTTCCCTAGCATAGGAAACGGCGGCCTACCCCAGTATTTCTTGCCTGGAAAACCCCATGGACAGAGGCGCCTGGCTGGCTACAGTCCACAGAGTTGCAAAGAGTTGGACATGATTGAATGACTGAGACACATAAAAATTGATCTCCTTAGCACATCGTCCAAGGCCCGAAAAAACGTATGCTGGTGAGTGGATACCTGAATAAGTAGACAGATGCTTCTCTGGGATTGCCTGTGCCAAGAGGACTTCTCTTCCTGATGCTACCAGTAAACACTCTTGAATCTAAGATTTATAAAAGGTGGCTTCATGGTGGACAGAGTTCACCACAAAAGTAGGAAGTACCACTTTCTTTGTTCACATTCCTCTTACATGGATCTCATAATATTACTGACTTATGATACCAATGCCTAACAGACAGCTTAATGAAGTAGCTATTTCAAATATATATTTTTAATCCCCACTCCGTTGCCCTCTGGCTCAAATACCTGGAACAAATGGAAGGGGGAAAGGGAAGCACTAGAGCTAATGGTTAACATGATCAACACGGACACCAAAATTGCCGGTCTTCTATAATCTCCACCTATTCTCTTGTTTTTCTAACTCTTTCTTTGGATGAGTTTAACTTGGAAGAGTCCTTATATATCACGCTAAGAGGATCCACAGGCCCACCAATCATAATCACATATAACTGACCTTATATGACTATTATTTAGTTTCATGTCCAAATTCCCCTATCACAAGTGGTTTTATTAAACATTGGTTTAACCCTCACAATTAACAAAGTACTACCATTATAAGATTTACATTTATATTTCTCCATTAGCAACAAAATAATCTCTGAAAATGAGATTAGGAAAAGTCTAGCAATAGAGAATATGATATTTGCAAAGTTTTAAATGCCATTCATTTATTCATGCAACTATTCATTCAACAAATGCATACTGACCATCAATTTTCAACCGGGTATTGACCATCAATTTTTAAACTATTAATTTTTTAGCAGAGACTCACACTTTGGCCAATGAAGTGGCTTAGAATAGTGAAGCCATGTGTTGAATAGCAAATAGCACATCCTTGGGAATACCACGCCTTATAACAAAAGTTTACTCAAGTGTGAAGTAGTAAAATGTTGTTCTCTGCCACGGGTCTTCCTGGACCTACTTAGTTAGTCCTTGGAAATCACCAGTTGTCTTGTGACTATGATCTCTACTTCATCAGTATGTATATTGCCTCCAATCCATCCACAAATGGGTTGGGATAGATCAGTGTTTTGAGATTCTTGCAGTAAATTCAATTTCAGTAAAAAAAATTTTGTGGTATATGGGAAGTAGTATACCTTTTTCTGCATTCAAAATAGGATGAAATTATAAGAAACATTTACTATAGGAATATTTTTCCAACTAAGCACAAAATTCTTTCTCCAAATAAAATATTACCCATGTAGCAGCCCAGATTCCAGTTTGGCACTCTAGACGTGTTGGTTTAACACTCTCAAACCCTAAAATTCTGCACCACAGGAAAGTCAGACTCTCCTGTTGTACTTATACAAATGTCTGTGATGACAGTTTCATGGAGTCCTCTGCTTCAGTAACCCTTTCCAAGAGAACTGCCCCTTAAGTAGAATGTTAAATATTTTTTTTTCAGCACTGGTAGAAATAGAAGTTATGAGCAACATTCACGATTCAATAAGTTCTATTCACTAAAAAAAGTAGAGTCAGGTGTTACATCACAGAAACACCGCAATTTCCAATGGAAGAGTATCAGCAATTGGTCATCCTACCAAAGAAAAACTTTATTGACCCACCTTCACCAAGTGTCAGCCTCTATACTGTTTTTCTCTCTCTCTCTTTCCTTATCTTCTTACCCACCCTCAAGAGATTTCTCTACAGTACAAAAGTATTTTTTCTTTATTAGACAAACCAATTAAGCATGCCTTTCTCTTAACTACTAAACAAACTGTTAAAATGATCCTGTGAATACCAGTACCCACCTCTTGCTATGCAAGGAAACTCAATATGGAAACAGATCAATTAGAGAATCATTTTTAGTTAAACTGGGGGTGAGCTCTGAGAAATCCACCTTCTCTCTCCAAACCCTTCACACCCAGGGTTAAATGAATTTCACAGAGCTACTTGTAAATAACTTCCTAAGAGGCTGTTCCCCTACATTTGCAAATCTGAAAGCTGCCATGACATGATAGTGACGTCATCCTGGATGAAAACGTTTAAGCAGCGACTGCTGTGATTGCTGGGCCGTGCTCAGTCGTGTCCGACTCCTTGCGACCCCAGGGACTGTAGCCCACCAAGTCCTCTATCCACGGGATTTCCAGGCAGGATTACTGGAGTGGGCTGCCATTTCCCAACCCAGGGGTTGAACCCACATCTCCATGTCTCCTTTACTGGCAGGCAGATTCCTTAACACTAGTGCCGCCTGGGAACCCCAAGCAGTAACGTGATGTGAACTGAAAGTCGCTCAGTCGTGTCCGACTCTTTGTGACCCCATGGACTATACAGTCCATGGAATTCTCCAGAATACTGGACTGGGTATCCTATCCCTTCTCCAGTGGATCTTCCTGGAATTGAACGGGGACCTCCTGTATTGCAGGTGGATTCTTTACCATCTGAGCTATGAGGCAAGCCCAACTGAGCTATGAGGGAAGCAGTAACATAGTTGATTAAAAATTGGTGAAAGCTCATGATCTTTGACTTATCTAATCATAACAACATAGCCAACACACACACATGCACACACAAAACAAAAAATCCTGTAACTCTTTACTGAAATATTAGTGTGAATAAGATCAAATCTCTTTAGGACTTGGAAAACAAAACAAAAAATTATGACAAATAAGAAAGAATCCAAGAAAAGATGCCTTTTATATACATATGTTGAATGTTCATAAATTCTAATTAAGCATATTTTAGAGTTGACGATATTGTACTTTTTATGATTCCTAAGAATCCATTCTCAGTACCACAAGCTATTTCTCTTTTTTCTTTGTTTATTCATTGAGTCTGACAGTTATTTTTCTTGTTATAGTGAACTTGGAAAGTTAAAATTTTTATGATAATCATCTCTAGCACTACTAAACAGTAAAAAGCGAACACTTGTTGAGTGCTTTTAATGTGGAAAACATATTATCTCCATTTGAGAAAAGAGGAAAATAAAGAAGCTCATAGAGAATAAATAATGGCATGTAATTTGCTCCTTAGGAGCAAAACATGCTCCTAGTAAGTTACAGAGCAGGAATGTGAATGCAGTTTGAAATCCAGGCATCTAAACCTGACAGTGAATATAGTTCAGAGACTTGCACTGATGTAGACTTTTACTCTGCTTTTCACTGAAGAAAATGTTTGCCTCCTCCATGGTTTAATAGGAGAAGAAATCTGTAAATAGTTACAAAAATTTGATTCAATAAACTTTTAAGCACCCAGAGATAGCCAAATCTTATAATTACACAGTGATGAATAGTACAGCAAACTATAAGGTATTCCATTTTAATTTCATAATTTCAATAACCTTGTGACAGAGACATTTTTATTATCTCTCTACTTTTGGTGGCACTGAGTCTTCACTGCTGCACGCAGGCTTCCTCCAGATGAGATGAGCAGGGGCTTCTCTCTAGTTGCAGGGTGGGCTTCTCTGGTCTCAGAACACCACCCCTAGGGCGTACAGTTGCGGCATGCAGTGAGATAGATCTTATTATCTGAGGAGGCCTTACAAATAGCTGAGAAAAGAAGAGAAGTGAAAAGCAAAGGAGAAAAGGAAAGATATACCCATCTGAATGCAGAGTTCCAAAGAATAGCAAGGAGAGATAAGAAAGCCTTCCTCGGTGATCAATGCAAAGAAATAGAGGAAAACAAAAAAATTAAAAAAAAATAAAAAAGAAATAGAGGAAAACAATAGAATGGAAAAGACTAGAGATCTCTTCGAGAAAATTAGGGATACCAAGGGAATATTTCATGCAAAGATGGGCTCAATAAAGGACAGAAATGGTATAGACCTAACAGAAGCAGAAGATATTAAGAAGAGGTAGCAACAATACACAGAAGAACTGTACAAAAAAGATCTTCATGACCTAGATAACCACGACGGTGTGATCACTCACCTAGAGCCAGACATCCTGGAATGCAAAGTCAAGTGGGCCTTGGGAAGTATCACTATGAACAAAGCTAGTGAAGATGATGGATTTCCAGTGGAGCTATTTCAAATCCTAAAAGATGATGCTGTGAAAGTGCTGCCTCAATATGCCAGCAAATTTGGAAAACTCAGCAGTGGCCACAGGACTGGAAAAGGTCAGTTTTCATTCCAATCCCAAAGAAAGGCAATCCCAAAGAATGCTCAAACTACCACACAATTGCACTCGTCTCACACGCTAGTAAAGTAATGCTCAAAATTCTCCAAGCCAGGCTTCAATAGTACGTGAATCATGAACTTCCAGAAGATGTTCAAGCTGGATTTAGAAAAGGCAGAGGAATCAGAGATCAAATTGCCAATGTCAATCCTAAAGGAAATCAGTTCTGAATATTCATTGGAAGGACTGATGCTGAAGCTGAAACTCCAATACTTTGGCCACGTGATGTGAAAAACTGACTCATTTGAAAAGACCCTGATGCTGGGAAAGACTTAAGGCGGAAAGAAAAGGAGCTGACAGAGGATGAGATGGTTGGATGGCATCACCGAGTTGATGGACATGAGTTTGAGCAAACTCCAGGAGTTGGTGATGGACAGGGAAACCTGGCGTGCTAGAGTCCATGGGGGTCTCAAAGAGTCAGACACGACTGAGTGACTGAACTGAACTGAACTTTTATAAAACGGAATTTGGTGACAGTCAGTAAGTCAAAGGAAATCTTCTGAATGGAAATCTACCAGATATTTTTTTCTCTAGCCTGTTTCTTTCCCTTACAATTATAAATGCTCAACTGCATTTGTTATTTTATCTCTATCTTGCTCTTGGTTGTGTGAATCTGTTTGGAAGCACAATGCGTACATTGACGGAGGGTGAAACAGTACTACTAACTAGATTACCTTCTCTTGATTGACATTTTCTTGGTAAGCAGTGACATAACCTAGGCAGTTTTCTGCATATACTTAAAACATGCTATCTGGTCAGTTTGGAATACCCTTAAATTTACAGATAGAGTTGTAAATATATTTACAAATTTTATTTTATTTAATCATAGAAGTATGTCTTTTTGCTTCAGTTTATTCTCAACTCTTGCATGAGCCTTGCTCTTTTATAGTTAGAACAAAGAATAAGACATAATTTTGGCTTAAAATGACAAAGAATTTTTAAAGATAAAAAGTAAACATGGAGTGCTACTGACAATATGTGAAGTTTGGATATAGAAGAGATTTTCATTTCATTTTCAGATTTCCTGAAAATCTTAATAAGAAATAATGATAGGTAAAACATAATATGTAATATATATAAAATAAAGCACAGAACATACACATTTAAATAAAACTCAGGATGATTTTACTAGGACAGAAAGGATAGCCCTAAAGATCAAGAAGGAAAAGTAAATAACTTGATAAGAAAATATGTGAAATGATGCTGAGCCTTGCCAGTGCTTGCTAGTCTGAGCATGCTTGCTAGTCTGGGTAACTAAGGGATTGAGGACCCCACACAGATTAGGTCTATCTACTGTCTGCATTTCATGACATTGTCAAAGCAGAAAACCTCACAACTAACCAAGTTTTAAAGACATCTCAAAGATTGTGTGAAACCAAGAGTTAATTAGAAAACCATTAATGAGCTTTCTCTTTTACTTTTCCATGTACTTGACTTTCACTTTGTCGGCCTGAGGCATCTTCTGTCTAGAGGGAGAACAGGATTTCTTACAGGGAAAATGCAAAGAAAAAGAATATATGAATATTCAATTTCTGGGATGTAGATAGAGTTACTCAGTGAGGCTATAGTAGTCTTTCAGATCAGCCTACTGTATTTAGATTCCCCCCCCCCCCCCCCAAATATCCTGGTGGGCACCTTAACACATGAAAACCCAAGACTGGTCTTTCCAAATCTTAGAGTTAAGAGATCTCCTTTAAAAGGGCTATTACTTCTTCCACCTAGACAATAGAAGAGAGACGGTATTTTAAAAAGTAGAAGAAGAGATTGCTTCTTCTAGCCTGCGGGTTGATAAGAAGAAGAACCAGGGAGAACAAGTGAGGGATGTACGCGTCACTCATGTTCTGTCCTGGGCTTTGTTTGCAAGAGGTCCCCAGCAATCTGCAGACGAGAGAGATGCATGACCTCCTACTGAAGGACTCCGTGGCACCTGGAGAAAGCCCATCAGTGGGCTTTCTCCAGGTGCCACGGTCACATAAACCCCTCCATGGGTACCTGCTGCTCCCATAGGAGGCGGGGAGGCGAGAGGATGGCTGGTTCACTACATGGAACATATCAGAGTACTGCATGTTGGTCAAGGTTTAGTTTGGGCCTTTATATTTCCTCCCATGAGGAAGTTCAAAGTAACTTAAACACCAAATAAATTTAATTAAAACTTTCTCTGCACATTTGAGTACAGTGTAAGCTAAATTTTGTGGCCCAGCTCCAATTGTAATGAAGATCACAAGATAAAGATATTTGATTTTTTAAAAAATCATGAGAATACCATTTGTCAAATCAATAGCTAAGGATCAGCTTAGAGCCAGATACTTCATGATATTAAGATTTTGATGATTATTCTTTATGATTATATTCACATTGAGCTTTTCTTCTGAGAACTCCAAGTAATTTACACACTTTAACTCATTATTGCCTTCATGTTGAATGAAAGAAAAAAAAAAAAAAAAGAACCCATTTAGTCAGAAAAATAATTTAATTGTATTGCCAGTTAGTAGTTTAGTCATAAAGAAATAATGCTTCTGATTTGCTAAGCAGTGTTTGATACTTTTATCAGTTCACTTTCCTTCTTTATGTTAGTGAACATGTTTTTGTGAATAATTTGCAAATGGGAAGATTCAATTAAAGAATAAAATTGTTATTTTGAGCAGTATTTCTATAGATGAATATTTAAAGGAAACAGAGAAAGACAAACACTGTAGAGCATCACTTATACGTGAAATCTAAAAAACCCAACAAACTAGTGAAATAACCAAAAAAGAAACAGGTTCACAGATATAGAGAACAAACTAGTGGTTGGGGGGCGGGGAATGCGGATAGGGCAAGAGACTGGTAGAGGAGTAAGAGATACAAACTATTATATGTAAACACACACTTAAAAAAAAAGAAAGAAACAAATAAACGTGTCTTTGTCCCAGCCCAAGCATTCCACTTGGAGTAGGAAATGGCAACTCACTCCAGCGTTCTTGCCTGGAGAATCCCATGGGCAGAGGAGCCTGGCAGGTTACAGTCCATAGGGTTACACAGAGTTGGACAGACAAAAGCAATTTAGCATGCATGCATACAACCACTCCACCGGCCACATGCAGACAGGGAAGTACGGGTCAGTGCTAACCGAAGCCTACGCTCAGTTGTGGACCTTACAGAGTCTTGATCCCCTTGTTCTGCGCTGTCAGGCCCGTGAGAATCTCGTAACACAGTCAGTGTTCCTTAACTAAAATACTAGTTTACTTTTCCTCTGAGTCCGTGGCTCCCCTGAAGTCTGCAGGGCTTTTGATACATTCCTGGGGGTGAAAGACGGCTTAGGAAAGAGAGAGGTCCTCCTAAAATGGTTCAAGCAAAGAGTGAAATGGAGGTGGGCGCATGAACCCAGAAGTTTCGATCTTCGAAAAAAGCAGAGTTTAACCATTTTGTGAGCTAATCGAAAGCAACCTTTTTTAAAATCATTTTTTGACATGTTCACACTGCTTTCTTCCTTCCTTCCCTCCTCCCTCCTTCCCTTCCTTCTTTACTTTTTCTTTCTTTCTCTGGACTGCTCTGGGTCTCGGTTGCTGCTTGCGGGCTTTCTCTGGTTGCAGCGCAAGGGCTTCTGGTTGCCAAGGTTTCTCTTGTTGCATCGCACCGGCTCTGGGGAGCATGCGCGTTCCAGGGCTATTGGTGGTGTCTCCTGGGTCCTAGAGTATGCAGGCTTCAGGAGCTGCGGCTCATGGTCTTCGTGGCTCCACAGCATGTGGAATCTTCTTGGACCAGGGATTGAACCCACTTCCCCTCCGGGGGCAGGCAGATTCTTATCCACCGTGCCAGCAGGGGAGTCCCAAAAGCAAATTATTTAACATGAAGCTGCACCACACGCTCTACAACATCTTGAGTCTATGATTTTCCCCTAATTCATGTATGACCTCCAATTGTGAGTCTTACAAAATCTACTGAGCTGTAAGCTACGTACGGCAAAGACATCCTTATTCACCTTTAAATCCTCAGCTTCAGACTTAATGCTGGCCCTTTAATCAAATGAATGTTTTATGAATTAATAATTCCATCTTTTTTTTATAATTTTGCTGGAGTATAGTTTATTTATAATATTGTGTCAGTTTCAGGTGTATAGTAAAGTGATTCAGTTATACATATATTAGTATATATACATATTATTTTTCAGATTATTTTCCATTATAGGTTATTTTTAATACAACATATTGAATATAGTTCCCTGTGTTATGCAGTGAATCCTTTTTATTTCTCTGTTATATAGAATAGTGTGAATCTCCTAATCCCATGTGAAAGTGAAGTAACTCAGTTGTGCCCGACTCTGCGACCCCGTGGACTGTAGCCCACCAGGCTCCTCTCTCCATGAGATTCTCCAGGCAAGAGTACTGGAGTGGGTTGCCATTTTCTTCTCCAGGGGATCTTCCTGACCAAGGGATCGAACCTGGGTCTCCAACATTGCAGGCAGACGCTTTAACCTCTGGGTCATCCCATACGCTAACTTATCCCTCCCCTAGAGATTATCATACAAATTGAGTAAGTCAGACAGAGAAAGACAAATATTCCATATATTTTATAATAATCTCTTCATTCTTTGAAGCCCACTAAAGTGCGACAGACCGCGCAGAAGCGCAGCCGTGAAGAGCTACCCCTCGTCCGAGGTCAGGGGTGGAGACCGAGAGCGCCAGGCTGCGACAGCGCAGGAGCGGCGCGGAGGAGCTTCCCCACGCCCGAGGTCAGGGGCGGCGGCCGAGAGGAGCTTCCCCACGCTCGAGGTCAGGGGCGGCGGCCGAGAGGAGCTTCCCCACGCTCGAGGTCAGGGGCGGCGGCCGAGAGGAGCCACCCCACGCCCGAGGTCAGGGGCGGCGGCCGAGAGGAGCCACCCCACGCCCGAGGTCAGGGGCGCGGCCGAGAGGAGCCTCCCCACGCCCGAGGTCAGGGGCGCGGCCGAGAGGAGCCTCCCCACGCCCGAGGTCAGGGGCGGCGGCCGAGAGGAACCACCCCACGCCCGCCCGAGGTCAGGGGCGGCGGCGAGAGGAGCTTCCCCACGTCCGAGGTCAGGGGCGGCGGCCGAGAAGAGCCGCCTCACACCCGAGGTCAAGGGCGGCGGCCGAGAGGAGCTACCCCACCTCCAAGGAGCGGCTGCTGCGGGGGCACAGGAGGAGCTACCCCACGTTCAAGGTCAGGAGGGGCGGCAGTGAAAAATACCCCTCCTCCAAGGTAAGGAGCAGCAGCTGTGCTTTGCTGGAGCAGCCGTGAAGAGATACCCCACATCCAAGGTAAGAGAAACCCAAGCAAAATGGTAGGTGTTGCAAGAGGGCATCAAAGGGCAGGCACACTAAAAGCATAATCACAGAAAACTAGCCAATCTGATCAGAGGACCGCAGTCTTGTCTAACTCAATGAAACTAATCCATGCTGTGTGGGGCCACCCAAGACGGTCGGGTCATGGTGGAGAGGTCTGACAGAATGTGGTCCACTGGAGAAGGGAATGGCAAACCACTTCAGTATTCTTGCCTTGAGAACCCCAAGAACAGTAGGAAAAGGCAAAAAGATAGGATACTGAAAGAAAACTCTCCAGGTGGTAGGTGTCCAATATGCTACTGGAGATCAGTGGAGAAATAACTCCAGAAAGAATGAAGGGATGGAGCCAAAGCAAAAACAACACCCAGCTGTGGATGGGACTGGTGATAGAAGCAAGGTCCGATGCTGTAAAGAGCAGTATTTCGTAGGAACCTGGAGTGTTAGGTCCATGAATCAAGGCAAATTGGAAGTGGTCAAACAGGAGATGGCAACAGTGAGTGTCGACATTCTAGGAATCATCGAGCTAAAATGGACTGGAATGGGTAAATTTAACTCAGATGACCATAATATCTACTACTCTGAGCAGGAATCCCTTAGAAGAAATGGAGTAGCCATCACGGTCAACAAAAGAGTCTTTTGGGAGGGATTGGGGGCAGGAGGAGAAGGGGACGACAGAGAATGAGATGGCTTGATGGCATCACCGACTCAATGGACATGAGTTTGAGTAAACTCCGGGAGTTGGTGATGGATAGGGAGGCCTGGCGTGCTGCAATTCATGGGGTCGCAAAGAGTCAAACACAACTGAGCGACTGAACTGAACTGAACTGAAAGTAGAATATTCCTAACTTCCTCTGGTTTGGTACTGATCCATTCAAATACATTTTTGCTCAATTGAACCCTTTAAATTTTTGATATGCCCCAGTTTATCTTTTAACAGTTCTGGTGTCAGAAGAGTTAACAAAAGGAAACCCTTGAAAGCCCCCAGGAGTAACATGCATATATAGACTTATATAAACCTGTAGACAGATGCAGAGATCTTATAGCTCTTTTTTTAAAAAAATTTAGCCTTGAGACAAGTTCAATAATGCAAATATCACTTAATCATAAGAGAAAAGTTGGATCCAAATTGCTTCTGGTGAATAAAATAATGTTACCTGGTCGGATAGCTAAAGTTGCTACAAGTATCTGTGGGGAATACTTCTGGAAGTCATCAAAAACAGAAAATCCTTGATTTGTAATGTCACCAAGATCATCATGACACCTACTTAAAATTTAAAAATAAATAGTTCCCTGCAATGATAAAGACCTAAAGAACAATTGCATTTATAGGAAGAAAAGTTAATGTAAGAGAGACACATTAATAAGGCTAATAATATTCCAGTGGTCAGGATCATAATGCAAGTTGAAAATAAATATAGTATGACAGGATTTTTCTAATATTTTTCTTTCTGCTTTATAATTTTTTTAAAAAAATTACATAACTCTTTTTTAAAACAAAATCTCATAGTTGTCTTAAAATTGAGGTAGGTTAGCCTCGTAGGCTACAGCCCATGGGGTCACTAAGAGTCGGACATGACTGAGCAACTTCACTTTCGCTTTTCACTTTCATGCATTGGAGAAGGAAATGGCAACCCACTCCAGTGTTCTTGCCTGGAGAATCTCAGGGACAGGGGAGCCTGGTGGGCTGCCGTCTATGGGGTCGCAGAGTCGGACACGACTGACGTGACTTAGCAGCAGCAGCAGGAAGATATAACTTAAAAGAAGAAAAAGAATCACATTCTATAGTAGATTAAATGTAAAATGTAATAAACACATATAAGACTTTTAAATAATTGCTTGCCCTGTTACTCCAAAAATGCAGTCTATAAACTGGGCTGAAGAAACTGAACAATATTGTTGAAGAAATTTGAAAATGATGCACAGACTTAAAGTTACACATATCTTCGAACATAGAGAAATATTTGTCTGGAAATTAGAAGTAATATTAGAAGGTAAGTAATGAAAATAACATGGTGCACTTTCACTAATTAACTAAAATTTGTCATAATTTGTAAATATTTTGCTGTGTTTATTTATCTATGTTGCATCCAGAAGATGAATAATAGAAAATGTAAAAGAAATAAACCAAAGTCTGAGTTTTGTTAGTTATGGTTTAGAAAAATATAGTGAATCTCTCATTTTAGTTGTGAATACTGATTTTGGTATGAATCTGATCATATTCAAACTTTTCCACCCAGTGCTTCTGCAAAGATTATAACTAACATTAGTGTAGTTTAATTGAAATTTATTGAATTTCATATATTTCAATACTTCAAACTATTGAATTTATGTTTTCAAGCCTAGTGCAACATTTTAACTAGAATAGCAATCATTTGAGCACAGAGGCACTGTTGATCTTGTTTACTGCTTTATTCCTAACTCTTAGAGTAGGGACTCTGTCTATGTAGTAGATACTCATTAAATATATGCTTAACAAAGGACTGTTTGGGGTCTTTCTTATGGAAAGGTGTGTAAAATTATTTCTTTTCTGGAGACATCGATGCCATAGAGTTTTTTAATTCATTTGACTTGGATTTTTAAAGCAAGATCAAATGAGATTTCTAAAATGAGAATGATAACAATAATGATACTGCCATCATTATAATCATCAACAACTATGAGAAACAATTACTAAGGGAAAAGCTTGTAGAGTTTAATATATTTTATTTTACTAGTCATTTTTCAAAGACTGTCCTATTTTAGTCATGCAGAAAATATTTTCTTTATTTCAAATAAGAAAAAATAAAAATCCTCAGAGTCTAAAAAATGTACCCAAGGTCACAGGGTATGCAAAGATAAAAGCAAGCAATCACATCCAAACCTGTTTGCTTTTTATACTCTATCATATTCTTTCTCAATTTAGCATGTGTTAGTCACTCCGTCATGTACAACTCCCTACTCCGAGACCCGATGGACTGTGTTCTGCCAGGCTCCTCTGTCCATGGAATTCTCCAGGCAAAAATACTGGAGTGGGTTGCCCTTCTCTTCTCCAGGATATCTTCCTGGCCCAGGGATCAAACCTGGTCTCCTTCATTGCAGGCAGATTCTTCACTGTCTGAGCCACCAGGGAAACCCTGGCCCAGACAGTAAATATTTGATATGTTTATCACCAATAATATTTACATGATTGCATAGTATTAATAGGTATATTAATGGTTGATTATTCAATTATAACGCTGCTGAAGAGCTTTATTTTAACTTCACTTTCTTTAAATTTTAACATAAAGTGCTTCAAACATACCATAAATATGACAGAATCAATATCAAGCTTCAACACTCATTGGAATTTTTCTGTAATGGTTTCATCTATTCTCCTGTTTCTCTTTTATGTTTGTCTGCTGGGGTATTTTAAAACAAATTCTAGACATTTCTTTTCCCATTTCTTCTCTAAAATTTTCCAATACTACCTAAATAGAAATAAATGCAGATCCTTTATTCATAACCATATGACATTGTCACACCTAAAATTTAAAAAGGCTTCTTACTATTATTTAATGTCCAGTCTATTTTCAAATCCTCCCTATTATCAAAGAAGTCTTTAGACAGTTGGGATATCCAAATCAGGACTAAACAAAGCCTCCTCCCTACATTTGATTGTTCTGTCTCCCAAAGTCTTTCAGACAGAGCAGACTCGTCTTGCCTTTAGGCTTCATATATTCTGTTGATGAGAACTCAGAAGGAAAGGCTTATACAGATCCAAGCTCAATTTTTTTGTGGGTAAAGTAAAACAAAGGCGATTTCATGGCTGGTGCTTTGTACTTCATATCACATCACATCATCGTCACATAAAGTCTGGCTAATATTGACCAGTGGGTTGATTAGAGAAAGAAATAGAGAAATGAAACAAAACACTTTGTATATAATATTTGGTTGGAAAAGTACTTATTCACTACCCTGAAAATTGATTTTTAAATAGAAAAAAATCAAATGTTTACCCCCAACATAAATAAACTATATTTAAGGGCATGACCTATGTTGAATGGATGAGGAAGAGTTATTCTACAAAATGGCTGGAAGAGTCCACTGGTAAGATGTGTCTGGTTAATAACAGAGGTTTTCAGCACATATGCCCTCATAAATATTTTCGATATTTCATATCCATCAAGCTCATGGATTAAGTTCTTCCACAGTCTATAGACCTTCATAAAAAGCAATTAACTTGAAATTAAGGAAAAATTTACCACAAAAATGTTCGAAATCAAATATTTAATCTAATTTCTTATATCACTTTCAAAATTGGATCTTAGATATATGCAACTGAACATATACATGTATTAATTTTGAATGATCATATACACCAGCCTATAAAGCTTTCAGATAGATTTTGTTCACTTTTTTATCAGTGTACAACAAATATTATAAAGTTAGATATCTGAAATAAAGCTAAAGCTATATTTCTGAAAAAAGTAACTTCCAGCATTAGAAACAAAAGGTAGAATGCAACCTTTTGTCTGACAATTATTCCTTAAACAACCTTCAGTCTCCTGCAAGAAATTCAAAAGCTGCATTTTTACCCACACGCAAGCATGTCACTTTATCACATAATACTCCTATAGAGAAATAGTGATATTCAGAAACAAGACAGATTCATTTCAAATCAAAATAGTTATTAATGAATATACATACAGCCTAAATATCTATGACTTAAGGTATTTGTATCTCTCCTAGTCTAATTCAATTTTATATACAAATTGCCCATTTTAAGAACAGATGCCAACATCTTTTGCAGTGTACAATCCCTTAAAGAGCAGGCTTATCCTTAATATCCTCACATTAAATTCACCATCTATAGATTATACCTAAATCCCATCAGAAAGAGTAATCTCTGTATGTGAATAAGGGTTTATTTAGATTCATAAGAAAAGCTGGAAGTCTTCAATTTTAAACTCAATTTATTAGATTTCTTTCTATGCAGAAATGCCATGGGCTCCCTGAGGCAGGAACTGTTTCTAACTCATCATGAATCTCCAGGGCTTGGTACAGTGGAAGGATGTAATATATATTTGTTGAATAAATGCATTTTAACATAGAAGAATTTCTTACTTGTCTGTGAAGATTGAAATTATGTATTAACCATTCTTGCCTTTTGGATATAAATATTTAAGCCAGGGCTCTTTTGATTTAGTCATTGTGCAAGTCTAGCCTATCCAACAAAGACAGAGCTTTCAATCCGACATGGTTGAGTTGTCTGTTCCTAGAATAGACTTTTGAAGGGAATTAAATGTAAGTTATGCCCAAACTATCAAGGATGTGATGATTGGACAGTGACAATTTTTGCACAGATCATATGTTCACACTGTCCTTGCTTTACTTTCTCAACATAAAATCAAATATCTATTCCCATAGCTTTATTTATATTTATTCTACTCTATTATCAGTCAAATAAGAAATGGAGTGCTTATTATTTTTTGTAGGTTTTAATGAGGTTTAACATGATTTTGTATGAATAAGCTATTTCATATTTTTCTTTATATGTATTATTTAGATTTTTAATTCATAGAAATTGTCTAGTAATTTTAGGAATTATTCAATTTATTTCCTTATATTTTCTATTTATAAAATCTCACACATGCAATTACTTCCATACAATAACTCAGTCTCCTCTTCTTTCAAATGTATGCCCTGTCTTCCTTTGACTTTATTTTTAAAATATTAAAGAATAATCATCAAGTAAGTTGTTTCCAGACTCCATGTGCTTCTGATTCACTATTAAGTAAAATACAGATTTTTTACTAAATACCTATTATTTAAATATCATATTGCTAATTTTCCAAGAGTTTTTATCTTTAAATCATAAGAAATGAATGGAAGTTTGGGTTATCTTCTTAAATGATACATTATAATATGCATTTTTATCTCAGTGTGATATGTATGTAATGTCTATATATGTGAATATATTCTTTATATTTTAGACAACTAAACTGTATTTGAATTTTCTTGAGGTAAACTCTGCCAGGTTGAGATGGCTGATTACTTTTAGGAATAATTCATTTTTCTTTTACTTAGGAACTTCTCACTTAAATTTAGTATAAAAGAAGACACATTTTGTGTGTGTGTTTGTGTCTGTCCTGGCTGCCAGATTTAAGTTAGAAGTATTTTTTTGTAATAAGGAAGACATATTCTATAAGCTAATCGGAAAACAGGTTATTCTTAAGGATTCCCCTCGTGTCAGTGTTTTCCTGGATACTTCAAGTCTTTTTTCAAATACTAAGTGAAAATCTCATTTGACGTTCATAACTCAAAGTCACAATGTCCAGTATAAGTGGTTACCTAGTGTATATCTCCAGGGTTTAATCTTTTCCCTTTGCTTAATTCCCTGATCCTGAAGCATCAGATATTTTCCTTGAAATGTTGATAATGGGATCAGCGGGGATGTCTCAAGTCGTAACGAAAACCTGCGGGGCCACAGGGCAGGGCTCTGATAACATAGTTCGGGGAAGAAGGCTGCAGATCGCTGGCTCTGTTGGTCCCGAGCTGTGTCCTCGCTGGGAGTGACGGTGGCCCAGACAGAAGCAGAAGAGGCAGCGACTCTTTCCGCCGGTTGCAGACGGCTGGCGCCGTGAGCAGCACACACAGGACTGTGTATGGAGATACAGGTTCAGAAAGAATCGCAGCCTCGGACATAGCTTTTGATTTAGCGCCGTTTGACAAATATTCGATAAACACTCTTTCAAGAGTATATAGTTTTGATCATTGTCAGCATTTTCTGTCTCCTCTGTAGTCTCACGGTGTGGACGGTACCCTCTCGGGTTATCTGAGATGCTCCCTCCAGTGCAGACTCAGATAATCCTCAGATAATCCAATAAATTATTTATTGAATATCTTCCCTAGGTTGGGAAGATCCCCTGGAGAAGGGAAAGGCTACCCACTCCAGTATTCCGGTCTGGAGAATTCCATGGACTGTATAGTCCATGGGGTCACAAAGAGTCTGACACTACCGAGCGACTTTCACTTTCACTTTCCCATAGTCACCATGCTGTACATTACATCTCAATCATTTATTTCTTAAATGCAGCTTTGTACCTTTTGACCCCCTTCACCCACTTCACTCATTTCTTCCTTCCCACCTTCCAGACTGATTCTAATTATTATTCAATGACAAAAGTCCAAGCATTAATTTATCTTCCCTTACTTTTCCCACATAGGAAATTATGGTAATTCTTTCATGCTATTTATATTTATTTTTAATCACACTCATGCTGGGATCATTAACAAAATATTTTGGATTATGGAAATTTATTGATATTATTAGTAGATAAATTATCTAAAGCTAGAGAGAAAAATAAAAGTATCAAAAACCAACACAAAATACAGAGAAAGAATAGTAATAGTGCATGCAAGTCTTTGTATTTTATCTCTGATAAGACTAATGCTAATAGGATAACTGTGGATTATTCAGCTAATGTTCTCTCTACACCAAAAAAGTGCATTAACAGAGAGAGGGACATAGAATAAATTTCCTTTCCTATTTTCCATTCTCTTCTTGTGTGTCACTCCCCAGATTCTTTATTATAAAAAAAATCACTCTGCAACTCTAGTCCCTGCAATCCATTGCTTTGAAAGTTAAATAATGCACAGTGGGACTCTATATTTTCAGAAAATGAAGGTCCTACACACTCAGCAAAACTGTATAACATTTTGCAGATCCCTATCTTTAGCATTTTTGTGATTGCATTTTCTGATGTATTCCTAGAATATGCTTGTTACATATTAGGTTTCCTATCTCATCTCAAACCCTATTTACATGAATAGATTTATGGCATTTAAAGTAGAAACTAGAAATTTAGCCCAATGTATTTCATCACATATTATTTAACTCTGATACCTTGAGTCATATCACATTTATCAGAATAAATGCTCCTAGATGGGTTCTGTTTAAGAGATCCATTTTAAGTATTGGTACAGAGAGAGACAGGGATAGGGGAGAAGCAAACAGACAGACAAGGATTCTATTCCCATTTGAATATAAGATTATATTTAACCAAATTTTAGAGTTCATTTGGAATCATAGAACTAAGCAGAATAAGGAAGACTTCAGCAAAATTAAAACACATTTACTGACTTTACCTTCAAAAGTCACAAAGTAAAGTTTTCCAAGCATGGACACTTTATCCTTATCTTTTAATACTTTTGTGACTGTGTTTAATCTTCTAGACTCAAGATGGGTAATTTTACATCCATTTCTCTGCCGTATCCAAGTCATTTTAGAATGTAATGGTAGGAAAGTGAAGAAAAAAATTTTCTTTTCTTGAAGGACTTTATTGTGCACTCTATATAACATCTCATTTGATCATGATAAAGTCAGTAGACACTGTACTTGTTTTTGAAAGATGCAATTAATGTTGCATTTGGACCAGGTGGTATATTGGGGAAGGAAAGGAGACTCCAAAGTAGGCCCAGAAGGAGTGTGCCCTCAAGAACTTGAAAGATCTAAATCCTTCTGTGATATAATTTTGTCCACATTCCCCTTGCCAATTTTTTTTTAGCTCTAATGAAATTACTCCTTGTTTTGAACTTCCTCTTCCAGCCTGTCTTCCATGTGTGTAATGAAGACATCTTTCAAATCTCTAGATCTGTATCATCGCTTTTTAAAAAATTTCCACATTTCCACCACATGAACAAAATAAAATGTGTTAACACTCCATTACATGCGACACTTGCCAATCCACCCCTTTCTCTCATTCATTCATTCATCAATAAGCAAATATTTTAAATGTCTACACTGAGAAATTTTAGCAGAATGATTTAGAAAATGGGCTCAGGATGCAAGCCACTTTATTTTTAAAAGTTACTCTGCCTAACATCTGTGTGAAATTGAATCAGCAACCTAAACATCTCAAGCATCTGCTTCATTGTTTATGAAATGAAACAGGAATAAGCTCTATCATAAATCAGTATATGAGGACTAAATGAGACAGTTGATGCAAATATATGGACAGTAGTGCCTAGCACTTTGTGAGGACCTAGTAAATGCAGATTATTGTGGTGCGAGGGCCTGGTTTCCAATGGATCACTGGGTGGAACAGACTAAAGAGAAGCAAAAATGGATGCCAGGAGTGGAGTGGAGTGTGGGTCCTTTCGTGGCAGAGAGGGCAGAAGGTGATGGTAGTTTTGAGTAGAATTGTAGAGTGGAAACAGAGAGAAATGAGCATGTTCACAAAAAAGTTTGAATTTAGCATGTAATTTGGTGAGAGATTAGTTTTCTTTTTGGAATTAGGGAGAGGAGATGTGAAGGATTATTTTCTTCTTTAAAAATGTGTGTGATAGGATGAAGAAGAACTAGGTTTGAAGGGAAACCAGCGCAGGTCGAGTAGAAGACCCTGGCACTGGTTTACACAGCTGGCTGAGCCTGAAAAGCCCCCGAGTCATCAGAGGGAGTGTCAAGCAGGAACTGATACACGGAAAGGCATAGCTGAGGAAAAACCAGCAGGAGCCAAGCCCCATCCTCACCAGTCAGGACCTGCGATGCACAGCCCAACGACGCTGGTCTGTAAAATCTTCCCTGAGTTTTGAAACCTGTCTCTTATCATGGTACCTCTTCTTTCTAGAATGTTCTTGCCCAGTCTTCTTCACCTGGATCCCAGGTTCCATTCTTGAAAACTCAGTTGAGAGGAAATCTCCTCTAATAGGCTGTGTCATAAGGATGGCTGGTCAGTCAACAAGCTTATTTTCACTACAGTTCACAGCTTCCCCTGAGGATCCATGTCGTCACTAAACATGCCCCACTTAGGTCTCATCTCCTCCCCCCAAAAAACACCTCCACCCCCAGTTATTTTTGTCCTCAGCAGCCTGTCTGCCACATAGAATCGTCAATGGACTCTAGGGCTCTAGGAGACACCAAAGGCATGGGAGAAGAGCCTTCAAAACACAAGTGAAAGTTGCCCCATGGAAGATAGCAAATGTGTAGAAATGCTTGAGTAAACGAAAAAAAAGTCTGACTGTGTTAAACCACTGATATTCTGGAATTACTCCAGTAATTAGCCCACCCTGAAACCTTCCTGATTTTCCACAGCTATAGTAAATGCCTCTCTGTGTTCACAAAGCCCCATAATTTTGTCATTACATCATTATACTTTTCATAAGGGGTTACACATTAGCTTATATGTCTGTGTCTCAAATACTATAGGCTCTATGAAGGCAAAGTCCATGTTTTTCTCTTATTTTCATCTTTGAATCCTAACATGGTTCCTGGAACACTTGGCTCTGAGTAAACATTTTTTTAGCATAGGAAAATAAGTGAATTATTTAGTTCATCTATCCAAATTTCTCATGATGTTTTCCCCAAGACCTAATTGATATCATAACACAACAACTATGCATTACCAGGGCTTCAATTCTTTAATCATTTCTCAGTTTACCATTTATATTTGTCTCCTTGATCCTGTCTCTTAATTTCCACAATCCTCTTGAGCTGTTAGGAAAAAATGTAATTCTCTTCCAGTATATGGTTACTGGGCTTCCCTCATGGCCCAGATGGTTAAGAATCTGCCTGCAATGCGGGAGACCTGGGTTTGATCCCTGGGTCTAGAAGGTCCTCTGGGCAAGGGAATGGCAGCACACTCCAGTATTCTTGCCTGGAGAATCCCATAGACAGAGGAGCCTGGTGGGCTCCATGGGGTTGCAAAGAGTCGGACATGACTGAGTTGACTAATACTATGTGGTTATGAAGTAGATTTTTATATGTTAAAATTTACTTTTAGTACAATAACTTTTCCTTAGGAAACATCTTCATTTCAGTGCAGTCTTTTTGCTTTCTACATTAACAAGCATTCTTACTTCCTTTCTATTTCAGTCAAAATAATGAGTCTTTAACTCTATCCTTTAGATAAAATTTGCCTTCTGCTTTTAGATTTCCAAAACCATCCAATTAATTTTTTAAGTGAACAACAAATTCTTTGGTCAAAAATATGGGAAACAAAAAGAACATTCTATATTTTCTTAGCCTTGATGCCTTGCTAGTTTCTAAATTCTGCTTGGCATCTCAAAGTGCCGTGAAATAATTAAAGAGATCACAGAAGGCTACCCCTCTCGTTGGCTGGGGAACAAAACATATCAGATCACCATATGCTACCCCTATACTTCAGTGTAACCTTTTGAAAACTTGTAAATTTCCAACTTCAGCGTTTCTAAGCAACCACTTTAATATTCTCAGTCACAAATTGGATGAAGGCCCCAATGAAAGCAGACAAAGAAGAATTCACGGAAAGAACCCACAGAAATGCCGAGTGTGCTCAACAAAAAGGACAGGGGACGCTTGCTTCCTCAAAGGATGCCTGCGTGGGGCAGGCGGGCTCCAGTCTTTGCAGGTGTTGAGAGGCGTCTTTAATAGCAAATGCTTTAAATACCAATGATTTTTAAATGAAGTTTATTGATAAGCTTTCTTCTTATTCTCTTCATATATTTATTGTTTTAATACATTTAAGTGAATAAATGACTGAAACATTTGTATATCAAAAAATAATTTGGCCCCAGATCCAATATTTTTCAGAGATACAAATTTACAAGCATTTAAAATTTGTTTACTCATTTATTTATATAGTCATTATTGGGTAGAGATGTTTGAATTTCATGAATTCACAATATAGTATGGAAGAACAGAGACCAGTCAACTTTTAATTCTGTCTCCAAGAATTATCAAACATTTAGTTATGAATTTCCCTTCAAGATATTCAGTAACCTGTGAAAATTTTGACATTAAGAAACACTGGCCCACGGATTCGTGTTTGAAAATCAAGGGTGTGGGCAAAGAACATCTAGAATTAGAATTATCTAGGTCTTATTTATAGTCTACAACTTATTAGCTGTGTAACCTAGCCTAGGCATTCAAACTCTCAGCCTTAAAATGGTGATTAGAATACCTATCTGACTTATTGTAATGATTCAATGAAAATAGACATGAAGGTTTGAGCTACTGTTCATTAATGGCTATTATTTGTGTATTACTGATTTGTACCACCCCTCTTAATTTCCTGTTATTTGGGTGAGTGCTTATCGGGGCATGTGCTAGCCCCGTATTTCCCCATCCCTCAGGCAAAGGCCTCTCTTCTGCTGCCATTATTATACTCTAATACAGCAAAGATCTTGGGTACCTCCGTCTGCTTTTTCTTTTCCAGAGACTCTCTGGCCACAGCGGTAATCAAACTCACCAAGTGGGTGAGTAATGAACAGAAATGTCACAGATCCAGCAGGAATCTACGCACAAAGCAATCTCCTTATCCTCTGCCAAAATCCTCTTCCGCTGTGGGCTGTGTGGGCTCCCAGAGCATCACCGCAATGCCTCTGGCCCCGGGCGCTCCGCCTCTGGCTCTTCTTTTCATGACTGCAATTGTTTTATTAGCAGTGTGCCCCAATAGATGTTAGCTTTCCTCTATTTATTATCACCCAGAAGCCAAAAGTTTATTCATTCAGGAACAAGGGAATACTTTCCTGAGCTTCTAATACAGTTTATATTTAGTTTGCAACTTTTCTCTGAAAATTTTATAACTTCACTGAATATATCCTGTTAGTGACTATTGTTTATGACCTGTGTAATGCTTTTGGCTTTTCAATATCTTCTCACATGGATTTCATTTGATCCCCAGAGCACCTCAGCAAATTAGACTGGACAGATACTATAAAACCTCAAGAGGATATGATTAACACTTAAATGACTTACCCAGAGACACAAAAAGTGTTAAGGTTTGACTTGGTCTCCTCCACCAGTGAGTGTCTTTTCTAACACATGATTACAAAGTTTCTTAATAAAATAGTCCCAGATCAATAATAGACAGAGGTATTTCATAACATGCCTGGAATGTTCGGTATATTGTGAGCTTTGTATATAGTTTCTAACAATTTAACTTTCTTTGCACTCTCAAGTTGTGTGAAGAGGCAGCAAACAAATGGATTGTAGCATAAATACTCATTTTGATTGTTGTCAAGAAAACTATACATCGAAAGCAATTTTGATGAATCACATAATCGTACATCTTGTGGTATTGTGACTTATAATAAGAAATACATATTTGGTCTTTGTCACCATGTTTGGCAGACCTCCTCAAACCCCTGGAATTTCCTAATTGATGAGAGTGATACAGGTGTTTTGAACTGTGGTGTTGGAGAAGACTCTTGAGAATCCCTTGGACTGCAAGGAGATCCAACCAGTCCATCCTAAAGGAGATCAGTCCTGGGTGTTCATTGGAAGGACTGATGCTGAAGCTGGAACTCCAATACTTTGGCCACCTGATGTGAAGAGCTGACTCATTGGAAAAGCCCCTGATGCTGGGAAAGATTGAAGGCAGGAGAAGAAGGGGACGACAGAGGATGAGATGGCTGTATGGCATCCCCAACTCGATGGACATGAGTTTGAGTCAACTCCGGGAGTTGGTGATGGACAGGGAGTCCTGGCATGCTGCAGTCCATGAAGTTGCAAAGAGTCGGACACGACTGAGCGACTGAACGGAACTGAACTGACACAGGTGGAATTTGTTATGCTAATGAGGTGGCTTTTAGAAAGACCTTAGGGGTAGCTGGCAGTTGCCAGTGGAGCCACCCATGTGGTTGGAAGGTTGGAACCTACTCCCTGACCTGTGGAGAGGGGAGAGAGGTTGGAAGCTGAGTTCAAATACCAATGACCAATGATTTAACCATTCTTGTATGTGTGTGTGTGCACGCACGCTCAGTCCCCATGGACTTGTGACCCCGTGGACTCTAGCCTGCCAGGTTCCTCTGTCTATGGAATTTTCCAGGCAAGAATACTGGAGTAGGTTGCCATTTCCTACTCCAGGAGATCTTTCCAAAGCAGGGATCCAACCCTTGTCTCTTGAGTCTCCTGCATCGGCAGGCGGGTTGTTTACCACTGTGCGCATTCTTGTCTGTGTAAAATAGTCTCCATAAAAGCACAAAACAGGAGAAGGAAATGGCAACCCACTCCAGTATTCTTGCCTGGGAAATCCCATGGACAGAGGAGCCTGGAGGGCTACAGTCCATGGGGTTGAAAAGGGCTGGACATGACTGAGCGACTAAACTACAGCAATAAATAAAACGTAGTCAAGCAAAAAAAAAAAAAAAAAGCACAAAACAAAGGGGTTCAAAGAGCTTCTGGGTTGGTGAATGCTCGGTCATTCGGGGAGCATGGACAGTCAGGTTGCAGTGAAGCCCCACGCCCTATCTCCGCACTTTGTCCAGTGAATCACTTCCATCTGGTTGTGACACATCAGTAATCTGAGAAGTCAAATATTTCTCTGAGTTCTGGAGTGGCCTAGCAAATTAATCAAACTCCAGGAGGGAGTTCCAGGCAGTAATTTGAATCAAGACCCATTAAAAAAACTTAGTGTCAGCAAAGGAAATTATGAAGGTTATTCTAAAGACAGTATAGGAGAATAATTCTTTACCTTTGTCCTTTAGACTAATTTAAGAAGAAATTGCATAAATCATTGTGCATAAAATTGAATATACTTTTCAAAATGTGGTTGGTAGAATGTCTACATCATGAATTCTGGGATGTGTGAATTTGTTATCTTACATGAAAAAAGGAATCTTCCAAGTGTGATTAAGATGAAGGTTTTTGAGACAGGAGATTATCCTAAATAATCTCAATAATAGGAATGAGTCTTTAAAAGCAGAAGACTTTTCCCAGTTGAGGTCTGTTAGAGAGAATGGACCATGGTAAGAAGGTCAGAGGAATGAAATGTAAAAGAAATTGGTTTGCCAAAGATGGAGAAAGGTTAACGTGAGCAAATGTGCACATTCTCTAAGCTGGAAAAGGTAAAGTAATTAATTCTCAAGTAGAGTCTACAGAAAAAAAAAGTCCTGCCTATGCTTTGATTTTAATCAAGTCAGACCTGTCTCAAACTTCCTAACATCCAGAACTGTGTGATAGAAAAATATTTTGTTTTAAGCCACTAACTTCACCCTAATACATTGTGACAGCAATGGATAACTATTATAAATGGTGCAATATGGTTAGTAATTTTAAAGCTCTCCAGAAAACTCAGCCTCAGAGAAGTAGACTCTGCTAGCTTCACAAGTGAATTGTATCAAAAATCCAGAGAGAACTCCTGACAGTCCTTCTCAGGCTCTTCCAAATGTCAAGAGAGTACTTCTCGGTTCATTCTCTGAAGCCAGTATTTCCCTGATACCAAAGTCAGACAAAAAATAAAGCACAAGAAAACATGACCACAGGCCATAATCTCTTTTGAATCCAGATGGAAAGTCCTCAGCAAAATGCTCGCAAACTCACCTTAGCAACATGTGAAAATTCTGTTCTGCATGTGACCAAGTGGGATTTCTCAGGAATGCAAGGGTGATTCAATAGAAGATCATTAATATTAACAGACTAAAGGGGAAAAAACATACGATCATGTCAAGGCAGAGAAAGCATTTGACAAAAATCCAACCTCTTTTTTCATAATAAGAACACTGAACAAACTGAGAATAAAGGAGAATTTCTTCAACCTGAGAAAGGGCAGCTATGTGAAACAGCTAACATCATAATTAATGGTGAAAGAGTGAACACTTTTTCCTTGAGAACAGGAATAAGAGAAAAATGTCTGCTCTCACCACTTCTATTTAACACTGCATTGTAATTTCTAGTAAGGCAAATTTTAAAAAAGGCATCCATGTTTGACAGATAATAATAAAGCTACTTTTACTTTCAAATTACATGTATATATGGTTATACATACACACACACAACACACACACACATCTTAAAGAGTCCATTAAAAATCTGTTAGAATAAACAGGTTCATCAAGATGGCATTATACAAGATCAACATATAAATGTAACTGCATTTATCTATATTAGTAAAGAGCATTTCTAAAATGCAGTTAAATAAATGAGTTATTTATAACGGCATCCAAAAGGATAGAATACTTAGCTATGAATTTAACAAAATAAGCACAAAACTTGTACACTAAAAGCAATTACACAAAACAATTGCTGAAAAAATGAAGAATTAAATAGATGGAAAGATACTCCATGTTTATAGATCAGAAAACATTACTAAGATGGTAATGAAAGCGAAAGTTGTTCAGTTGTGTCCAACTCTTTGCAACCCCATAGAATAAACAGTTCACGGAATTCTCCAGGCCAGGACCCTGGAGCGGGTAGCCATTCCCTTCTCCAGGGGATCTTCCCAACCCACGGAAGGAACTCAAGTCTCCCACACTGCAGGCAGACTCTTTACCAGCTGAGCCACGAGGGAAGTCCTGAGATGGCAATACTCCCCTAGTTAATTTACAGACTCAAGCAGCTATTATTAAAAATCCAAGCTGATTTTTTGCAAGTTTATACTGACATTAAAGGTATAGACAAAACAATATAGAAAAACAAGAATAAAGTAGGAGTACTTAGACTTTCCAGTCTTGGAGCTTACTGCAGAGCAACTTGAATCAATACAGTGTGATATGGGCATAAAGATAGAAGCATATATCAATGAAATAGAGTTGATTATGAAAGTAGACTCTTTAATTACCATTAATTAATTTTGGAAAAAGGTATGAAGACCTTTCAATGGCAAAAGAATATTCTTTCCAACAGATAGTACTGGGATAATATGATAGCCACACAAAAAAAGAACAAAGTCGAACCACTATCTCACACTGTATGCAAAGTTACTCAAAATAGACCATAGATCTACATCAAAAAAAGCAAAATCTAAAGACTCCCAGGAGAAAACAGAGTAAACTTTCTTGACCTTGAGTTAGGCAAGTCTTCTTATATGTAAACCTAAAGCAAAATTGACAAAACAAAAGCAAACAGGACCATGTTAAAATTAAAATATAAACTTTCATATTGCAAATGATACCATCAAGAAATAGAAGGACAAAAAAAAAAAAAAAAAGAAATAGAAGGACAACCCACAGACCAGGAGAAAAATATTTGCAAATCATATATCCAACAAGGGAATTTTATATGGAATATATCAACAGTTTATACAATATACAAGAAGTCAGTTTAAAAAATAATGTAATTGAAAATTGGCATTACTCTGAAGAAGACATGCAAATGCCAAATATGCATATGAAAAGATGTTAAATGTCATAAATTGTCAGAGAAATGCAAATCAATGCCACAGTGAGATATTACTTCATACTCACCAGGATAGTTCAGTTCAGTTCAGTCGCTCAGTCCTGTCCAACTCTTTTCGACCCCATGAACCGCAGCACGCCAGGCCTCCCTGCCATCACCAACTCCCAGAGTTGACTCAAACTCATGTCCATCGAGTCGGTGATGCCATCCAACCATCTCATTCTCTGTCGTCCCCTTCTCCTCCTGCCCCCAATCTTTCCCAGCATCAGGGTCTTTTCCAATGAGTCAACTCTTCACATGATGTGGGCAAAGTACTGGAGTTTCAGCTTCAGCATCAGTCCTTCCAATGAACACCCAGGATTGATCTCCTCTAGGATGGACTGGTTGGATCTCCTTGCAGTCCAAGGGACTCTCAAGAGTCTTCACCAACACCACAGTTCAAAAGCATCAATTCTTTGGCGCTCAGCTTTCTTCACAATCAAACTCTCACATCCATACATGACCACTGGAAAAACCATAGCCTTGACTAGTGAACCTTTGTTGGCAAAGTGATGTCTCTGATTTTCAATATGCTATCTAGTTTGATCATAACTTTCCTTCCAAGGAGTAAGCGCCTTTTAATTTCATGGCTGCAATCACCATCTGCAGTGATTTTGGAGCCCAGAAAAATAAAGTCAGCCACTGTTTCCCCATCTATTTGCCATGAAGTGACGGGACCGGATGCCATGATCTTAGTTTTCTGAATAACTGTCATAAAAAAGACTGAAAATAACAAGAGTTGGTGTGGAAGCAGAGAAATTGAAACCCTAATGCATTGTTGCATGGAACTGAAAAATAGTGTCCCTTTTGTGGAAAATAGTTGCATGTTTTCTCAGAAAGGTAAATATAGATCCAGCTATTCCACTCCCAGGCACATACCCGAGAGAAATAACACGTGTTCACACAAAAACCTACACTTGCCTGTTCACAGCATATTATTCATAAAGGCCCAAATTTGAAAACAACCCAAATGTCTACCACCTGGTAAATAGATAAATAAAAGGTGTTTTAGCCATACAACGGGATGTTATTCAACAATAAAAAGAAATTTAAAAAAATAATATGTGTTCAACATGAAAGAAGCTTGACAATGGTAGGTTAAGTGAAAGAAGACAGTCACAAGAGACCAAACACCGCATGAGTCCTCGTGTATGAAACGTTCAGAAGATGCAAATCTGTAGAGACAAAGATCGAGTCTTTAAGTGAAAAATTAACTTTTTAATGGAATTTCTTTTAGGGGAGATAAATATGCTGTAAAATTAGATTGTGGTTTTATCACAGTCCTTTGACTAAAAACACTGGATTGTTCACTTTAAGTGGGGTCAACTGGAGGGCATATGAATCATATCTCAAAGCTATTTTTATTAATAAAAGAATAAGCTACTGCTTTGAGAGTTGGTTAAGGATGTTTTGACTGAAAGAAAGAGAGAGCGGGAGCAACTCTGTTCAAACTAAGCTCCAAAAAATTACTATGATCTGGGGAAAATGGAGCTTTTTACTGAAAGGAAGAATAGGGTATATAAACAAGGCATAGGAAGGGAGGAGATTGTCCCAAGAGAAGAATTATTGGGCTTTAATTTTCACAATGCATTTTATTGAAGACCAATTCTCCTTAATGCTTAATTCTTCCAGCAAACAATTTACCAAAACTTTTCAGAGAATAGTTTCAGTTGGGTCACCAATAATCATCTCATCAGTTATTTCCTTGTGACTGGCCAAATTTATTCTGTACATTTTTAAATTTTGTTTTATATCTGTGACTTTTGGGGAAAAAAATCCTCTGATCTGAAAGTTCAGGTATTTTACTTCTCTCCAGTGTGAAAAGTTTTATTAACAACAGGACAGGTTTCTCTCTTTCAGCACCAGAGTCTATTATTTGTTTTTTTATTAACAGAAATACCTGCAAAAAGTAATAAAGTAAAGCAAACAAACAAAACCCAAAGGGTATAAAATGTAAAGCTAAGTCTTCTTACTCATTCCAGTTGAATTACCCGGAGGAAACTATTTTCCAATAACAACTTGGGAAATTTTTAAAACTATACTATCTCTGAAGACACCATAGCATCACTCATAATCTTAGCATTCAGGTAACTACCATTATTATTTTAAGTGAATATAAAAATAATGTAGGCACCTAGACATAAAATAATACAGAAATCAAAAGATAATTTTATATTTATTGGTTTTCCTTCCAAACAAGATTTTCAGTTCTATTCCCCAATAGTAACCAAAAAACTTCAATGGTTTCCTCTGTAACATTTGCTAAAATAATTTATATGGGCATAAATGTACAAATATGTCATTTTTATTTACTACACTGTCCCAATTGTTTTTGTTTCTGAAAGTGAAACTTTATATATCAGTATTTGTAAATTTACTGAATTCATTTTTCTTGTTCTTTTATGTTAAATATGTTATTCATATTAAAAAGTAATAATATAATTCATAGTTATATATTCCTTTCTTAACTTTAAGACATTTGTAAATACAAACACCTTGAAATTTCCTGTGTACCACTCCTGGATGGCATACCTACACTCCCCTGGTAGCAATTGTTATCTCGAATTTTGCATGTTTATCATACCTTTATCATAGTTATATTTTGCTAATTTATTTTTGCTTATGACTGTTTTTTGTTTTATTGAAATTGAATCATACTCTACAGTTTCTTTTAAACTGTGGTGTTTTCATTGTGATTATGAAATTCATTCTTGTGACTGGGTGAAAACCTAGCTTATTCATTTTTCTGATTAAGTATAGTGTACTCTCCTATAAATATACTGCAATTAATCCAGCGTGCTCTGCATCTGCTGGATGCTTGTAGATTTTGCTATTATGAAAAATGCTGCCATGAACATTCCTGTCCATGTATGTGTATCCACTCACTTTGTGCACTATGATGAAGACATGTCCCTAATTTTAGAGTCTAGGAATTTATCAAGCTTTTCATTTCTTGATTAGATTTTTGGTTCTTAATCTTGTTTTTTGACTTATGGTTCTTTATTTAAAATATACTTCCAGTTCCAAGATCATAAAGTATCTACCTACATTTGCTTCAAAATACTGAAAGTTTTCCTTTTATATTTAAATTTTAATTCATCTTAAGTTGAATTTTTATATAGTGTGAAATAATACCTTAATTGAATAATCTACCTTCCCAACATCATTTCTATTCAAGTTTTTATTTAAATTGCCTAGAATTAATAGATCATCTGGAACTGAATTGGCACAAACCTATTTATTTCTTGACTAGTTTAGCTATTCTGTAGCACTTTTGACAATATTTGTAAATATTTCCATAAAGTTCTTGTAATATTTTGCTAGATTTATTTCTTGGCAACAAATTTTTAGTGCCAATTTTGAAAGTGTATTTCTAATTGCTATATTCTGGTGTACATAAATAAATTTTATTTTTGCATATTATATTTGTCAACTTTGTTCAACTCTCTTACTAATTCTAATTGCTATCTCTAGGATATATTGAGTTTGTGTATATAATAATAACAAATATGACAGTAGATACATTTTTTTATATCTTTATAAATTCTATTCCTTTTACATGTCTTATTTCTATTGCAATGTTGAATAGGAGTAATAACTAGGAGTAATTATAGGGGCCTTCCTTATCCAATTTCTATTGCATTCTTTAACATTTCACTATTATGCATAATGTTTGCTCAAAAGCTGGTTTACAAAAAATGCCCAACACATTTAATAATAGGATAATCCCCATATTTTACTTTGGGAAGTAGTTCTCTAGATTAAAAGCTATGCACCCAATCTCTTTTTGCAGTTGGTGTGGTCATGTGACTGTGCTCTGGCCAATGGCATGTAAGAGGAAGCATCGATAGGACCGCCAGTACCAGCCCTCATTTCCTCTCCGCATGGCGTAGTGGTACTTGGCCGGACCACAGTGGAAATGCTGAGCAACGCAATGGATGCCACTTGCTGGGGACAAAAGAGCCAAAAGACAGAATCAGATGGAGAGCTGGTGATCACTGAGCGATCACAGCGCCCCTGAACTACTTATTTATAAACTTTACTTATTTGAAAGAGAAACTATCTTGTTTAAGACAGATATTTTGTCTTATCTGTAGCTGAACCCAAACATGAATAAACACACATTTTATTAGATTAAGACAACTTAACTTCTTTTTTAGCTTTCTAAGTATTTTATCATGAATGGTTATTACATTTTACAAAATGTTTCTGACATATAGTTTTCTTCTTTTTTACCTTAATCTAGTCAATATCTTAGTAACTGCATTCAAGTCTGAAACTGCTATTTATTTCTGCCTGCTCTTCCTCATTGCAAGTTTCCTCCTGTATTTTTGTGATATCCTTCATGTCAGCTTATTTTCTTTAGGAATTCACCCATGGGAATTTTTTTGAGTCTTGCATTGAAGTGTAATCTTCCAGAGAGGATTTTCATTTGCCTCTATCGACTATAAAAGCCAGTTACTATAAAGTAAGTTCTGAAGTTTAGAGTATTTGGTCACACATTTTTTGAAATTCAGGTCTGTAGCCACATTAGGAATAGTTCAGATCTATATAGGGAAAAATGTTTCCTCTCTCAGTCTACAACCATAGACTGTAGACAGCTTGCTTCATGAACAGAATGAATTTTTTTGTTTCTTTATTTATATGTGTGTGCATTGTTTAGTTGACCTATTTTACTCAGCTGACTTCATAAAGAGGTTTCAGATCTAATGGCTAACTGTGCTTGAGCCCTAGGTTTGTGGTCTGTTCCTTTTAGAATGAAGACCTGTTTGAAATCAAGCTCTGGGCCAGGAACTATCCAGGAACCTCTGTACTTACTTACTTGGCAGGATTGTTCTATTCTTTTTTTGGTTTTAAGGATTTTCTACACGTTTTTGCCATTTCCTCTGGTATGTTTGTAAAACACGCTTTTAATTTTTAGCCAACGCTTTAAGATATTTTTCCTTGCTCATTTTCTATTAGTTCCCTGACAATATAAGCATTTTCACTTGTTTTTGAACTTTATATACTTGAAATCACACACTAGGAACTCTTTTGTATAAGGCTTCTTTTCTGCAACATTGTGATTATATGATTCTGTTGCTGTGTAAAGGTATAGTTCATCCGTTTCCACTGTTGTATTGTTGTATAACAATCCATTGTACAATTATACAAATGCATTTATTTTATTACACTACAGATGAATAGTTTGGATGTGGAGAGTTGTAGATTATTTTAAAAATGTGCTTCTGTGAAAAAATTTATACATACTTCCTCCATTTCCTGCATTTCCTCAGGGGCTATTCATAGGAGTCGAATTCTAATTTTAGAGCATGTCTATCAGAAGGTAAAGAATCCGCCTGCAATGCAGGAGACCCAGGTTCTATTCCTGGGTTAGGAATATCCCCTGGGGAAAATAATGGCTACCCACTCCGGCATTCTTACCTGGAGAATTCCAAGGACAGAGGAGCCTAGGGGGCTACAGTCCATGGGGTCGCAAGGAGTCAGATATGATTGAGCAACTCACATTCACACACATACATCTTCTATGTTTGCTAATTTCTTACCCCCATGGATATACCAATTTTTATTCCAACCAGCAGCATTTCAGAGTTTCTGTACTTCACATTTCATCTGCATTTGGTTTGTTTTGCTTTGTTTAATATTGCTAATTCAGTGTGTGTGTATTAATATTTCATCATGGTACTAATTGGCATTCCCTGATTGTTAATGTATTTGAGCATCTTTTCTTTCATTGTCTCCTTTTTGCTTTTGTCTTCTGTTAATTGCCTCTTTCAGTGTCTAGCCCATTTTTCTATTGGATTATCTGAAGTTTATTCCTTTGTAACTATAAATTTTCTTTAACTCTGAAAAATTCACCACAAAGAGCACAAACTATGCCAGGCTAGAAGTTTTGTTTCTCTTTAGATATTATCTTGACACTTCTAGAAAATATGCACATAAGGGAAAATAAAGAGATATATGAAAAGCACAAAGAGAAAACTTTAAATAAAAGAAAATATTAAAAGTTAAAGTATATAGAAGAAAGGTGTAGAAGTGTTGTCATAAATTTGGACCCTCGCATGGAAAGAAAAAAGAAGGGAGGAAATCATGATTAAGACTGCCTTAGAATTTAAGAAAGGAAGTGTGATGTGAACATACAAAATGAAAGCTTTCATCACAAAACAAGCAGGATGAGAAAAAATGGCAACAACAACAGATTTTTAAGATCAGATACAAAGAGACAGCAAAGGAAATCAAAAGAAACAAATTATCTGGAAAGGTACACAAATTGACTTTGGCTGCAAGATTACAATGGGAAAATACTCTCAAAGTGCTGAAGGAAAGAATATTTGAGCCAAATTTTTTTAAGTTTTTGAACCACATACTCATTCATTTCTTTATCTTTTGCTCACAACAGACTTCACAAATAAGAGAAGTGACATAGAGAGACAAACCCAAGCTTGTAGAATTACTAGATACAGAGCCATACTTTCCATGTGGGGACCAGATTTTTTTAGTTCACTTGATTCTTTGTCTCCTTGTCTATGTCCTGCTAAAGTGATACCATATTGTACAACCTAACAGCTCTCATACGACCACCCACAGTACAAGTGAACCGAAAATGTTAACGTCCAGTTAACATTCATTTAATTGCAAAAACAAGGTAAAGTATGTCCCCAGACACACTAGCCCCAGTTTAAAAATGATTTTTGAGGAAAAACATTCAAAAGAATGAAGAAGGAAAAATATGTATAAATAAATAAAGCAAACATTGAATTGCAAAGATGGTTGAGGCTGGCATTCCACACTTGGTGTATCTGCAGTCCACTCCACTCCGCATCCCCCGTGCAAACAATCACTGAAGCAAAAATGTTGCAATGGGGCTTCCCTGGTGGCTCAGCCGTGGGGTATCCGTCTGCCAATGCAGGAGACGTGGGTTCAAGCCCTGATCCAGGAAGACCCCACATGCCCTGGGGCAAGCGAGCCCACGCAGCACAGCCGGTGAGCCTGTGCCCTCGAGCCCCGGAGCCACGAGCGCGGAGCCCACCGCGGAGCCCCCGAAGTCCGTGCCCCGGGGGCCGGGCGTGCGCCTGGGGCCGGCCGCAGCGAGCAGCCCCGCCGTGAGGAGTCCGCCCGCGGCGGCTGGAGTGGGGGCCAGCCCGCACCCGCCGCAGCTGGAGACACTCCCAGGCAGCCGCGGAGACCAGCACAGCCAAAGATAAATATGAATTTCTTAAGAAAACGTTGCAACAGAGCCATAAAACTTAGCAAACTACCGGGAGACTTTAAATTACACAACAATAATTAGAGAATTTATCACCTCACTTTCTGAAGCAGATAAAACAACACAAAATAGGTAAAGATAGAAAGGATTTCAATATCTCATCAGTAATCATGAGTTAATAGATGTTTGCAAGCTGCATATAAACACTTCATCCTTTTAAAGTACTCAAAATAATCACACAATTTCTGACTACATTGAAATTGATGTTTCAGTTCAATATAAAGACATCACCATGTTGGAAGCAGCAATTTCAGTGTCAAACCTGTCAAGGAATTAATATCAGGAACATTAAAAGGTTCTGCTGATAATATACAACAAACATAAAGTCTAATAGAATAAAACATAGACAACCATCATACAAAGAAAGGAAATTCAAATGACTGAAGCATATATAAAGTCTCAGAGATAGTGACTAGCTGAAGCAATGGGATCTACTTTGCCTTAAATTTGGCAAAAATATTCTAATCAGGTGATTCCAGGTTTTATTAAACATATAGGAAGGTAGGATCCTATAGTATCTATTGAACAGAGGCCAAGCTGCTAAACTATTTTGAGAAATATTGTGCAGTATTTGGGTTTCCCTGGGGGTTCAGCAGTAAAGAATCTGCCTGCAGGAGACCTAAGAGACACAGGTTTGACCCCTGGGTCAGGAAGATGCCCTGGAGGAGGGCATGGCAACCCACTCCAGTGTTCTTGCCTGGAGAATCCCATGGACAGAGGAGCCTGGCGGGCTGCAGTCCGTGGGGTCTCAAAGAGTCAGACGTGACTGAAGCACTCGCGCGTGGCATACAGTATCCAGGAGGACTTATGCAGGTGTATATACACAGTGACTCAGTAACCCCCGATCTCAGTAAATGCATCAGAGAAACTGCAAACCCGTTGGGAACGTGTATAAGGCTGCCTATCTCGATACTGTTTGAGGCTAATGAGAGTCGATCAACTACGGTGAACATCAACTGGGAAATGAAAAAGTCAAAAATGATAGATATAGAAAGTAGAAAATTATACGGGAGTCAAAAGCAATGTAATACACATGTGCGCGTGCACACACACACACACACACACACACACACACACACATTCATGCACACACACCATAAGGGATAAAACTGAAAATACAGCTTGCTCTCCCGTGTCTAAGCTCTGTCTCTATCAGTCTCCTCTCAATACCACTAGGATGATTGGTCTAGAATATCGGCTCTTTTTCTCTTTTTTTTTAGATCGGGGTTAACCGTGATGATTTTCTCCCTTCCTTTCTCACCTTCACCTTTTACCTGTCTCACATTTTTCTTTTGAATCTTCTGGCAAGAAAAGACATCGGATACATCAAGGTTACAAATGATGAAAGTGATAGTGGAAGTTCTAAAACCACTCTTTAGCTGGTCGTGGAAGTTCAGGGTCACTGGAGTAAGAGATGAAACATTTCAAAGGATTATCAGTTCAGGATTATTCCAAACGTTTTCTGCCCAAACGTGGCCATCGTGAGGAGCGGCCCAGACTGCTGCCCTACACAGAAAATGAGCAGACCCCTTGGCACCACCTCGATTCTTAGTATAAAACTTAGTTTACTGCAATATTGTCACAAAACAATAGGACCAGATAGTTCTCCTAACAGAAAGCTAGGATTTTTAATGTTCGTAATTATGTAACGGTAGTCATTTCGGGGCAGAAGCTGAAGACTGTCTAAGAGTGCAAGAATCTGCGTCTGTGTTATTTTTGCCATGACAATTCTATCGCAGAATCTGCGGAATAGTGCACCTTTAAACTAAATAAAAAATACTAGCCTGTTCAGTTGTTGCTGCTTCTACCATTAGTTATTTTGTCACTTGTTCAGTCTGTTATTCTTCATGCTGTAATTAGATACTTTTGCCTCACTTATTTGTCCACCCTCTATGTCTTTTATTCTAGTACAAATTATTGACCTCATCAAGTGGGTGAAATAGTAATGGAAAAGACAAGTTAAAATGTTTTTATAGAGAAAGAAATAGCATTTAACCTTAGGATTTACCAATTATATCTGTGTTTTCCTTACAAAATTTTGCCATCGTGAAAGTGATCAGGAAATGTGGATACTGAGTCCATAATATAAAAATAAATTGGTTAGCCATCTGTATGTCTTCTTTGGAGAAATGTCTGTTTAGTTCTTTGGCCCATTTTTTGATTGGGTCATTTATTTTTCTGGAATTGAGCTGCAGGAGTTGCTTGTATATTTTTGAGATTAATCCTTTGTTGCTTCATTTGCTGTTATTTTCTCCCAATCTGAGGGCTGTCTTTTCACCTTGCTTATAGTTTCCTTTGTTGTGCAAAAGCTTTTAAGTTTCATTAGGTCCCATTTGCTTATTTTTGCTTTTATTTCCAATATTCTGGGAGGTGGGTCATAGAGGATCCTGCTGTGATTCATGTCGGAGAGTGTTTTGCCTATGTTCTCCTCTAGGAGTTTTATAGTCTCTGGTCTGACATTTAGATCTTTAATCCATTTTGAGTTTATTTTTGTGTATGGTGTTAGAAAGTGTTCTAGTTTCATTCTTTTACAAGTGGTTGACCAGTTTTCCCAGCACCATTTGTTAAAGAGGTTGTCTTTTTTCCATTGTAGATCCTTGCCTCCTTTGTTGAAGATAAGGTGTCCATAGGTTCGTGGATTTATCTCTGGGCTTTCTATTCTGTTCCATTGATCTATATTTCTGTCTTTGTGCCAGTACCATACTGTCTTGATGACTGCGGCTTTGTAGTATAGTCTGAAGTCAGGCAGGTTTATTGCTCCAGTTCCATTCTTCTTTCTCAAGATTGCTTTGGCTATTCGAGGTTTTTTGTATTTCCATGCAATTTCCATTATACAGAGTGAAGTAAGCCAGAAAGATAAAGAACATTATAGCATACTAACACATATATATGGAATTTAATATGGATGGTGACGATAACCCTATATGCAAAACAGAAAAAGAGACACAGATGTACAGAACAGACTTTTGGACTCTGTGGGAGAAGGCGAGGGTGGGATGTTTCGAGAGAACAGCATGTATATTATCTATAGTGAAACAGATCACCAGCCCAGGCTGGATGCATGAGACAAGTGCTCGGGCCTGGTGCACTGGGAAGACCCAGAGGAATCTGGTGGAGAGGGAGGTGGGAGGGGGGATCGGGATGGGGAATACGTGTAACTCCATGGCTGATTCATGTCAATGTATGACAAAACCCACTGCAATGTTATGAAGTAATTAGCCTCCAACTAATAAAAATAAATGGAAAAAAAATTAATTGGTACAATAAATCAGCATGCTACATGACAATTGCATATGAACATGGGCAAGGTGAGCTCTTTTACAGACCGCAATGTGGGTAAATCAGAAGCATCTCTGTACTTTAAGAGGTTTCCTTATTTTTTTTCTCCTATTAAAAAATCCTATTGAAAACCTATTCAAGGATTTTGTATTTGATATCAGCATCAACACCTTTATTTTAGAAAGGAAATGTATGTATTCTGAAGCGGCAACACCTCCCAATTTCTGAAACAGAGGCAATGCCCTCTTTTTGAGCTCTATTCTTTGGGGGAGCATGTTTGATTATATCACTAATCCATCAACACATTTCTCATTAACAGATTTAAAGCACAAACCCAGCTCACTCCAGGCATTTCCCACTATGATCACCAGGTAAGCATATGAGATTTGTATCTGATCTCCACGCTTTCTAAGGACATGGACATTCTTTCATTCTTTCCCCAAACCGTTCTAAATGAAAACTTCTGTAACTTAAATAACTCCTTTTCTCCTCAGTCTAAACCTCACACTCATGAAATCTTGAAAGCAATCAGAAAATTCCTCTCGAGATGTTCCAGCTGAGCCACTGTATTTTCTGTCACTGTCTTCGCAGCGTTTGGGCAGACAGATCATCAGTTCCCAGCCTAGGAGCCCACAGATCACAGTGAATATGCTGCCGGCCGGCTTCATGTTTGCGAGCAGCGTTCGGTCTCAGCAGTGTTTATCATGTGCCAGTGTTAGCACTGCGGTTTCCCTCTGTATCCATGGATTTAGCTATACCTTTTAATTGTAGAGGTTCCTCTTTTAATTAATGCTATAGCTTCTCTCTCCACTCAGCATTTTATGTTCAACCTTCTCTATCACACACACACATGCACAAATTAGAGAAACGTGTATACAATTAGGTATGTAAACATTAGTGTACTTACATATTTGTAGCTATAAAAAATCTTAAATTATTTAATTTATCTCTGCTTATATTTTATATCTATAAACTTTCCCTATTATATCTCAGGGAAGGGATCATTAATTCTCTTCTTAAATATTCCTAAGCATATAGAATTATCATTTAAAATTATTACAACTGTAACAGTATAGAATTAATTCCTATTATAAATTCTACTCTTTCCTTATGTAATATTTACTTATTAGTTCTACATTTCTCCTCTAGAACCAAACAAAATAGTTAATCTAACATATGATAAGTGACACATAGTTTTTCATGGCAACTTTATTGTGTGCATTTTCCAAGATAAACTAAGGACAAATTAAAAAACAAAATACTTGAACAAAAACTGACCAGCCACCAAGTCAAGGTTCTCTGCTTTTTAATTATTTGACCAATAAAGATATGGGAATAAATTTGTGGGAAAAAATTATGATAGTACCAGTAGAACTATTTCTGGTACCAAAACAGATAGCAGGATGCCAATCAGTAATAATAGGAAAAACATTCTAGCAGCTTTCTGAAAAATATATGAAAAAGTGAAATCTAATAAGGCAAATCTTTAAAAAACAGAAAAACTTGAAAGCAAAAGACACTAACAATAGGAAGCAACAGATAAAGATGATGTATCTTTTCAGTTTTGTTCCAAAAGAACATTTAAAAATCACATGCTTCCTTGGATAACAAGAGTTCTAAGAAAGAACTGGGTTTAAAGCTACGACAGATGCTGTCTCAAATAATCCCTAAATTATCCTTTTTCCCTGAGAAATGAGTAGTATTTCTCATTAGATAGAAGGAAAAAAAATAATACCATTTTTTCCATCTACCATCTTGGGTTATATAGTGCAGCAACATTTTAAAAGGTGTTTACGTATACTATTTAAAAGAGGAACATTGTATCAATAGTAATAACAGGGAATAAGGAGGTAAATCATAACTGAGAATCCATGACTTTTTCCCACTGGGGCTATTTTTACCTAAATCATTGGTTATTTAAATATACTTAATTATGCTCTCAAATCCAAATTTCAGTGTACTAAAAATGATCAAATAAAAGATTATTGGTGATCTTCCATGAAAAGTACAGAAGTTAAAGTCTCAAGGTGCAAATGGAGTTGGTCTGGCAACAACATAGTAGATAGAAGAACATCACAGTATCCATTTATCAAGAGCCCTGGACATATCCAACAACTCCAAGTACAATGCTATTGACTGGCATTCAGATCATTTAACTCACTTCAACTAATATTATTTGAGCATCCGTATGGCAGGCAATTTAGCTGTTGCTAGAGATATGAAAATGAATAAATATGACCACTGCCCAATGACAGATATTTAGTCATATAATTATCAGGAAATTTATAATTCATCAGACAATTTTTTCAGCATTCTTTGTTTCCGTTCTGCAAAACTTCCCAGAGAATGTGTACATGCCTATATGTCTGAGGGGGTGGTATATGATCCCCAGACATATGTGATTCCCAGTTCCCCAAATTATGACTTGAGGCATGTTGCTATGTCTCCCTGAAACTTATTTCATTTTCTCTAAGACAGAATTGTCTTGATTCCTCCTGATTTTTCAGGAAAGCACTTGAGATAATGCACGTGTGTGTTGCCTAGGCCATAGGAAACACTCAATAAATATTAGTTATGATATTTGACTTATTAAATACTTGTTTAGGTGAACAAAATGTTCTGGAATCTTATAATTTTAGATTTCATGTATTTCAACTGTTTCTTCATAGTGTTCAAATAAATTGTTTTCTCTAGGCAATGAATCATTGACAAATCTAAAAATATAACCCAGTATTATTTATCCCAAGATCTTTTATTTAAGTTTTCATTTAGTTATTTCACCTAAATCTTACCTTCTTACATCTTCTTTCTCTGGGGTACTTACATATTTTAAAATAAGTTAATTACAACTTAGGCTACATAGATAACTTGCCCAAGTTTTTATAAATGTTTCTAGTAGAAGCAGGAAAGAATGATGACCCTAAGTCTTAATTAACTTCTCATAGTACATAGTATAGGGTTTAAGTAGCTACCTACCTACATACCAATGTAACTAACTATATAAATATATAGCTATAGCTGATCTTTCCCAGTCAAATTACTATATCAGCAAAGCTGTGTTGCAATGTGAGTAAAATTTATATTAAGATTTCTAAATTATGGTTACCAAGGGGGAAAGGGAGAGGGATAAATTGGGAGATTGGTATTGATATATACTCACTGCTATATATAAAATAGATAACTAACAAGGATAGCACAGACAACTCTACTCAGTACTGTGTTATGACAATATAGGAAGAGAATCTTAAAAAGTAGGTAAAAATATACGTATAACTGATTCACGTTGCTCTACAGCAGAAACTAACATTGTGAATCAATCACATTTTAATAAAAATAGAAAAATAAAACTTGAATGAAAATAAATAAAAAAGTTTCTAAAGAAAATACAAACTTTTGCTTTTGACTTACTGTGACAAATTGAAGGACATAAAACATCATTGACAATTAGTGTCCTTTACTTAATACATGAACATCATGAAGAAATTTACCTTTTCCAGAATAATATTTTACTTTCACTGCCAATATGGGTTAAATTACCACATCTTCCTCTAGGTGTGACCGTTCTCAGTTAATATTTTAACAGTGCTATATATTTTTGTAAGATATGCATTTTAAAGGGAAAAAAGTACTATACCAACACAGAAAAAGGCTGACCTGTGAGGATTAGGTCAAAAAAAGGACTGGGATGCTATTCAAGCAACACAGACGCCAATAATGGTGGACCTGATACTGACCAGGGTTCTTGGCCTCCTCTAATTAATGGAAATTCACCAGAGACCAGACAAGAAACTCAGGGAAGGCTTTCTGGGGGTCCCTGCTGCAGGAGGGAGCAGAGAGAACAAGCCACACGTCCCCTTGTTTACTTACTTGCTGAGAGGAGTGTAGGACTGGGTTCAGGGTTGGGCCGGGGCGGCTTAGGCGTTTTGCCCACCCCCTACTAGTGCTGTGGGCAGCAGGCACAATCAGCGCCCTGCTGTTTTCGCTCCTGGCTCTTCAGAAGTGGCAGGAGGCATTTTTGGTCATTTTGTATCTTTTCTCCAGAATTTACCCCAACTGCACATACACCCACGTAAGTCCTGCACAGTTTGGGGGCTTCCCAGGTGACTGCAGCCATGAAATTAAAAGACACTTGCTCCTTAGAAGAAAAGCTATGACCAACCTAGACAGCATATTAAAAAGCAGAGACATTACTTTGTCAACAAAGCTCCATCTAATCAAAGCTATGGTTTTTCCAGTGGTCATGTATGGATGTGAGAGTTGGACGGTGAAGAAAGCTGAGCACCGAAGAATTGATGCTTTTGAACTGTGGTGTTGGAGAAGACTCTTGAGAGTCCCTTGGGCTGCATGGAGATCCAACCAGTCCATCCTGAAGGAAATAAGTCCTGGGTGTTCACTGGAAGGACTGATGCTGCAGCTGAAACTCCAGTACTTTGGCCATCTGATACAAAGAGCTGACTCATTGGAAAAGACCGTGATGCTGGGAAAGATGAAGGCAGAGGAGAAGGGGATGACAGAGGATGAGGTGGTTTGATGGCATCACCAACTCAGTGGACATGAGTTTGAGTAAACTCCGGGAGTGGGTGATGGACAAGGAGGCCTGGCGTGCTGCAGTCCATGGGGTCGCAAAGAGTTGGACATGACTGAGCAACTGAACTGAAGTGAACTGAATGATCTTATTCATCACTCATCCTTGCCTTTGTCTCATTCCTTTATTTATTAAGTGTATAAATAAAATAAGAGTAGTAACGTAGAGTTGGAGAAGGGAATGGCAACCCACTCCAGTATCCTTTCCTGGAGAATCCCACGGACAGAGGAGGCTGGCGAGCTACAGTCCACAGGGTCACAAGAGTTGGACACGACTTAGTGGCTAAACCACCATCAGCAGTGAGATACAGTAGCGAGTTGGTAAAAGCTTAGGTTCAAGCTCTAAGAACAGGCTGAGGCTTCTATCCCACTTGCCACCCTCTCACACGCGGTGAGAATTTAACATGCTGTAATTCCAAAATATAAAGGATTTCTGAGAAAGAACAGGGCCACGGCAAGAGGAAGACAGGGAGCCACGTGACCTGAGACTGTCCACTAAAAAAGTGAGAAACAAGGAAAAAGACTCTCTAGTTACAAACAAACGTCGTGGGGATACAATGTGCAGATGGCAACACAGCTAATAACCCCACGCTGTATATCTGAAAGCTGCAAAGACAGTATATTTTATAAATTCTCCTCACAGGAAAAAAATCGCAACTGTGTATATTGAAAGAGGCCTAACTAGACATTGTGGTGATCATTTTGCAATGTATGCAAATATCAAATAAACCACATATCAAATATAATTGTTGTACACTTGAAACTGATATAATGTCCTATGTCAATTATAACTCAATTTTTTTAAATTAAAATCAGAAAAAAAAAAGAGAGTCCCCAGTCCTTCAAAAAGCATATGGCTTAATAGGAAAACAGTTATGTAATCAAACTGATACAAACACACATATATTATATGATATAAAAATAAAAATACATAATAGAAATTCTCCTTTGTATATATTTCTATTTTACACACATATAAAAAAAGTCAGTCATAACACAGAGAAGTAAATGACTGTTTCAGAACACAGAGAAAGAAATAAGATACTATTAGTTTGAAGAAGAAAAGAAAAAAATGATACTGATATTTTGAAATGTTTAAATTCACTGAGAGACCTGATACTCATTGAGACCCTGCCAACAACTTCTGGGCTACATAGTCTCTTCTTTCCACCTTTGTTCCTCATTGCAACCTAAGTCCTTCCCACTAACCCAGTTTTGATTTAGTATCTCAAAGCAGATAATCTCCCATCTGAGACCAAACTCTGAGCCGTGAAAGTGAAGTTGCTCAGTCGTGTCCGACTCTGCGACCCCATGGACTGTAGCCTACTAGGCTCCTCCGTCTATGGGGTTTTCCAGGCAAAAATACTGGAGTGGGTTGCCATTTCCTTCCCCAGGAGATCTTCCCAAGGAGATCTTCCCAACCCAGGGGTTGAACCCGGGTCTCCTGCATGGTAGGCAGATGCTTTACCGTCTGAGCCACCAGGGAAGTCCTGCCAAAAAGTTAACCTAATGTAACTTTCACTAATTGGCCATCCCTTTTAAATAAGTCCTACCAGTATGCAGCAAACCACCCCCGTAAACTAAGGAAAGTCCCCATAAACCTGCCTTCCCCTGCTACAGTTAGCTTGCTGGAAGTGCATGCTGAGTCCATTCATTAAACCAATACTTATAAAGTGCCTGCGACGCATTGGGTTTGGGAAGTGTTATAAAGGGGAGCAAAACAAACTTCCTATCCTGGATAACTTTACATTCCAGTGAAACAGACTTCCAAAACAGTTCATTTCAGTTGATTATTAAAAACACATAACATGTCTAAAATACAGGGAGAGAACGGAATACTTAGTTCAAATTAGAAGAGATGAGGGGATAGAAAGACCCTCATCAGTTGGATGACCATGAGACACAGCTTGCCCCAAGAAGTGTGGATTTACACATGTTGTCTTGACATAGCTTTTTCATAGCATCTCATTTCACTGTGAAACATATCCTAGCTCAGATGAAAAGTGATATTCACAAGTAGTTCTAGTTTAGCCAGTCTTGTAAAGAAAAATGGGGTGAAACCAAATGAAGTCAGAACAAGCTATTCCAAACAGAGTGTGCATCCTGTGTAAATTCTGGAAGTAAGAAAGTGTGAAAGAAGTAACTGCATGAAAATCAACATCATCAAGATGTGGCACTTAAAGGCTGGCAGGCTGCAAAGCCAGCAGGGAAAAGGAACTCCAGAAGGTGGAGCTTGAACTTGTCCCTTCACATCATGGGGAGCCATTGAAGGGTTTCAAATAGACCGATGATGAGGGATGATATGACCCTCTTTGCACCTCAAAACATCAGCCTGCCAGACAAAAGAGGGTTGCAGTGGCGATTTTTAAGGTATACAATGGGAAATACCCATTAAAGTACAGGTTGGGAAAGCAGCCCTATCCAGGTCTAAGTCACACTCTGGTTAAAATCCCGATGGGTGCAGGAGGGTTGGATTGGGAGTTTGGTATCAGTGGATGCAAACTATTACATGTAGAATGGATAAACAAGGTCCTATATATAGCACAGGGAACTATATTCAATGTCTTTCATAAACTATAATGGAAATGAATATGAAATAGAATATTATAAATGTTTATATGTATGACTCCCCTTAAGGATTCACTGCCTTGTCACAGCTGAGGGGCTCGCATAGTTCAGTGAAACTCTGAGCCACACCATGTAGGGACACCCAAGATGCAGGGGTCATAGCGGAGAGTTCTGACGAACCGTGATCCGCTGGAGGAGGGAATGCAAACCACCCCTGTATACGTGCCGTGAGAACCTCATGACCTGTATAAAAGGACAGAAAGATATGACACCAAAAGATGAGTCCCCCAGGTCGGAAGGCATGCGATATGCTCCTGGGGAAGAGCAGAAAAGAACTACAAGTAGCCCCAGAAAGAATGCAGCGCCTGGGCCAAAGCAGAAGCCATGCTGAGTAGTGGGTGTGTCTGGAGAGGAAAGCAGAATCTAATGCTGCCAAGAACAGTATTTCATAGGAACCTCAAGCGTTGGGTCCGTGAATCAAGTAAATTGCACGTGGTCATAAGAATCAAAATGACATCCTAGGAATCAGTGAACTACAATGGGTGAGAATGGGCAGATTTAACTCAGATGACCATTTAATCTACTACTGTGGTCATGAATCCCACAGAAGAAATGGACTTAGCAGACACTGAAGAGATCAAGAAGAGATGGAAAAAATACACGGTAGAACTATACAAAAAAGATCTTTATGAACTGGATTACTGTGATGGTGTGGTCAAGTCAACCAGCGCCACACACTCTGTAGTGCGAAGGTAAGCGGGCCTCAGGAAGCACCGCTGTTAATAAAGTTAGTGGATGCAATGGAATTCCAGGAGAGCTATTCATACCCTAAAGGATGATGCCATCAAGGTGTTGGCATTCAGCATGTCAGAAAATCTGGAAGACCCAACAGTGGGCACAGGACTGAAAAAGGTCAATCTTCATCCCAGTTCACGAGAAGGGTAGTACCAAAGAATGTGCTAACCATCAGACAAGTCCGCTCATCTCCCATGAGAGTAAGGTCATGCTTAAAATCTGGCAAGCTAGGCTTCAGCACTATGTGAACCAAGAACTTCCAAATGTCCAGGCTCGGTTTAGAAAAAGAAGAGGAACCAGAGATCAAATTGTCAACATTCGCTGGGTCATAGAGAAAGCAAGGGAATTCCAGAAAAACATCTACCTCTGTTTCATCGACTACACTAAAGCCTGTGACTGTGCGGATCGTAACACACTGTGGAAAGCTCTTAAAGAGATGGGAACACCAGACCATCTTACCTGTCTTCTGAGAAACCTGCATGAGGGTCAAGAACCAACAGTTAGAACCCTGTGTGGAAGAACTGATTGGTTCAAGACAGAGAAGGTGTACCACAGGGCCGCCTGCTGTCACCCTGTTTGTTCAACCTACACACGGAGCCCATCGTGAGAAACGCCGGGCTGGAGGAGTTACAAGCTGGAATCACATAGGTGGGAGAAGCATCAGCAACCTCAGAAGTGCAGATGATAGCACTCTAATGGCAGAAAGTGAAGAGGAACAAAAGAACCTCTTGATAAGGGTGAAGGAGGAGAGAGAAAGAGCTGGCTTAAGACTAAATATTTAAAAACACTAAGATCACGGCATCTGCCCCCATTACTTCATGGCAAATAGAAGGGAGAAAGGTGGAAGTAGTGACAGATTTCCCCTTCTTGGACCCCAAAATCACTGCAGATGGTGACTGCAGCCATGAAATCAGAAGACAATTGCTTCTTGGCAGGGAAATGACGACAAACCTAGACAGTGTGTTGAAAAGCAAAGACATTACTCCGTGGCTGTATAGTCAAGGCTATGGTCTTCCCAGTGGTCACATGTGATTGTGAGAACTGGACCATAAAGAAGGCCGAACACCAAAGAAATGATGCCTTTGAACTGTGCTGCTGGAGAAGACTCCTGAACTTCCCTTGGACAGCAAGATCAAGCCGGTCAATCTTAAGGGAAATCAACCCTGAATAGTCCTTGGAAAGACTGATTCTAAAACTGAAGCGCCAGTATTTTGGTCATCTGATGCGAACAGCCAACTCATTGGAAAAGTCCCTGATGCTGGGAAAGACTGAGGGCAGAAGGAGAAGAGGGCGGCAGAGGATGATGTGGCTGGATGGCATCACTGACGCAATGAACATGAACTTGGGCAAACTTCGGGAGATGGTGAGGGACAGGGAGACCTGGTCTGCTGCAGCCCATGGGGTTTCAAAGAGTCAGAAACAAGTGAGCAACTGAACAGCAACATATATAGAACTGAATTTATCTGCTAAAAAGCAGAAATTAGCACAGCGCTGTAAATCAACTATACTTCAATAAAATAAAATTTAAAAATAAATAAATTCCGATATTACCACTTGCGTTGTTACAAGCACAATTCTAGCGTCAGACTGCCTGGTCTAAAATCTCATTCAAATGCTTACCATCGCTATGAGCTTTAGGAACTTCACAGAGACCTTCCTCACTGTGCCTGTTTTGATATCGGTTCAATAAAGAAACAATGCCTCTTACTTCACAGTGCTTTAATTAAGGTTAAATATGTGACTACAGATCATTTCCTTCGAACAGTGTCTGAAACATATGAGTGTTCTGTTCACATATACTTTGCTGAAGACTTACAAAATAGACATTTGTTGAAAAATGTTATAATTTATAACTTACAAGCTTATTGATATCCTCTATAGAGGATTTAAGACACAACTTGAAAATGAAAATTAGTGCTCTTCCAGGGCCCGAGAGGAAGACTGCTCTACCTATAAGGGAATGAAGGCTGAGATGGCAAAAATATTCTCCTAGCTGTCAGAAGTCCTTTTTTCCTTTCTGTTAACATGATCCACTCAAAGAAAAAAGTTAAAGATTGACCAGAAAGAACCTCATTGAAACAATCTCTTCACAATTACATAACGCAGAATTATCTCCAGCCAGTTAGTCACAGCAACAAGTAGATGATAAGATGTATTTAACTAGTGCACTATGACTTATCAAAAAATTTTCAAAAATGTTGAAGATTTTTTAATACTAGTTATTGTCTTTAGGTTATCTCCCACCTCTTAGAGCAATAGCATCACAAAAAAAATACATCTTTCATATCAAATAGCTGCTGGATAAATTATAAGTTAAATGCAAAGGCACGTGTACACTGGATGTTGTTGGTGGCCCACACCACACTCCCTAGAGCCAGCTTCGGCCATAGCTGTGGCAGGAAGCGCCAGCGTGTACTGTGGGCTTCCCTCCTTAAGCTCTCAGAGCCCCTTGCTCTAAAGGCGCAGCCCTCAAGCACAAGGATATGTATACATGTATCCTCTAAGAGCAACCTTCGGGCAGTGAGACGAGAGTGTCAGTGGGTGATGTCTTAGCTCTACAATTCTTTGGAAGGATAATTCTGAGGTTCGTTATACCTGGTTTCCAAAAGGACCCCCAGCAAGTCTGAGTTCAGTCGCTTGAACTGCTAACTAGCTCAAGATCCCACTTCTGATTGGCTTCCCCTCCGTGTCTGCCTCACTTCCCCCACTGTTCCACTGCAGCATTCTGGGCTCAAATAAACTACCTCTGCCTAAATCAAATTTAGATCAAATCTGTGCCTAAATCAAAGGAGTTGCTTATGGAGACCCTTAACTATGATAAGAATCTCATTACATTGAATTTTAATCTAATCATCTCTGTAATAAAGTCCAAGCATTCTTAATAAATTGCATGGATAATCACATGAGTTGATCTATTGTCAATAATTCTAATCAATTTTCATTTTCATGACTTCCTCTGTTATCACCAGAGTCGGGTTGCTGATATCAAGATAATTACATGTGCCTTACTATTTCTATCACCATACCTCATTCTTTTCATCATTAGACAGTCTTTTGTAACATCTATTCAAATATTCTATTGTAGAAAAGGAATTAATATTCATGAAACTAGGATAATTTTCAAATTTCAAAGTGAATGTATCTCAACAAAAAAATTATTTATCTAATGTTAGAGATATGGCATCATATTTGCATGGCCTTTACTCCAGATCTGTACAACTTACACAATATTTTGCTCAAGATTTATTCAGCAAAATAGATGTATCTTTGAAATTTTCTTCCTTTCTCTGTCAGACTGACTGTTGACGCTCTAGTGAATTGTTTATAAAATGAATGCTGCATCTTCCTTTCAGCTGACAGGTTTCTGCGGTTTGCTGCTTATTAGCTTTGCTTGTTGTGACTTAAAATGCAGGATCTATTTTCCCCCAATGTTGTTGAGTATTTTTTCCTTAGTGAACTAGAAGAAAATAAACAGAATGTTCTTATTTACAGGTAACTACTGAGTTGTCCTTCAAATCTCCTTTGAATTTCCATTAGCTTCTCCCTCCATGCCTCAAATCTTAAAAATGTAACAGAATCTAATGCACAATTTGAGACTTTTTTTTTTTTTTTGGCTCTTTGTGTTGGAGTTGTAAAATATAGAAATTTATTTCCAGGGTCAGAAAAGTCATGTCATTGAAATCTCTCAGAACTGTTGGCACTGAAATAAGAACAAGACTAATGGTATATTCAAAGCAATTATTTTTAGAAAGAATCAAACTTTTGTCATTCATCTCCCCACCCATCTTGCTCTCCATTCATCAAACTTGTATTAAACGCCTAGAATGCTGGGCATTGACCTGGGCACCAGAAATAGCAGGCATGAATATCTCAGGCCCCGACTTGAGCAAACTCAACCTAGTTGAATAAACAAACATGTAAAAGATGACTGAATTTTACTTAGACAGGTACTATAATTGAAGTGTCTTCTTGAGGCAGAGGGAATGCAGAGGCTTGAGAAAGAATCCAGTTCACCGAGGACACCTTCATGGAGGAGGTTTTCCTCGGGAGGAGTTTTGAAAGGTGAGCTAGGAAGACAAGAAGAAAAGGTGGGTATATCGGGCCCAGGCAGTGATAGCAGTAAGTAACGGACAATTTTCACCTTTTCTTTGTGCTGTTTTGTTCAGATTTGGGTGGGAAATGCAAACGCTTTGTTTTTTGGTTTTTTCTGTAGTACAGGAAAGAGTAGGAAAGAATTCATGCGGGCAAAGAAAGCAAGGGCTGGGTCTTGGAGGAATCTGGATGTAACACCACAGGCAGTTAACGTCTTCCAGTAACTTGGACGCATCAGTGTCTGCGTCCCAGGACCTGCGCGGGGCGGAGGCACGCGGGGCGGCGCGGGGCGCAGCGTCGGAGCGCAGAGCGGCCGTGCGAACCGCTCGCCGGGCCGCGCCTCCCGCCGTCACCCCGGGAGCGCTTCCGGCGCTGTTCCCCATAACTGACTCTCCACATGGTCTCAGAAAACAAAGCCAAATATATAGTGATGGAAAGACGTCTCATAAAGAACGAACAAGGTAAGGGAGGCTGGGAAAGGTGAGCTCAGAATGAAATGGAAAGAAAGATAGATAGCGCCAAGTCGTGTCTGACTCTTGCAGCCCCGTGACCCGGAGCCCGCCAGGCTCCTCTGTCCACGGGATTCTCCAGGCCAGAACACCGCAGTGGGCAGCCTTTCCCTTCCCCAGGGGATCTTCCAGACCCAGGGGTCAAACCCAGGTTTCCCGCATTGCAGGCAGGTGCTTTATGGACTGAGCTACATGGGAAGCCCCAGGTAGATATCTAATGAAATTAAATAAGATATCTAATAAATATTTTCCATCAAAATCAATATGACTTGGTGATAAATTAAATTTGAAGAAAGCAAGTTATGATAGTTCTCAAAATACTTTTAAAGTAAAAGTTAAAAGGGCACAAAAAAATCAGAAATTGAGAGAACCCTTGACTTACTGTCGGGAAGCCGGTTTGCTGCTACTACTATTAACTGACAAAAGTGGCAGATTTCGGTATTGTTGCGGTCTGAACGCTGTAGGTCAACAGCAGAGAGCATTGTGCATGGGAAAGGCTATAAATGTGCTTGGTTTTAGAGAGCCCTCGGGATTGTCAGGCAGGCATATCTGGTAAAACATCTAGGAACAGAGATATATAGACAGATGGAAGAGAGATAAGTGATACATAGGTAGATGGTAGATAGGTGAGTGGATAGATAAACAGAGCTATTAGAGGCAGGGACAGAGACCAAAAGACACACTAGTTAGAAAATAGAGGATATACAAACATGGTCCTTACTTGTGTTTTGTAGTGTTTGCAGTTTGCAATTGTCCCTCCCCTCCAAAAAAAAGGGTATAGGTTTAGAAGAAAATCAGAGAGTATAAGGTCAAGCAATACAGACAATAAAAAAGTAGTAATTGGGAGTTCAAAACAGACGTTCTAAAAAAAGTGTTGTCAAATGTGACAAATGTTAGAAACCAAGAAAGTTTTTTTAATGTTACATTTTCAGTTTATAAATTCATATATCTTATCTGTGGGTAAATTGTGTGAATATATTCATGCTCTCTAGAGGAAAGCTAAAAGTTGTAAAAGTCAGTAACCTTAAACACAAAGTGATTTCAGTGCTGCCACAGACAATAATATTTCACAATAAAGTCAGAGCTCACATAAATGGAGATAATAAGATAGTTGGTTTTGATAGAGAAAATGGAAACCAAATGATAAACTGGCAACTGGTCACACATCCTTTTCTTTCCTAACCAGAACACATTCAGTCTGTACTTGTTTTTTGTTTGTTTGTTTGATTTTGTTTTTTAATTTAGTGTATGAAGTCTCAGAGTTGTTCCAACCACATAATGATAAATGACTTAAATTTTCAAAGTGAAGCAAGGTTCTTATTCTCAAAGCTGATAATCAAGCACCATCCCAATAATTAGAATTAATTTTTGGCTGAATAATGGAGAGGAGACATAGTGACCAACAAAGCCTTTTGCATAGAGATATATGTATATATACGTATATACACATGCTGCACTGTGTCTAGTCGCTCAGTCGTGTCTGACTCTTTGTGACCTCATGGACTGCAGCCTTCGAGGCTCCTCTGTTCATGGGGATTCTCCAGGCAAGAATACTGGAGTAGGTTGCCATGCCCTCCTCCTGGGGATTTTTCCAACCCAGGGATGGAACCCAGGTCTCCCACATTGCAGGCAGATTCTTTACCAGCTGAGCCACCAGGAAAACCCAAGAATACTAGAGTGGGTAGCCTGTTCCTTCTCCAAGGGATCTTCCTGATCCAGGAATCAAACTAGGGTCTCCTGCATTGCAGGTGGATTCTTTTTCAGCTGAGCTACCAGGGAAGTCCACACACACACACACACACACATAAATGGAGGAGGGCAACCCACTCCAGTATTCTTGCCTGGAGAATCCCATGGACAGAGGAGCCTGACAAGCTACAGTCCATAGGGTCACAAAGAGTCCAACAAAACTGATGTGACTTAGTGCATACACACACACACACACACATATATATTAGATAATTATATGTATATTGCAATTAGATTGCATAACATATACTATATATTTAAACATACAATACATATTAGAAAATATCAAATATATTATAAAATTTATATGCTAAAAGATAATTATGTAAACTGAAATCTACTTTTGTGTTTCAGATATATGTTATATTCAGCAATGTTTCCTTTAAAATAACTATATAAATAAGAAATATTTCTACTTACCCATAGGAAAAAAAATACAGAACCTGAGAATATCTGATTAAAATAATTTATAAATAAAAATTGGAAATATTTCCTGAAAAAAAATCTTATCCTCATTGCAACATAAAAATACTACATACATGTTACGAGACGCAACTATTTTTAATTACAATTATAGGAAAACAGCTTTTATCAGTATATCTTTGTATTCTTATTGCCCATGACATTGAAAACGTCTTCAATCAGCATTTGATGATGTCAATGATCATGCCAACAACATAGATCAAATAACCGATATTTTTTGGTAACTGTTAGTATTTTACTATCACCACCACCCAAGAACAGTTGTAATTACAGCTCATTAACTACTAACATGGGATATGCTCTGTGATGAATGTCAATCTTACGTTGTCCCAATTAATTTCAACCACTGTATTCTTAAGGTAACTGGTTAAGTACTCGGTTAAAGAGGGGGGTAATGGCACCCCACTCCAGGGCTCTTGCCTGGAGAATCCCATGGACAGAGGAGCCTGGCGGGCTACAGTCCACGGGGTCGCAGAGTCGGACACGACTGCCCGACTTCACTGTCGCTGTCCTTGTAGCTGGTATATAGTGAAAATGGCACATCTAGTTTTAGACCGAAATTTAAGTTTCTGTCCTAAACTACTATGCTGAAATCAGCAAACTCAAAAAATACACAACCCATCAATTTATCTGTTTAAAAAAAAGCCATAATTTTCACTTGCAGTGTAAGATGGTAGGCTGGAAATATACATTTGTGTTTTATCCATCCCTCCAACTACTCCGAAAAGATTCTGAAGTATGAAATAAATAACTTCCTACTAGAGACAATAATGAGAGGTACATCAAGGAATAAAAGATATTTCAACAAACTTTTCAAAGATTAAGGGATATGTGTGCAGACTGACAGATGAAAGAGAAGAGACAAAACTACAGGCCAGAATATGCCATAAAAGCAGAGCTGAATAGCCGTGAAAATAGTCACCTGAGAGTAACCTGGAAAGGAGTTGGTCTCGAAGTCAGCCAGCACAACAAAGAGCCAAGTGAGAAATCATACTACAACCAGGAAGACTGATTTAAAATGCTTACAACAAATAAATTTGCCAATCAGCAACATGATTTCTCTTCTAATGTCTCTGCACCGACAGCCAGACTTTCCCCTGGGGCACACCGTTTGATAGCATACTCCAAAAAAAAAGAAAAAAAGAAATAATCTGTTTGGAGAAAGCCAAAGTATGACTCTAAAGCAAGCAGCCTCCAAAAGTTCTTGTTCTTATATTTGTGTGGCCCCCAGTTTATCACACAGGTCCCAGGTCTATCAATGCACATAAGCCATCTAGTATCATGCCTCGCCTCTAGTTAAAATCCTCAGTCACCTAAGAAAATAGACCTACTTCAAAAAAGTCAAAGGAAACCCATCACATCCTCTCAGTTATACTGTCTTAAATATGAACATATAACTAAGAATCATCATATATAACATTAAATACAGAAAAGTTTAAAAATTTAGGGAAAAACAGTAAAAGTGATCAACAGATAAGACAAATAATTCAGAACACAGAAAGCAACTTCTAAAAACTTTAATTATGTAACTAGTGAGTTCAAAATTATGTTACTATTACATCATAAACCAATAAAACAATAACAGAATGTCATTTCTTAAAAGAAAAAAAGAAAAGCTCTTAGAAAAAAACTAAAATTTCTCAAAAGAGAGTGAAATGGAAAGTACAGTACAAGGAATCTCCTAAAATATAGAAGAAAAAGGCAGAAATGTGGAAAATATAGAAAAAGTATAAATAATACAGAGGAGCAGTCAAAGAAACACAACATGCATCAGTGAAGGAAACAGAGAAAATAAAGAGAGAGTGGGTTTGGTAGAAATAATTTTAAAATGGACCTTAAAATGGTAAATAACGACCAGATATTGAACCTGTAATATTATATCACCTGGCAAAAGGGATTCTGCAGCTGTAAAAAGGTTGTCAGTCAGCTGCCTTTAAGTTATCAAGAGAGCATTGCCTCGGTGGGCTCGGTTTAATCAGGTGAGCCTTTTCGTAGCACAGAATTTTCTCTGGCTGGTAAAGATGAGGGAGCAGGAGACTGGGAGCATGCGGTGAGGTCCTGCCGGCATTTAAGATGGGGCAGGGCCATGTGCCAGGGGAGGCACCCGGCCTGTGGGAACTGCGAGCGGTCCCTGGGTGACAGTCAGCAAGGCAGCAGGACCTCAGTTCTTTTTAAAACTGATCTGTACTGGCATGCAGTTGCTTTATACTGCTGTGTTAGTTTCCGCTGTGAGGCAGAGTGAACCAGCGATCCACACCCTCTTCACTGGGTGTCCTTCCCATCTAGGTCACCACGGAGCACTGGGCAGCGTTCCCTGGGCGACAGAGTGGCCTCTGGTTAGTCAGCTCTCTTATACAGAGCATCACTGGAGTGTCTGCGTCCATCTCAACCTCCCAGTTCATTCCACCCTGCGCCCCCCACCCTGTGTCCCCCCTTGGTGCCTGTACATCATTCTCTGCGTCTCTGGCTCTGGTTCTGCAGTCACAGAGACTAAATTCTGCCAACAAACTGAATGAGCAAGAAAACAGATTCTTCCATGAACAGAGAACACACAGCACTCCTAACATCTTAATTTCAACTTTGTGAGACTCTAACTGAAGAAGCCAGCCAAACCCCCCTGAACTTCTGACCTAAAGAACTATGAGATAATAAATAGATACGAGTTTGTAACAAATTACATAGCAATAGAAAACAAATACAGGGGGAAAGGATGATGGTGTGATGATCATAAAGATGATGATGACAAAGTAGAAGGAAGAATTCTGCATATCTGAAGAGGCCATTAGCATTTAGTTCAAATGTCCTTCCCAGTGTTCAACAAAAAAAAAAACCCACAACTGGATGAAACATTGCAAAATTTTGGGACACCAGTTATTAGTATAAAGAGAAGAAGCAAAAATATCCCAGGTGGAGGGAGAAGCAAAAGCTATTTAACAGAAAAATTAAACCATTAAGGCAAACCATTCAATATCACAGTAATCCAAGTCTATGCCCCAACCAGTAACGCTGAAGAAGCTGAAGTTGAATGGTTCTATGAAGACCTACAAGAACATACAAGACCTTCTAGAACTAGTACCCCAAAAAGATGTCCTTTTCATCATAGGGGACAGGAATGCAAAAGTAGGAAGTCAAGAAACACCTGGAGAAAAAGGCAAGTTTGGTCTTGGAGTACGGAATGAAGCAGGGCAAAGGCTAATAGAGTTTTGCCAAGAGAACTCACTGGTCATAGCAAAGACCATCTTCCAACAACACAAGAGAAGACTCTACACATGGACATCACCAGATGGTCAACACTGAAATCAATTTATTATATTATTATATTCTTTGAAGCGAAAGATGGAGAAGCTCTATGCAGTCAGCAAAAACAAGACCAGGAGCTGACTGTGGCTCAGATCATGAACTCCTTATCGCCAAATTCAGACTTATAAGAAAGTGGGGAAAACCACTAGACCATTCAGGTATGACCCAAATCAAATCCCTTATGACTATACAGTGGAAGTGACAAATAGATTCAAGGGATTAGATCTGACAGACAGAGTGCCTGATGAACTATGAATGGAGGTTCGTGACAATGTACAGGAGACAGGGATCAAGACCATCCCCAAGGAAAAGAAATGCAAAAAGGCAAAATGGTTGTCTGAGGAGGCCTTACAAATAAAGCTGTGGAAAGGCCTTAATAATAGCTGTGAAAAGAAGAGAAGCAAAAGGCAAAGGAGAAAAGGAAAGATATTCCCATTTGAATGCAGAGTTCCAAAGAATAGCAAGGAGAGATAAGAAAGCCTTCCTCAGTGATCAATGCAAAGAAACAGAGGAAAATAATAGAATGGGAAAGACTAGAGATCTCTTCAAGAAAATTAGAGATACCAAGGGAACATTTCATACAAAGATGGGCACAATAAAGGACAGAAATCATAGGGACCTGACAGAAGCAGAAGCTATTAAGAAGAGGTGGCAAGAATACACAGAAGAACTATACAAAAAGATCTTCACGACCCAGATAATCACGATGGCGTGATCACTCAACTAGAGCAAGACATCATGGAATGTGAAGTCAAGTGGGCCTTAGGAAGCATCACCACAAACAAAGCTAGTGGAGGTGATGGAATTCCAGTGTTCAAACCCCAAAAGAAGATGCTGTGAAAGTGTTGCACTCAATATGCCAGCAAACCTGGAAAACTCAGCAGTGGCCACAGGACTGGAAAAGGTCAGTTTTCATTCCAATCCCACAGGAGGGCAATGCCAAAGAATGCTCAAACTATATCACACATTTGCACTCATCTCACATGCTAGCAAAGTAATGTTCAAAATTCTCCAAGTCAGGCTTCAACAGTAGAATGAATCGTGAAATTCAACAATGAATCGTGAAATTCCAGATGTACAAGATGGATTTAGAAAAGGCAGAGGAACCAGAGATCAAATTGCCAACATCCACTGAATCATCAAAAAAGCAAGAGAGTTCCAGAAAACATTTACTTTTGCTTTATTGACTATGCCAAAGCCTTTGACTGTGAAATCTGTGGAAAATTCTGAAAGAGATGGGAATACCAGACCACCTGACCTGCCTCTTAAGAAACCTGTATGCAGGTCAGGAAGCAACAGTTAGAACTGGACATGGAACAACAGACTGGCTCCAAATAGGAGAAGGAGTACGTCAAGGCTGTATACTGTCACCCTGCTTATTTAACTTATATGCAGAGTACATCATGAGAAACGCTGGGCTGGATGAAGCACAAGCTGGAATCAGGATTGCTGGGAGAAATATCAATAACCTCAGATATGCAGATGACACCACCCTTATGGGAGAAAGTGAAGAGGAACTAAAGAGCCTCTTGATGAAAGTGAAAGAAGAGAGTGAAAAAGTTGGCTTAAAGCTCAACATTCAGAAAACTAAGATCATGGCATCCAGTCCCATCACTTCATGGCAAATAGATGGGAAAACAGTGGAAACAGTGGCTGACTTATTTTGGGGGGCTCCAAAATCACTGCAGATGGTGACTGCAGCCATGAAATTAAAAGATGCTTACTCCTTGGAAGGAAAGTTATGACCAACCTAGATAGCATATTAAAAAGCAGGGATATTACTTTGCCAACAAAGGTCCATCTAGTCAAGGCTGTGGTTTTTCCAGTGGTCATGTATGGATGTGAGAGTTGGACTGTGACAAAAGCTTAGCACTGAAGAATTGATGCTTTTGAACTGTGGTGTTGGAGAAGACTCTTGGGAGTCCCTTGGACTGCAAGGAGATCCAACCAGTCCATCCTAAAGGAGATCAGTCCTGGGTGTTCATTGGAAGGACTGATGCTGAAACTCCAGTACTTTGGCCACCTCATGCGAAGAGCTGACTCATTGGAAAAGACCCTGATGCTGGGAAATATTGGGGGCAGGAGGAGAAGGGGATGACAGAGGATGAGATGGCTGGATGGCATCACCGACTCGATGGGCATGAGTTTGAGTAAACTCCGGGAGTTTGTGATGGACAGGGAGGCCTGGTGTGCTGTAGTCCATGGGGTTGCAATGAGTCAGACACGATTGAGTGACTGAACTGAACTGAGCTGAACAGAAAATTACAAATAAACTAGCATAGACCAGAGGCCCTAGACCACAGTGATTGTCTTTTTTTTTTTTTTTTTAATTTAGACATTCTGTTTTGAATCCTGACACAGCTACTTGCAAGCTCCGTGATCTTACTTGACTTGTCGGTTGCCAATTTTCTTTTCTGTAGCATGGGTGTAATGATATTATCTCATAGGCACATTGTAAGAATTCAATAAATATATATATAACATGCAAGTAATGTGGGATGTAAAAAAGACAAAAATAAGATGGAGAAAAGATTCGGAATGATAAATGTATTATTTGAAGTTAAAAGGCCAACCAATAGAAACGAATTATAATAAAAATAACGAGGAAAGAGCAGAAAGAACACAAGTGAACCAACCGCAAACACCTGTGTATTTCTTCTGATGCTTTAGATGGATGAGCTATTGTAACAGTGAAATACCTAAAGCCAGTCCCTCAGCTATTGCAGCAAACCTCAGTCCTCGTTCCAGGGGGACATGACTCTGGAGTTTCTTCTTACCTGTCCTGCATGGTTCCATCTTTTCCATTTTCCCAATGACTTACTAACACGCAAGTTCTCTAGTTCTAAAGAAGAAATGGCGTTTCCCAGGTGGCAGTGATAAAGAATCCGCCTGCCAATGCAGGAGACGCAAGAAACGTGAGCTGGATCCCTGGGTGGGGAAGATCCCCTGGAGGAGGAAACGGCAACCCGTTCCAGCATTCTTGCCTGGGAAATCCCATGGACAGAGGAGCCTGGTGGGTCCCTGGGGTCGCAAAGAGTCAGACACGTCTGAGTGACTGAGCGCACGCACACACACAAATGCAAACACCTTTCTAACTGCACATGCCTCTGTGACCACAGGTCCGTTTTTCTAGCTCCGTTTGGGGCAGTCGCTCCTCAGGACTGACTGTGTGTGTTGCCTCTAAACCCTTTATACCCATCCTTCTCAAAGCCACCCTCCAATCTAGCTGCGCCCTACAGGAGCATGACTGAAAATAACAGGTGCAATAAAAATGATATTGTACATTAAACAGCAGGCAGATAATTGTATTAAGTTAGTGAAGCAAAAAATAGAGGTGTGGTCATATCATCTAGTTGAGAAGATTAGTAATAGAACAACCCTTTAAAAAGACTTCCTCTGGGTAGTAGGTAGGGGTTTGGAAAGAAGAGACTAGTAATTTTTACTTTTCATCATAAAGACTTCTGATCTATTTGACTGGTTCTATGTAAACAAATGATTTGAGAAAATAATTTAAAGCAATGACAGCATAAGTCATTCATTTTCTGCTATTTACTAGGTGGAGAACTTTCATATTCCCATATAAGAACCTATGCTATCTTTGAAAAAAACGGTCAATATTCTTTTCCATTTCCAAAAATAGAGAATTTTATTATAGCTGTATACTTTGATTCAAAAAACACTATTTCTGAGTTTTTAGAGACCTGATTTTTGACATAAAGGCCCCGCACAAAATTACAGCCTCAGCATTCTAACCTTAAGCAGTTCCCAGTTACATCTTACAACCAAACCATTTAAAAAACCATTATCTTCATAATACTAAAGTATAATAACTTTGTAATAACAGTATCAACCAAAATTAGCAGGTGGGTGCCAGGTGATTAGGATCCAGCTCAGAAGATGGCCTGAAGAAGAGGTCGCTCCGGCCCCCTGTTTTCCAGCCAAGCCCGCTGCGGCGGAGGAGACGGGGCGAGGAGTCCTCACTATGCACCGTGTTCAGCTGAAGCGCACGAAGAGCCGACTACCCACACAAACACTCCGGAGCGCAGATCCTGTAGCCTCAATCAGACATGCACACGCGTGAATATACACGCACCTGTGTGCACAAGCAGACCTCACACAAATTTCTGATCTGGAAAGATTTCCTGTCTATTCAAGGTGAGGAATGATCAAGTGCAGGATTTATGTAAGAAAGCTACCAGTACATGAAAGGAAAGGAACAAGACCAAAAAAGCAGAAGAAGGAAGTTTTGCTCTGGAGCAGCTGAAAATTGAGGCAAAAGATTTTCCCAGTTACTCAGAAAAGCAATAAATGTAAGGACCTTTATAGAAAACAAGCTTAAAGCAGAAGGGGCCCGGCAAAGAATGATAACAACAATCGGAGAAAACAGATGAAATTGACCTGGAAGAGAGGGTTTGGCTTCTAAAGCCACAATTGAGCTGTTGCACACGTAATTCCCACTCTCATCCTGAGCACAGGGGGCCTGGGGCAAGGCTCCTGCCCCAGGAACCGGCTTCGTAAGTGGCCCTCATTTTACTTGCTGTAAAATATATAAGAAACAAAATCACAGTTCTCATTTTATAACCATATCACAAAAGGGTTGAGCCAGCAAGTCCCTCAAACCTATATTTTTCCTGCCTGCAAGACTGCTCATGAGAACATCTTTTACCTTCTCTAGACAGCCTTGAGGATGCAGTGATCAACACCAGGTTGTTTTAACCTTGGCTGCAGCAGGTGGGGAGACGGGATCCACAAGGACAGAGACAAGTCTCCAGGGCCCATCACAGCCAACTGGGTTACCCTGGGGCCTTGTGCTCTCAGAGCGAACGGGATGGTAAACATGAAGTCCTCACTGACCGCCGACTCTCAACGTGACAGTCTTCACTGACGGCTCTTCTCCGGCTCGTCGGCGGAGTTCTCAGACAGAGCAGTGTGCTGGCGAGCCGCCCCAGACCCCAGGGCGAAAAGCATGGGCCCTGCTTCTGGACTTGGCGGTGAAGAAGAGAGAAGGAAGCCAGCTTTACCCACTGACCCGCACCCAGCAGCCTCGCAGGCCTCCTCACTCAGACAGAGCCGACTCCATCCATCCCGCTTTAAGTCTCCAGTGTACAGGATTTCTAAATCCTCAGGGAAATCAACATCAGACTGCACCAATCTCCTGCTTTTTCTGGGGAGATGTGCTGAAACTGAAATATGTGGATTGAAAAAGAAAGAACTCTTCACTGTAAGTACAGTAACCTAAATATCTGGAGGAAAAGACTTCTAAGTGAGACCCCGGTTTTAGACAACTTTGTGGAAATTGCTTTCTCTCCATAGCAGTATCTCTATGCCCCCAAATTCAAGAAAACACTCACGTGTAAATGTGATTCCTCACTGGCTTTTTGATGTAATGTGGCCAACTCTAACCCAGAAGACTGGTATTATAATGCCCCATCACCATCGATTCCTATATTGCTCTCATCAACAAAATATGGGAAAAGATCATTTTAAAATTAAGTGCAAATTATAGGAAATTGCTTAGCTATCTAGTTAGCAAAAGAAAAAAAAAATATGTAAATAAAGGTAAATAAATTCCATGAGACATAATATAAACACATATATAATATAAACACATATATAAACACATACCAATAAACACATACCAATAAAACACTAGATTTTTTGTTTTACATTCTTTCTTATTTATGCTAAACAGTAAAATAACAACCATAGTAAATTTTAATAAATATGAGCAGCAAAAATATATTTTCAAAATACAGTACAGATCGTGATATCTTAAGGAAGTCTAAATTCTAAGGGATAAGGAGGTATATGACAGATATTTGTCTAATTTAATATTTTACAATATGCACATCAGGGGTATATTATCTAGATTTTATTCTCAGTTTATTCCATGAATATTTGCAATCGACCAGTTGTGAATGCCTGTATAATTTAGGTACAAAAAGTACAGATTAGAAATGACAATTGACATAAAATAAGTTATGTTATAAAATATATTTCAGTGTATTTTTGTACTGTGTATTTCTTATATTTATATAACTTTTAAAAAGCAAAAAACAAAAATATAAAACAAAACTTAGTTCAATCGACAAAAATATAGGTAATTTATAGCCTCCAGGGGCCTGTGTGTAATATTACACAGATAATCCAATCTTCAAATTCAACAACTATTTATTGTAGTTTTGAAAAGTAGGATATGAATCCATTAATTCATGTTACTTCTGGAGAAAAAACATCTGATACCCAATGTTAATTTTCCTGCCCTGAGCATATAACCAGAGCCAAGATATATTCTTGTTTGATTTTTAAATGCCATTTAGATGTGTTTCTGCATCTGAAATTTTTGCTCAAAATTTATACAACTATATTGAATGATCAAACAGTAAGGGCTAACATATTTCATGATCTAGATATAATGGCTCAAAAAATGAAATTTGGAAACATTTTAGTACATGGAAACTTAAGACCAGCATTTTGAGGGGAACAGAACAAAAACTGATTGGGAGTTGAGGGTTTAAAAGGCTCTTCATTGGGCCAACTTTTTATTTGCTATTAGATGAAATGTCTACCAAACACCCTGAGACAGATTAATGACAGAAGTGAGTTAAATCATTCTTTCCTTTCCACGTGTGGGAATATTGGAATTTCTATAGCTGGTGATACTGTGTTCCATGTGTTTAAATATTAAACACATACACCAGTGTAACCTCTAGGCCACAAGATGAAGTAAACCAAATTTATATTTCTCTTTCTAGGTTTTTTTTTTTTTTATATATCTTCCTCTTTGCCTTAGGAAAATTCATTTCAGGAAAAGTTATGAGTACCTTTGAAAAGTCATTATGTTACCTTTTCCAGAAGAAGGTCCATGTTTTGGTCATCTCTACTTAAGGAATACAAATTGACTGAACTTAGTAATCATAGAGGTCATGGGATACTGCAAAGAGTGAGACACTGTATTTCTGCTCCTTGCTTAGCGATGCAAACTTAAGCAAGATATTTAACTTCTTTGAACCATGATTTCCTAGTATGTACTGAGATCATGATACCGTTCTGGGTTGTTGGTTTTTTTTTTTTTTATTTTTCTGGCTGCATGTGGGATCTTAGTTCCCTGACCAGGGATTGAACCCCTGCCCTGGAAGCACATAGTCTAAACCACTGGACCACCTGGAAAGTCCCATGATACCATTCTTTTAGGGTAACAGGAAAGATTAACTGGGGAAAAGACCCAGAATTGTCAAAGCAATGCTGAGGAAAAAAACAAAGCTGAAGGCGTAGCCCTCCTATATTCCAAAGTACAATGGTTGATTGGAAAATTTTTCAGTGAAAGATTCTGGAAAAAGGCTTTTTTAAGGGACACCATTCAAATGTCTAGGATCCATAATTGTTCCAGAGATCTGAAGCAGCTGGTCATTTCATGAATCATTTAAGTGAGAATGGTTGGTAGCTTCATAGAGCTATTCCTGCCAACTCAATTCATAAGCAAGAATATTTCCCTGACTTTATGCATAAGCCTCTTCTGTCCTACACTCAGTAGTCATATGATGGATATGATTGGCTATAGAGACTTCCCATCCCGTTATCACTCAGCTGCTTGATACAAACATCTCCCAGCAGCACTAAAGACTTTAAAAAAACAATGGAGATCATAAGAGTCCCAACTGAGTTCAGAGGAGAAACTCCTGACGCTACACTTTGGGATAGGATTGGGCACACTAGGATGTTTTAGACTGGACACACTTTTTTAATGTATATTTTGCAGTGTGCAAAATGTATATATTGAAATATACATTTTAATATATATTTTTCAATATATATTTTGCCAAGTTGCTTCAGTTGTGTCCAGCTCTTTGTGACCCTCTGGACTGTAGCCCACCCAGCTCCTCTGTCCGTGGATTCTGCAGGCAAGAATACTGGAGTGGGTTGCCATGCCCTCCTCCAGGGGATCTTCCCGACCCAAGGATCAAGCCCCCGTCTCTCATGTCTCCTGAATTGGCAGGTGGGTTCTTTACTACTAGTCCCGCCTGGGAAGCCCATATTTTAGAATAGCTGGCATCTATGTAGCTCCGTGTTTCAGGCCCTGAGCTGATGACTTGACATGCGTTGGTTTGTCATAGTAACTGTGGAGTCACTATACTTCTCTCCATTTTGCAGATAATACAGAAGCCTGAGGGTTTCAGTAACCTGCAGCTTCTCATGGGTCAATCAAGGGTGGAGTCAAAACTCTATTCCAGGTATGTTGACCTGAATGTCCATGTTGCTAGTCACTATAAATGGATTAAGAGAGACCATTACTCCAGCAAGTCAAGAGTGGAAAAGGGCTGGAGGTGGGGGGTGAGAGTTGGGGAAATGATGCTTCCCTGTCCTGAACTTGGGGCTTCCCTGGTGGCTCAGATGGTAAAGAATCTGCCTGCAATGCTGGAGAGCCAGGTTCAATCCCTGGGTCGGGAAGACCCCCTGGAGAAGGGAATGATGGCAACCCAGTCTAATATCCTTGCCTGGAGAATCCCGTGGACAGAGGAGCCTGGCAGGCTACAGTCCACGGGGTCGCAAAGAGTCGGACACGACTGAGCGACTGAGCGTGCAGAGGCATCTCCCACCTCAGCGTCTCTGTTCTCCAAACCACAGACACACCTGTCTGGGTCTTCATGAGGTTCTCATGTAGCACCTCTCAACAGATTTGAAGGATAGGATGAGAATTAGTAGAGTGGGAAGAAAACAGCTCACCATCCCAACACACACACCCACACTCGTGCGCACACACAGACTCGGGAGGGGAAGGACACAGCACACCAACTCTGAAGAAATCCTCCCTCCCCCTCACCTGTCTCCCCACTTTCCTCCCTCCCCCTCACCTGTCTCCCCACTTTCCTCCCTCCCCCTCACCTGTCTCCCTACTTTCCTCCCTCCCCCTCACCTGTCTCCCCACTTTCCTCCCTCCCCCTCACCTGTCTCCCCACTTTCCTCCCTCCCCCTCACCTGTCTCCCCACTTTCCTCCCTCCCCCTCACCTGTCTCCCCACACTCCTCCCTCCCCCTCACCTGTCTCCCCACACTCCTCCCTCCCCCTCACCTGTCTCCCCACACTCCTCCCTCCCCCTCACCTGTCTCCCCCCTTTCCTCCCTCCCCCTCACCTGTCTCCCCACTTTCCTTCCCCCCCACTTACCTAATCTCTCCACTTCAATCTCTTTATTGCTTTGGGTGTGGACTGGACATGTTACAGCACCAGCTTTAGGCTGTCTCCTTTGTAAAGTCAGGCCTCCCTGAAGCCTTCCTCACTTCACTGTGTAGAAACTGTCTTCTTGGAGATTTGGCCAAACCTGAGATCACAGGAGCAACACAAGTTGCTCAAAAGGAAAAGGAACTTTGAATTCTTTCATTCAACAAGAAATCCATCTTCTTTATCTTGTCCCTCTTCAAAAACTTGCCCTTTTCACTGCTGGTTATATAACAGCGGATCTGTGACGAGGGTGACGGCTTGCATTGTATAGCTATGCAAATGAATTCCAAGTACGCTGTCAGATGATGAAAGGAAAAATGATGACAATTTTATTCTACTTGTTCTAGAGTAAACATTGGTAAACTCATTACATGATACACCTTCACTGAATATCTATGAATGAAGGAAGAGTCTCTGATTACTGGTTTTGTCTTTATTTCTATTTGATAAATTACATTTAATTATGGCCTAATTAGATAACACCTTTAGCATTAAAAAAAAAAAAAGCCATGTAATAAGGTATAATTTCTGAGAACAGCATAAATTCTAATGATTGTAAATAAAGAGACCTCATGACAAGTCTGCAAATTCTTCAGAATGGTTTGGTTTATGTTTCTTTAAAAGACTAGTGTGCATAATATGAAACTTTATTCAAAGTGTCAATTCTAGAATTTTTTATGAAAAAACAATTGAAGAAATCAGTCTCACATGGAAGTGCATTTTATAATAGATACAATCTACCCACTAAATGAAGCTTTGGAAATTAAAAAATAATTACCCACCAAATTCTTCTCTAATTGAGCAACTACTAATCAAATCAAGTGCTCAACTAGTTAATCACAGTTAAGCAGTAGATTCCAAAGCCTCTCCCAACTGACATTTAGCCAAGAATTGCCTATGTCTCTCCCTTGAGTCCCCTCACAGCATCCCACTGTTTTCCTGCATTTCACAAATTCAGTTAGCAGGGTATCTAAGAGATATCTGAAACCACTTTCACCAAGGTCCATGTGTCCACGGACCGTTCAGCAGGTCTCTTTGATCCAAATACAAGAAAAAGACAGTGACTACTATTCATAACTGACTTCCGTAGTCTGTTACGTAAACTGTCAACAGAGAGCAGACAGAATCATCAACAGGAACTGCAATGACTCCAAATCCTGCTCCACACCACAGCAGAGACCCGGGGTCAGGAAAAGGAAGGGTATGTTGATGACTTTCTCCTCACCATTCACCTGTTCTTTTCTAAGCCCTGATCTGTGAAGAAGTGAAGGAAGCCTTTATGCCATATCACAGTAACATGTGAGGGCCAATGACAAAACTTCTAAATGCATCAGAAATTATGTCTTCTTTAGCAAGTCTTACTATGAAAGTTCTAACTTTATTCTCTTTGACCCCTTTCCAGTTATAAATCCCTCCTTGCATGCTAACTCTGAAAAGCATCTGGACTGTATTTTCTCCCTTCAATTCTATTCTTCCATAATGATCAGAGAGTCCTGCTGAAAATCCTATTTAGAATCCGTTTGCTACTGCCGTCTGCAGGTCTTGCCTCACTCACTGAAGGTTCGGGATCACAGTCTCAGTCTCCATTCCAGCTCTTTTGCGTGTTTTGCCTGATGCCTGCTGAGTCGCTTCAGTCGCATCCAACTCTTTGCGACCCCATGGACTGCAGCCCGCCAGGCTCCTCTGCCCGTGGGATTCTCCAGGCAAGAACACTGGCGTGGATGGCCGTGCCCTCCGCCAGGGAAGCTTCCTGACCCAGTGGGCGAAACCATGTCTCTGCGTTGCAGGCGGATTCTTCACTGAGGAGCCACCGGGAAAGCCTGAGGTCTTAGATGATTCCAAGTCAGTGTTGAGGACCCAAACCACACACCAGTCTTGCAACAAGGGAGTAACCTTGTTGTCTGCAAGAGCATCACTTTGCTTCGGCTGACAACTCCTTTGGGCATACTCTGGATACTGTCACCTACAGAATTTCTCTGGCTTTGGAACACTAAATTCAGACCTCATCCTAGCTGAACACACCTTCCAATCCTTTCGGGAAACAAGGGGGATGATCTGCCTCCCTTGTGCAAGCTGTGGAGTTGATGGAAACACTCACACATGTAAGGAGACTGAAGCCATTATAAGCTGACGTGGGGCTTCAGTCCGGCTCAGGAATCCTGCGAGGTTTCTCTTATTTCTCTTGGTGACTCTTACCTCCTGTTATTTCTTTCTCTGAAGAGTTTATCTGTATATTTCACAGAGAACATAAAAGCCTTTAGAAAATAATCAGCTCAACGTTGCCCCATCACATTCATGATTCCCTGCTGGCTCAGGCAGTGAAGAAGACGCCTGCAATGCAGGAGAGCAGGGTTTGATCCTGGGTCAGGGAAAACCCTGGAGGAGGCGTGGCCACCCGCCCCAGTGCTCCTGCCTGCAGAACCCCATGGACAGAGGAGCCTGGCGGGCTGCCGTCCACGGGGTCGCAAAGAGTCGGCACCACTGAGGGACTAACATTTTCAGTTCTTTTCACTCATAATTCTACCTAAAACGGCTCCCTTCTTTCCTTGCCTCTCTCCTGTGACACAGATGTGGTATTTGGGGGGACGTCGGACAGGACGTGACCGCCAGCTGACCCAGGAGCTGGAGCCCGGCCCCAGCGCGTTTTCTCCCCACTGTTGCTGCATTGAGCGCTTTCAAGGACGCAAGCCTTGAGAGAGTGACCTGACGGGGAGACCACTGGGAAAGTGTACGTGACTGAACCCCAGGAAAGCCTCTATGCGGACTTTTAAGATTCTGACAGGCAGAGATCTCCGCTCATGGCAAGCCTTTTATGGACGTTCCCTGCTTATTGAAACTGCCACCTGCCAATCTGGAGCGGGTCGCCTCTTCCCTTAGGTCCTCTTGTCCTTCATTTAAGGGGTCACTGTTTAGCCTCATCTGAGGACCTCTCAGGGTTGCAAACCGACAGACAGCCTCATCCCTTAAGAAAGTAAAAGCTTCTAAACAGAGATCCCAGATACTAACCTTTTTCTCTTTATAGGCAGTCAATCCTTTTTTTTAATGTATTTATTTTTAATTGAAGGATAATTGCTTTGCAGTATTGTGCTGGTTTCTGCCGAACATCAACATGAATCAGCCATGTCCTCTTTAAGGAGTTGTCTGTTGTTAATCACTCCGGCGCTTTACTTTTTCTTGCCTTCTGTATCTGCTCTAACCTGAAAATCTTTACAATCACACACACAATCGACAACCTCCTTCAGATGCTTTTGAACTCTGGTGTTGGAGAGGACTCTTGAGAGTTCCTCAGATGGCAAAAAGATCCAACCAGTCCATCCTAAAGGAAATCGGTCCTGAATATTCATTGGAAGGACTGATGCTGAAGCTGAAACTCCAATACTTTGGCCACCTGATGGGAAGAGCCAACTCATTAGAAAAGGCCCTGATGCTGGGAAAGATTGAAGGCAGGAGGAGAAGGGGATGACAGAGGATGAGATGGTTGGATGGCATCACCGACTCAATGGACATGAGTTTGAGTAAACTCCGGGAGTTGGTGATGGACAGGGAGGCCTGGCGTGCTGGGGTTCATGGGGTCACAAAGAGTCGGACCCAACTGAGCGACTGAACAACAACAGGCCCACATAGAGGCATCCAAAGGCCATGACGTTCAAACCAAACGCATCAACCCCTCATTTCCACTCTAAAAAACAAACATCTCCACTATTCCTTATTTTCGTTTACAGCACTAGCCTTTACCCAATTAAGTGAAAAACCTGAGAGGTGCTGTTTCACAAATAAATGTGTTTAAGTGACAACAGAAAATTGACTTATTAATGCAGGTTACATTCAGAAGGATGTTTGAAAGTCAAACTTAACACAAAAATTGCTTTAAAAGTATCTGACACAAGTAGTCTAAAAGCTAACAATTATTGTAACTAGTATAGCCGTCTTTCTTCTTCACTTCCTCTCCACCACCGGTTCATCACTAAACCATCTTGTTTTTATTTCCTAAATATACTTTTATATCACCTCCTTTCCTCCAGCTCTCCTTCACTGGCCTGTTCTAAAGTATGCGCCACCCAGCCCACTCTCCAGCTCACACCCAGACCACAGGAACAGCTTCTGGACTGTTCTGCTGATCCCCAGCCCTGTCCCTCTTCAGGTCTTCCCCACCTTGACCTCTGAACAAAGGCCATCTGACTGTCCACTCTACCCCCTCCCCCATCGGCACCCTTCAAATTGCACTGTGAATGCAGTCTGCCTGTGAGCACGCTCCGCTGCTCAGCCGTGTCCAGCTCGTGGAGACCCCGTGGATAGCTCTGAGGGATACGCGTCTGTGTCACATATAGTTCTGCTTTCCCACGCTGCCAGTTTATGCCAGCTACCCTGTCCCTCCTCTTGGTTTCCCGAGCTCACCTGGCTCCTCCCCACTGCTGGCTCCCACGCCTCCCTCGTCTCTGCCTGGAGCACAAGTCACCCCGCCTCCTCTTCCCTACTTCTGGCCAGGTGACCTTCTACTTACTTTCTTAGTGTAAGTTTATAGTTTAAATTCTCCAGGAAACTTGGCGAGTCTGCGTGTGTTAGTCACTCAGTTGTGTCCGACTCTTTGCGACCCCATGGACGATAGTCCTCCAGGCTCCTCTGTCCATGGGATTCTCCAGGCAGGAATACTGGAGTGGGGTGCCATGCCCTCCTCCGAGGGATCTTGCTGACCCAGGGATCAAACCCGGGTCACCCACATTGCAGGCAGATTCTTCACCATCTGAACCACCAGGAAGCCCCCTAGGAAACTTTACCTGGCACCTTTCAATCAGTAATTTCCAAACTATAAATCATGGCCCCACAGAGTGTTATGAAATGATCTCAATGTGTCTATAACTAGTATTCTTTTAAATGGTAGAATATTATACCATAGCGTGAACTAGGATGAGATGGAATATACATCCATTACTTGTAACTATGGTCAAGTACTATTTTATAAATCTCTGTGTATGTGTGTGTGTTGATGGTGAAAGAAAGAATATTTTTCTTACCATGAGTCATATTAAAAAATAAGTTGGAAACACAAGTTTGCAAACCACTGTTGTAAGTGATGTTCACCATTTGTGTGTTTTTATAACACCAACATTTTTCATTTAGCCAAATGAACACATTTAGGTTGTTATCTGTGTATCTGCAACCAAAGCGTTGCCCTACATAAGATTTAGAAAACAAAGGAAGTGAAGACTTCTTCGCTTTCTGCCCATGTCACCGAATGTTTATCCAGCCACTATAAGGAGGCCACAAAGCGAGGAACCTTCTTACGGCTCTTTTGCCATAGATGCTGCTACTGCTGCTGATTTCAAGCTCAGCAACCACTATGAACATGGGCCCAGCAGGCAGACGTGCCTGAGTGCAAATGCCTTCTCTGCTGACTACCGGTTTAAGTCACTTTGCAAACTGCATAACTTCTGGAAGCTTCTTTTTTCTCATCTGTCAGTTGGAGATGACACTCGCTGCCTAACTGGGTTATAAAGTTAAATGAGATAACACGCCCTCAGAACAGCATCTCAGAAGCGGAAGACATTTGATAAACGTCGGTCTTCTTTATTCTCTCTCTTACTCCAGTCTCCACATGTACACTAAGCACTGCGAGAATCCAGGCTTGGTCTCCTGACAAAGGCCTTTCTAAAATACAAACTTCATATTTATTTTATAATGCAATTATAATGTAATCAAATTAATTTCCAGTATGATATAAACCAAACTAATGACATCATGATTTTCTTAATTTTTTTCACCTCATGTCTATTTTCTTCTGTTCCCCTATGCGTGGCTCAGCAGGCCACCTGTTGGGGTCAGTCTCTCTCAGTAATTCAACAATAACATACAAATTTCCAAGTCAGTTTTGGATATCCAGAATCTCTTCTATATAAATGGGGTGATTTGCGATCCAATAGAGGTATCTGTCAGTTTCTAGTAGATTATGTCCATCGGTGGAAGGAAAATAAAGTCTTAAGATCCTATTATGGCTCTGCCTTAATGTGCTTTATGAAATAACTGAGAAGACTGATGATTTAGTTGACCTAACAAAAAGTTACTGTTTTACTCTACCTCAATTCAAGTCTAAAGAGTTTTTCCATCATCACTTCTTAGAATGGTCATGAAATTCTATACGGATAATCTATTAAATACATAGGAAAGTGAAAGCCGTGTCTGACTCTTCGCAGCCCCGTGGATTATACAGTCCCTGGAGTTCTCCAGGCCAGAATACTGGAGTGGGTAGCCTATCCCTTCTCCAGGGGATCTTCCCGACCCAGCAACTGAACCAGGGTCTCCTGCATTGCAGGCGGATTCTTTACCAGCTGAGCCACAAGGGAAGCCCCCAGTGGGAAGAAGGAAGCAACTGAAGATATAACAACTCAATGGAAGGTACAAGACAAGAAGAATCTTCATTACCAGTAAAAGTCTCCTTATTAAAATATAGATAATGGCGGTTAGCAATTTCAGGGAGATGGGGTTTATACAGCTCGGCCCTCTACTGTACGTCTGGCTCCACTAATTTCACATGTCCCTCAACGTGGAATAAATCTAGAAGAAACGAGTAAAGCTGAATTAAACACAACTAATTTCCAAAATATCCCCAGAAATTCATATTAAATCATCAGGCATCTATACTAATCCTTTAAAGGGTTTTCTCTTACCTTTTAAATAAAACTCTTTTCATCCAGACATGCCTGTTTCTGGATGTCAAAAAGAAAAAGAAAATTGAGCATAATAGTCTTAAGAGACATAACTTTGTAAACAGCATCACCTTCTGAGCAATCTAGTCCTCAAATTGTAACAGCCTTGATTTTCTAAATGCGCTTATTTCATAACATGTTGAGACATTTCTGAAACCTGGTAACAATATTTACTTGAGTGTATTCTTTATTTTAAAAAATGTTGGCAGACAGTTTGCTCTTGAACAAGGTCACACATTCATATTAAGCATAATTACATTTCTCTTTATGTTGGACATATTCATAAATAACTTAGTTTTCACAATTTAAAGTAACGTTATTTTATTATCTTTATTGTTATATGGTATCATCAACAAGCTCACATGGAGTCTGGAACTGTCACATTACACATCAAGAACATAAAGACATCTTCTTTGGCTGATTTTCCAAGAGGTAAAGATAAATCTTGGCCTGACTTTTTAGAGTGGGTGTCTGCTTTGTGAACTGAATACAGAATTCAGGTTTACATAAGCAACAAGTTTGGTTTGAATTAGAAAAAAAACTGTGGTGCTTTTCAGTTGGCTTGCTAAATCCTTGTCAACTGAGTTCTCTTAAATTCCATTACCTAATACCAGAAATCAGAGAGAAGCATCAGGATCACAATTTTAGATATAAATTTAATAAAATTTTCTTTTGTAAAGATGTTGAGTTAAATATATATCTTCCATGATTTTCCTCTAATCCTAAGAACTAGAAATTCACCAAGAGACCTCATAATTGGTGAGAGATTGCATTCCCAATTGACACAAAAGAAAATATTAGTTTTGCTAAGTTTTGAATTAAATTTTCCTGAAGAAGAACTAGTCAAAAGATTCTTTTATGGTTTCTGCCACAACTATTTATTTGGGGATAAAAATTAGATCTCTAAAATTTTGCTTAACATAACATATAGTGTTTGAAAACTAATGATCATACAATATATTTTTGTTTCCTAGACATCTAACAAATAACTTTGATTTCTTCCCTCTTGCAATCAAACTTCTCACCTACTCCTTATTCATCAATCATTAAGGAGAGTAAAACAAAGAGGAAGAATAATGTTATAGGACTTTATAACTAAGATACAGGCATTATGCTTCACATGGATTATAAAAATAAATCAAGTAATATGTAATAATGGCAGCTTTAAGTCATTTGCAAATAACTACATTTCACCCTAAATTTCTAAACTGGGCCTCTCTCAAGATCATTTTCATCACTGCTGAAATATTCTGGTATTTTGCTAGAATCATGTAATATAAGTCATTCTCCTTTCTCTTCCTTAGTAGCATTAAAATGTGTATGTATTAAATTAATTATATTCCAATTAATTTTCATTTGCAGTTTCTTTTCAATCACAATGAATTTAGAAATTAATTAACTTGATGACATGCTACAAAAACAGAATTAAATGGAAGGCTCATCTTTAAAACCACATAAGAAATAAAATGTCATCTGTCATTTGAATTTATTGTCCCTTATCACTTAACTATCAAATAATATAGTTCTGACATTTAGAAGAAATATGATGTGCATAATAAATGTCAAGGCTTTTTTTCTTCCTCCAATACAACTTTATTTTCAAAAAGCATAGCAATAAAAATGCAGGTATCATGTAATTTGTTCTTTTCACACTATAATCTTTGCCTAGAACATGCATCAGCCAAACCTGATATCTGTTGCCTAGCAACCATCTGACAATTGTATGACTTAGATGACCTGGATATATTTCTGACTGTTAACCCTTCTACAACTGAGTTAATTAAACACTTAGAAGCTCTTAGGAATCCTAGGTAAATAATATTGAAATGGAATTTGATTTTAACCTTCAATGATTTAATTAGATTGATTATTTTCTTAAAAGAACTAAAGAATCAGAGTAAAACTGGCAAGGTTTTACAAACAGCAATAAATTATTTTATAAACATGGAATGACAGCTCCAATGTTCTCATCTGGTAAGCTTAAGGAAAATAATACACTGAGTAACTCTTGCAATTGAAGCTTCAGTTTCTACCCTTATCATCTAATTTATACGTATACATGATTTTCCAAAATTTCAGTGTCACAGAAAAACTCTTAAAAATAGAGTCATTGACATTAGCTCAGTTTTGTCAATGACAGACTTCTCTAGTGCTTAAAAAAAAATCATAAAGATAAACAAAGAGATTGTCATCTGCCAAGCATTCAAGAAAATATATTCGTCTGTAATGTAAATGTGAAGCAATAAAAGTAAGGATTGCATATGTTAAAAAATAGTTATACTTCAAAGAATACACTTACTGGATATATTATGCAAGCACTTGCAAATGAAGGATAAAGAGACAAAGAAACAAAAGACTGAAGTCTTTCTTTGCAAAGCAGTGACATTTAAATAGCTACAATTTTCCCACTTCTTGAGGCTAAAAAATAACCAGATGCTTTGCTGAACTCTTTAATGACATTGTATCCTTAAAATGTTAATTTCTACTTTAGGAACAAAAGGTTCAAGTTTCTTCAAAATTTTCAGTAACTATAAATAGAATAATTTTCCTCATCACATTAGTCAAACTACTATTAAATTTCATATGGTTAGAAACTCTTTAGAAAAGAGTGTGCCCGTGCATCTCTATACCTAAAGTAATTAAGAACAAAACCAACTGGTTACTCACGTATTTAATTTTCAAATTACTAATATTTATTATTAACTATATTTTCCTATTATGATTGAATACATTTATTATTAAAATCAATTTATTAAACCCTGAGTGAAAAGGGGCAGTGATTTGTAAATTAGGTAAATGTTTGCAATATAGAAAAATGGTCCCTACTAATTGAAGAGAATATCTTTGATTCTTCAGGGATAAAATATTATACTGTTAACTGTAAAGGCTTTTTTAAATACATGAAGTATGAGCTTTAAAACAATGAAATCAATAAGCCAATTTATATCATTCAGTTAATTATTAAGTTGTAAATATAGTTCAACTGATGGTTTTTAATTCAATAAAATGTCTTATTAGAGTTCTTTTAGCAAATTTTAAGTTGTATGGAAGATAATAGGAGAAAAGTTAAGATTACCATACATTCTAAGAGTTTTCCATCAAATGGAAAAAGAAAGAATGGTAACTAAAAGAAAAAAACCAGAGCAATTCAAGATGCTTGTTGTTATTTACATTCTTGACAGTAGACTGGAAGAGTAAGGGCAATCAGAACAGAAGAGAAAGGTTCCATTGACAGGCCGGGAGGGTGACTTGTGGAAGGGAATCTGAGCAGGGGAGAGAAGGGGGGTCTCCTGGAGGCCGAGCATCGCTGGTGCTGGATTGAGCAGTGGGGTTAACGCGGGGACTCGGTTTGCGGAGAGTCCAGCGCTGCAGACGGCGTACAGAGACGCAAGTCTCACCGTGGCTTTTCTCCTTTACTTGGATGCAGCCAGGCGGGACTTGGACTTTCTCAAAGATGGAAGACAAACCATCTCTCCGTCACACATTTTCCAGTGAAGTCTGACCGAAGCCCCTCCGGGGAGGCTTCATCTGCAGCAGGCACGGCTGAGTCAGCTGCCCCGAGGGTTGGGAGAGGAGTCAGCATCGCTGGGGAGGAGCCAGGAAGAGCTGGAGCAAAAATCTTCACGCGCTCTGCTGCAAGTGCCTTCCACTGAACAAGGTCAGATGCTCTCTGCTTATGCAAACGCAAAGGATACAGAACAACAGGACGCTGATCCCACAGGACGAGAAGGGAAAAGAAACTAACTTATGAACACAGACTTTATTCCAGGCGTTTTACAACTGAGCACAGTTATCACCAATGAATTTTTCTATCTTTATATTTTGCGTTGCGGTATAGTCGATTAAAGATGCTGTGGTGGTCTCAGGTGACCAGCAAAGGGATTCAGTCTTACTTACACATGAATCCATTCTCCCCCAACTCCCTTTCCATCCCAAGCGGCAGCACACAGCACTGAGTGAGTTCCATGTGCCCTACACAGCAGGTCCTTGTTGGGTACCCGTTTTAAGTAGAGCAGTGTGTACATACATCCCAAACGCCCTGACGCTCCCTGCCCCTCATTCTCCCCCAGCAACCATATGTTACCGAGTGTCATTGTGAGTGAAGTAGGTCAGACAGAGGAGGAGAAATATCATATGACATCCCTTGCATGTGGGCTCTAAAAAGAAATGATACAAATGATACTTACTTACAAAACAGAACCAGACGCACAGACCTAGAGGGTGAACTCACCATTGAATTTTGGTGTGATTTCAGGTGCCAGTTTAGGCTTTGCAAGTTGTGTGAACTTGCAAAGTTATTTAGTCTTTATGAAACCAGATTTTCTCTTGTCAGCTGAGAAGAACAATACTGTATTAAAATGAAATGATGACATATGTAAAGCATTTACGTAGTACCTGGCACAAGTAAGTTCTTAAAAAAGAGGGAACAGGTATGTAATTGGAGGCTACAGGATGGAAAATTTTGCACTTATAAACACGTTCACAGATACCAATACTATGAAAACAATAAATATAAACAGAATTTCATTTGGCACATTCTTTGCACTCAATTTGAGTATATGAACTTATTTATAGTCTCAAATATCTTTGTGAAATGGATACAATTACTAAGTGAGAAGCCTGGGACGAAAATAACTTTTGTAACTTACAAAGTTATCTAACAGTTTTTAAAACCTATTTTCTGCCAAGCACTTTCCTATATGCTCAGTCTACAGAAGTCAGTAAGACAGAATGAAGATCAGAAGAGCTGGGCTCCTAACCTGGGCTGTGTTTTATTCCAAAGCCTCTGCCCCATTCACGTGCTACTTTCTGACTTGGAACAGCAAAACTGAACGCCCTTTTCCCTGGAGATCAACCAAGAGAATTCTAACAAGGTAGCCGCAGTTTTAATCAGCAGAGTATCTAGACCACAGAGTGAGCAAGTTTAGTGTATAAATCGCAGAGGAAAGTTAATGAAACCAGAATGTTGAATATGGTTACATATATATTCAGCCATAATTGGGCAGGGGTAAATGTTGGTTTTATATCAGCAATCAAGCCAAAATAATTTAATGTTCGTGAAGATTCAATCTAAAGGTTAATAGAATAGCTCATGCATTCAATGCATATTTATTGAGCACCTAAGTGCCAAGGTATACTTTCTAGCTCCTAAATTAGGACTTACAAAGGGAAGGAGCAAGAACTAGGGTTTTTAAGGATGTGTGTGAGCAGGCGAGGAGGACGTGTGTAAGTGCTCACGTGCGGACAGAGTCACAGAAGGAGATAGGAGAGTAAGAACAATCTCATCAGGACCTGGGTCATAGCAGTTTTCCTTAAGAAGAGAGGTGGGCAGAGCGATTCTAGAAGGCTGTGATGGTGTCTTGTGTGTGCTAACTTGACTGGGCCACACGGTTCCCAGATAATTGGTTACACATGATTTGGGGTGTGTCTATGAGGGTGTGTCTGGATGAGACTAATGTCTGAATCTGTAGACTGAATAAGAGAATCCTCTCCCCAGTGTGAATGAGCTTCACCTAACCCACTGAAGTCCCGAAGAGAACAGAAATGTGGGGTGCAGGACGGAGAGAGTGAGGGACGGGGAAGCCTGGATGCTGCAGTCCACGGGGCTGCAGAGAATCAGACACGACTCAGCGACTGAACACCACCACAACAGAATTCGTTTTCTCCACCTGTCTTTGAGCCGGGACACTGGTCCTCTGCCTTTGAACTTAGACTGTGGCCGGCACTCAGACTGTCAGTGCTCTTGGGTCTCCAGCTTATAAACTACAGATCTTGGGACCTCGGGTCTCCATATCATGTGAGCCAGTTCCTTATAATAAATAATGTTGGTTCTGCTTCTCTAGTGAACCCTAATTAAGATTCACTAAGAGTGAATCATAAAAGTAAACTAGAGAGAGAAGTGCTTCAGACTGCATAAAGCTGGCAAATCTATGATGCAGGATAATGAATAAGGAACTGGAAGAAGTTCAGTGGAGCTGTAGCAAGCATCCTAGGGAGGAAGAGCACAAAGATAAAGGTGTGGAGAAGACTCTTGAGAGTCCCTTGGACTGCAAGGAGGTCCAACCAGTCCATCCTAAAGGAAATCAGTCCTGAATGTTCATTGGAAGGACTGATGCTGAAGCTGGAGCTCCTGGACTTTGGCCACCTGATGGGAAGAGCTGACTGACTGGAGAAGACCCTGATGCTGGGAGGAGAAGGGGACGACAGGGGATGGTTGGTTGGATGGCATCACTGATTCAATGGACATGAGTTTGACCAAGCTCCAGAGATGGTGAAGGGCAGGGAAGCCTGGTGTGCCGCAGTTCATAGGGTTGCAAAGATTCAGACAGGACTTGGCTACTGGCCAACAATGAGGCGGTTTGAATGGATCAACCAGGAAGCCGTGACCCGTGTTCGGGAGTTTGGCTTCGATTTTGGGGCAGACGGAGTGTCTGGGCAATGACATGATGCAAACAATTCTGCGCCTGCATTTGCGTCTCGCGAGAGGCGAGCTAACTGAACTGGAGGCTGTTGCAGCAAGATGGGTGGGCAATGCCGATGGCCTTAAAAAGGTTAACGCTGTGGAGATGCAGAGAAGGAAATAGATCCAACTGGGGTGGTAGGATGCAAAAGATGTATTTATTGCCTGAACACAGAGGTTGTCTATAGAGAAGGAGGCATCTGGACGACACTCTGTCTCCTCAAAACATAAGCAAATGCTTGGGTGATGGTTTCACTTAGAGTTGTGAGGAGGAAAATTAATGAGATCAGCTCTTCATAACTGTAGCTGAAATGTCTGTAGTAATGAACAGCAGGCAGTACAGAATGTAGGCATGGAATTCAAAAGAAAGACCTGGCTTGATTGAGCAGATTCAGACGTCTTTGGAACATTAGACTTGCAGGCCTTGGAGAGAATCAGACCCTCCCAGTGAGAGCACTCACATACCGTCTCACACAGGAAACTTACTAAACATTTAAAATATGTTGATGAGTAAAGGCACTTCACATATTTGCTTTCCGTTCTTAATACAACCTTGCTGCCAGGGAGGAGATTTTATAGTAAACGAGCATCAGATGCTAAAAGTCGTTCTGTGACAATAGCCCATATAGGAAGAAACATTTAGGGAAGGTAACGGCCGGCATTGATAATAGGATATGAGAAACTGTTATAACTAGCATTACTTAGAGCAGGCATTCAAGAAGGTTGACATCAAATAAGATGTGTTCTCAAAGAAAGTATCAACCCATTAACTTCATATGTTTAATGAACACACAAGTGGTCATGATTTATTCCATTTTCTACAAAATGTATTTGAACAATATATCTAACCACGTGTCATGAAATCTTGTGAGCTTTATCTCAAGGTGAAATCAGAAGTTCCTTTTTCAAAAAGATTTCACATCATTCATGAAATAAAACTCTATCTTGATAGTAATTACACAGCAGATTGCATGCATCATGTCACACTCACTCTCTGTTCTATTGGTCAAACATCAATATACACTGTTAATACAGTGGGTCAGTCAAAAGGCTACACAGTGAATCTAACAGTATCAATATATTAACAATTCTTTATAGAGTACACATTACTCCTTCAAATTGTCTTTCGTAAACACTATCCAAACAAGACAAGCATAGCCTCATCCTTTCCCCTTTCCAACTCTTCTGTATCATTTAATGCTGTAATTATTCTTCCACTTTACCTGTTTCTCTTTTCCTTTCTTTTCTTAAAAATTAATTAATTTATTTTAATTGGAGAATAATTACTTCACAATATTGTGTTGGTTTTTTCCATGCATCAACATGAGTTGGCCCCCCTGCCACCCTGGCTTGTCCCAGAACACCAATTTTGGTTCCCTGCTTCATGCATCGACCTTGCACTGGTCATCTATTTTACACATGGTGATGTACACATTTCAGGGGTGTCCTCTCAAATCACCCCTCACTCGCCTTCTCCCACAGAGTCCAAGACACTGTTCTTTACATCTGTCTCCTTTGCTGCCCTGCATGTAGGGTCATTGGTACCATCTACTAGGTTCCGTATATATGCATTAATATACAGTATTTGTCTTTCTCTTTCTGACTTCTTTCACTCCGTGTAATAGGCCCCAAGCTCTTCCACCTCATTAAAGCTGATTCAAATGCATCCCTTTTTATAGCTGAGTAATATTCCATTGTGTATATGTACCACCCCTTTCTTATCCCTTCCTCTGCTGATGGGCATCTAGGTTGCTTCCATGTCCTGGCTACTGTAACCAGTGCTGCGATGAACACTGGGGTGTACGTGTCTCTTACACGTCTGGTTTCCTCTGGATACGTGTCCAGTAGAGGGAACGCTACGTCACATGGCAGTTCTATCCCCAGCTTTTTAAGGACTCTCTACACCATGCTCCATAGTGGCTGTACCAGTTTGCATTCCCACCAACAGTGTAAGAGGGATCCCTTTTCTCCACATCCTCTCCAGCATTTATTGTTTGTAGAATTTTTGATGGTGGCCATTCTGTCCAGTCTGACCAACTTCAAAAGCAGAGACATTACTGACAAAGGTCCACCAAAGCTATGGTTTTTCCAATAGTCATGTATGGATGTGAGAGTTGGACCATAAAGAAAGCTGAGAGCTGAAGAATTGATGCTTTTGAACTGTGGTGTTGGAGAAGACACTTGAGAGTCTCTTCGACTGCCAAGAGATCCAACCAGTCCATCCTAAAGGAAATCAATCCTGAATATTCATTGGAAGGACTGATGCTGAAGCTGAAGCTCCAATACTCTGGCCACCTAATGCAAAAAATGGACTCACTGGAAAAGACCCTGATGCTGGGAAAGACTGAAGGCAGGAGGAGAAGGGGACGACAGAGGATGAGATGGTTGGATGGCATCACCAACTCAATGGGCGTGAGTTTGAGCAAACTCCGGGAGTTGGTGATGGACAGGGAGGCCTGGCGTGCTGCAGTCCATGGGGTTGCAAAGAGTTGGACACGACTGAGTGACTGAACTGAACTGATTCTGACCGGTGTGAGATGATACCTCATTTCGGTTTTGATTTGCATTTTACTAATAATGAATGATGCTGAACATCTTTTCATGTATTTATTAGCCATCTGTATGTCTTCTTTGGAAAAATGTGTGTTTAGGTCTTTTGCACAATTTTTGATTCGGTTGTTCATTTTTCTGGTATTGAGTTGCACAAACTGCTTATATATTTTGGTGATTAATTCTTTGTTGTTTCATTTGCTACTATTTTCTCCCATTCTGAGGGCTGTCTTTTCACCTTGCTTATAGTTTCCTTCATTGTGCAAAAGCTTTAAGTTTAATTGGGTCCCATTTGTTTATTTTTGTTTTTTATTTCCATTACTCTGGCACATGGGTCATAGAGGATCTTGCTGTGATTTATGTCAGAGTCTGTTCTGCCTATGTTTTCCTCTAAGAATTTTATAGTTTCTGATCTTACACTTAGGCCTTTAATCAATTTTGAATTTATTTTTGTGTATAGTGTTAGAAAGTGTTCTCTTTTCACCTTTAGGAACTCAGCCTCCTGAAAGGACATCAAAAGAGCTAGTTTCAAGACAAAATATTCTCAGCCTACATTTAGAGGAGGACAGTAAATATGTTTGATATTGAAAACATAAAGAACTTCACAGGAAATTTAGTTAGGAAAAGTTGGGGTGGAATACAATGGTAATAACTTTAATAATGACAAATAAGCAATGCTTTATGACAGGTGCTATGCCAAATACTTTAGGTGCTAATTAAACCAAAAATATAAATTAGAAATCATGTGGGACAGAGGAAATAAATGAAAATGAAATAACATTTGTTGAACATCAGCATTGTGTCAGATCTTTATATATATTATTGAAATTATTTTTCTCAGAAAACTTCTCAGATGAAACTTAGATTCAAACCCAGATCTTTTTGACCAACAAATGCTCATGCTTTCTCCTATGAGGCTTTGATCTGTATCGGGTAGCCTCCTGGGGAAGGGAGAGGCCCTGATCCTAATGCAACTCAAAACCATGCTGCTGGCAAAACTATCAAGAGACCAAAAAAAAAAAAAAAAAGTAACCCCTGGATTCCTGAATAAAGGAAAAAAACACAGAGACAGTGACACAGCCAATGCATACCCAAATTAAGAAAAATGAGGAATTTTCAATAGTGAAGGGTGAGGTGCTGCTGCTTTGAACAGGATGGTGAGTGTATCACACACATTGGGACATAGAAAATCATTTTTTACAAACAAGGGTCTTCAGAAGGGAAGTACCTGGAAGACACATTCCTAGCTAGGTCCTTTCAATAAAATCATTTTAAATGATCTAGTGATGGTTTGAAATATGATACATAAACATGGTTATTTTTAGTTGCATTTAAAGACTAAAATAAGGAAACATATCAGGGTTTCTCTGACGGCTCAGATGGTAAAGAATCTGGCTACCAACGCAGGGGATGTGGGTTCAATCACTGAGTCAGGAAGATGCCCCGGAGGAGGAAACGACAGTTCACTCCAGTATTTTTGCCTGGAGCGTCCCATGGACAGAGGAGCCTGGAGGGCTATAGTCCATGGGGTCACAGAGAGTCAAACACAACTGGGCAACTAACACTCCTAACACAAGGAAACATATCAGTGAAAGGCCAGATCTTGTCTTAACATACTTGTAGAAATAAATCACAGCTCTAATTCCAGGACTCTGGGGAAGCAGGCAAAATCAGAGGGTCACTAAGACCCAGCTTCTGTCCCATGGATGAAGAAAGACTAGAACTGAGATCTGCGGTGTCGTGGAAGAATCTTTTAAGAGAAGACATGATGCAAATTCTCATTATTGTCCGTGGATTTCTAGACATGATGCTAATTCTCATTATTGTCCTTGACTTTTTAAAAGATGTTATATGAAATAAAAGTAGAGGCCAAGACCTGTCCAATAATAGAGGTACACAGAGAAATCACAATTAATATCAGGGCTAGGAAAAGATATAATCAATATTTCCCATTAATGTCAGATATACAAATATGGAATTTATGCCAGCGTATATCACTGAAATGATATCTAGAAGAAGGCAGGTACTTTAATGAGTCATTATTCTTTCATTTGCGTGGGGGGTGGGGGACAGAGGGACAAAATTTTAGTCCTAAACTGCATGTCTCTCATTGGAGTTAAAATAGGATTGTCACTGGAATTTCATTTTAAAGGGCTAAAAATTGACAGATCAGAGGATGAGGTGAAAACTTTGCTTGATTCTGCTAGTACAATGATCTGGAGCACAATGGTGAAAAAGCACAAACAGAACCAATTGGAGCTGGTTCCCTTCTCTGACTTATTAACAAATACAAAAATCATATCTACACTGCAATCTGTTTCCCCAAATATATCTAAATGAAGAAAAGGAAAAAAAAAAAAGAAACGGAGGTTACTAATGGTGATACCATTAAATTTCAAAATTTCCTTCCACTATTCTATTAATTTCTCTTAAATTTGAAGAAGTATAACTTTGCTAACCTTAAATTTATAGTCCTAATTAATATTAAAGACATTTTAAAATGCAGAAACAAAATTTATCATTTTTTTCAAAGTTGCTATACTTTTTTCTTTAAAGAAACACAAAGGAGAAAGTTACTTAAAGATCAGATTTTAAATAATCATAATATCTACATATATAAATATCTAGAACTGCATATATTTTATATAATGAATTGATATTCATCCTAGCTTTTCCTTGTTTTAAAGCATTCCATGTTCCTTCCCCATCAGCTAACTCAAATGCCTAGAGCTTTACTGTTTTTCTAGAAAAGATCTCTTGCCATTGTGCCTTTGAGTGAATAACATGCACGGCTCACACCCACACCCATTACAAAAAAAAAGGATGTAAAAAAATGACATGTTAAAATCAAATGAAGTTTAACATCCTTTTGATAATTTCAAAATTTCAAACTCCATGGTGTTTGTTGCACCTCTGACAGTTTTTTTTTAATTAATTTATTTATTTAACTGGAGGCTAATTACTTTATCATACATTCACATAAATCAGCCACGGGTGTACATGTGTCCCCATCCTGAACCCCCCTCCCACCTCCCTCCCCACCCCATCCCTCAGAGTCATCCCGGTGCACCAGCCTTGAGCACCCTGCCTCATGCATCGAACCTGGACTGGCGATCTGTTTCACATGTGGTAATATACATGTTTCAATGCTATTCTCTCAAATCATCCCACCCTCACCTTCTCCCACAGAATCCAAAAGTCTGTTCTTTATATCTGTGTCTCTTTTGCTGTCTTGCATATACCATTGTCGTTACCATCTTTCTAAATTCCATTTATATGCATTAATGTACTGTATTGGTGTTTTTCTTTCTGACTTACTTCACTCTGAATAATAGGCTCCAGTTTCCTTATGAACTAAAGCATGTTCTTCTTTTTAATTATGGAAATTTTCAAACACATAGAAATGTAAGAAAACAGTATAATAAAGATATTTTATCTACTTCTTATCTTAATTAACATTTGCCAATCGTAACCAAGTGATTAACATTTACCAATCTCAGCATATCTCTGAAAAAAAAAAGAGAGTTGTGTGCCCTTATAAAGGAAAATAAGCTTGGAACCACAAAGTAATAAACTTACCATCATACTTTACATTATAGTTATTTTAAACTGGATCCCATAAACCCAGAAGTTTAATATATTGTCCTTTCATTAAACTCTTGGGTTTATGGGATCCACTTTAAATCTACATTTTACATATAAAGATATAAGTATATCTATACGTAACTCCTCTACCGTCTGTCTTAAAGAATGAAATATTTAGTGGATGGTGAATTCAACTGGAAAACATAATACTGGAGGTCAGATTCTGTGTCCACCACAGCAGACCAGACAACCCTTTGCCAGTCACTTACGTTTTACACCTTCTGGCAACAGTGTCCTCTGCTCCAAGCTTAAGAAGTTAGCATCACTTCCGACTCCAAGATTCTGTGATTTCCAGAGCATGCAGCTCAGTAGTGTGGCTACCAAAACCATCACTATTATTTGAGATATTGCTCTCATTTACATGGCTTTCCCACAGGCTTTTTATTTTCTCTTTTTAAAAGACGTAATTTAAGTTGTTCAAATGTTCGGAACATGTGTGAACTACGGACTCCCTGACGACTCAGAGAGTAAAGAACCCGCCTGCAATGCAGGAGAGACTTGGGCTCCGTCCCAGGGTGGGGAAGCTCCCCTGGAGGAGGAAGGGCTGCCCACTCCAGTATCCTGGCCCGGAGAACCCCATGGACAGAGGAGCCTAGCAGGCCACAGTCCCTGGGGACAAAGAGTCCGACATGACTGAGCAACTTTCACTTTCACTTCACTTTTCAAAGGCAAAGTTTAAGGGATTACCAGCAAATGTGTCATACACCCCATCTGAAAACAAACCTTTTTCAAATAATGTCATAATAAGAATCCTTGAAGAGCGTGGTAGAAATTTCTGCAAAGCCATCATTAGCATGAGCCTGCAAAGGAACACAGGAATGAGTAAAACTGAAATTCACGGCATGAAATAAACCACCAAGTACTCCCAAATCTGTGCACAGAGGACATCCTCCCAGATTGAAGGAAAAGACTAACTTGGAAGATCCCATAACAAAATCGAAAATTGTACTCATTTTCTTTGTTGCAGGAGCCACAGATTTGATGGCTTACACAATACAAAACTGTTATGTTTCATGATTTATTATCTGTAGCCAGAATCCTAGCACGGATCTCACAGGTTAACAGCAAGGTGCCTGGGGGCCTGTCCTCCTTTCTGCAGGATCTGGGGGAAATCCATTTCCTGGTCATCTGCATGCTCACAGAATTCAGGCCCTTGCAAGCTGTAAGACTGAAGGCTTTACGTCCTCCTGGCCGTCAACATTTGGGAGCACCCTAAGCTCCCAGAGGCCTTTCTCCAGTCCTCACACACAGAGCCCTCCATCTCTGAACCAACGAAGGGGCACCAAGTCCTTTCCGCGTGGCCGTCTCTCTCTTTCACAGTCAGGAAAGAGTCTCTGAATTTAAGGACTCATGTAATAAGATCAGGCACATCTGAATAATCCAGAATATTCTCAGTCTCAGGGTCCATAACCTTTATCATATCTGCAAGGTAAGGTGACAGAGTCATAGGTTCTGGGGATTAGAGCATCAAAAATACAAAAATTTATTCAAAATAGATCACAGAGCTGAATGCAAGAGGTAAAACATTAAAACTCTTAGGAGAAATTATAGGAGTAAATCTTTGTGATTTCTGGATTCAGTTATGGATCCTTAGAAATGGAAGCAGGCAAACAAAAAGTAGACAAATTAATTTTATAAAAATGAAAAACATTTGTTTTTTAAGGGATACCATTGAAAAAATAAAACAACAACCCAAAGGAAAAAAATATAATCACATGTGTGATAAAGGAAATGCATTCAGAATATATAAAGAACTTTTACAAGTTAATAATAAAAAGATAAAGGAATTAAAAACAGACAAGGAATTTGAGTAGGTATTTCTTCACAAACCATATTCAAAGAGCTAATTAAACACATGAAAATAAGTGCAATCAACATTAGCCAGATACCACTTCATACCTACAAGACTGGCTATGATCAAAAAGACAGCCGAAGACGAGTGTTTGGTGAGGATGCAGAGAAGTTGGAAACCTCATATACTGCAGTAGTTATGGAAAACTGTCTGGCAGTTCCTCAAATGGTTAAATATAGAATTACCACATGATCTAGTAATTTCTTCCAATCAAGAGAAATAAAAACATTCACCCACATAAAAACTTGTACATGGATGTTTATAAGGCAGTGTTATTCATAATAGCCAAAATGTGGAGACAGCCCAAATGTTTATTAACTGATGAATGGACATATCTATTTATTAATAAACAATAAAATCTGACCTTTATAGATAATAGAATACTCTTTGTCATTAAAACATAAAATGTAATGGATGAAGGTCAAAAGCAGTATCCTCTAGTGAAAGAAGTCAGTCACATAGACCATATATTGTATGATTTCATATAGGAAACAATGGTAGTCAAATTTTGAAGACAAATATGTTGATGGTCGCCTAAGGCTGAGGTATCTGGAATGCTGGTACAGGATTTTAATTTTTAAATTAATGCTAGATTTTTGATTGATGGAAATGGAGTAAAATTAGATTATGATGGTAGCTGTGCAACTGCAGATATCCTAAAATTAACATTAAAAAATATTGAATTTTACACTTTCTTATTTATGGTACTAAATGAAAACTATTTTGAAAAGTATCTACTTTAGTTTGTCATCAGCAACCTGGCTCTTCCATATATTGCTTTCAAATTCTCAATCCTTTATTAGTTTTTATCTTAATACATTTATGAGGATCACTAGCCTAATGTAAATTAGAAAAAATTCACAATGGTCATACATGTCTCATTTCTCATTTCAAGGAAAGTTTCTAACGCTTCATCATGACTCATTTTTTGCCATAGATTTTGAGAGATACCCAACTCATATTTTACATCCTCCATAAAGAATTTTCAGACTACTCCAGCCTTGAATCATGTCTTCCTCTTTGAGTGTCTTTGATATTTACTGTCTGCCTCATGCATGTAAAGACAACAATCTTTGTGTTCTAATATTGCTTAATACTAAGCAACTTTCAGAGTGAAATGAATGTCATGGCTTCCCAGGCTACACCAGCACAGAATGAGCTACTTCACTCTGACACGCCCATGGCAGCCATTTAACATGTAGCGCCAAACAGGTTTAAAACAGTTTTTCATGATTATCAATTAATTTTATGTATCTTTCATGACTGCATCTTATTTCTCCTATTAAGCTCCTAGTGAGCATTAACTGTATTTATTCGTATTTCCATGAGGTTTAAATATAAGTTCTCAGTAAATGATGGTCAAATTGCTATAAACATAGTCCTGGAAAGGCTTGGACTAGCAATAGACTCCAGTGTTCATACTGGATTCAGTGTTCCTTCCATGTTTTCGAAGGTGTTGTGTTGTGTGTGTGTGCTCAGTTGTACCCAACTCTTTGCAACATCGTGAATGATAGCCGGCCAGGCTCCTCTGTCCATGGAATGTTCCAGGCGAGAACACTGGAGTGGGTTGCCATGTCCTCAGGGGCTCTTCTCAACCCAGGGACTGAACCCGCATCTCCTGCGTCCCCTGCATTGGCAGGCAGATTCTTTACCACTAGCGCCACCCGGGAAGACTTTGTTCAAAGGGGAGGGAATACAGATTTCAAGACCTGGGTTGATCAGGGTGAGTCTGGGCTGGGAGACGTTGCTGTCCTCAACAGTTAGTGCAGCTTCAAAGTCAGCAGCAAACTCGTCCTGGAGACCAGGAACTGTGCAATGTCAGTCCATCTGGGACATTCTTGGTTTCCTTTCCTTTCCTTAATTTTTTTTTTTTAATTTGAACATTCTGTTTTAATGGTCAACTGTTTTAGCTCCAATTTTGTGCAACCTCAGAATCAAAGCGATTTAAAGAAACTATTTTCAAGGTAAGTCAGGCTTATATTTCCCATTTGGAACATGAACAAAGAAAAGAATGAATCATCCACCAACCTCGTGTGGTGAACTGACATTAGCACTGTGGTTAAACCTCCCCAACTGTGTTCTATTGATTGAGCAACGAAACTCTGCTCGAACGTCTTTGCTCTTCCCTTTTCACACGAGGCTTTTCCCTTAATGAACTGGCTCCCGAGACGTGAATTGTCATTCCTTGAGCTGCTGAGTTAAAAATACCCAGACTTCATCAATAAGAATTATAGAGTTAGGTTTTTTTCCAGTCTGCCAGCATCACCATAAAAATGTGAATAACATCTTTAGATCAAATAGTACATAAAAGAAACTTTAGCAATAAAAATTAATAGGGTATCCATTTACTGCCTTACGGTCTGTTGCTTATTGAATTAGTCCAGTTGCTGGGGATAAAATCATAAAGCTTACTAAAGAAAAATAACATAAAAATGTATTTGTTTATGATCTTTCAATACCAAGAGAGGAATCAAATCCCTGATTTGAAAATCATTTTTCAAAAATATAACAGAATACAGAATAAAAAAGCAATTTACCTTTACCCAGTAGGATATGTTCAGACTGCAGGAATAAGGCAGAGAAACTCTCCACCACGTGCAGTTTTTCAAGGTGAAAGAAAATCCTTGTCAAATCCCAGCAGTGGAAGGAAATGAGGAATGGTGATTAATAACCCTGTTGGCAGGACAAAATAAACCTTGAGATCTAAACAATCTTCCATCATACAGAAAGCACATGAATCTGTTATCTCTCTGCAGATTTTAATTGTTGGCTTGTTATTTCTAAAATACTGCAGAATTCAGTTTAAATGTCTGCAAATATTTCTCATCATTAACGTAGAATTATAGAAAGTATTAGTGAGCCACATAAATACCCGAATGCTCCTATTATTTTGAAGGACATAAAATACTTCGGCTTTTCCAATAGTTATTTAGTAATTCTAAATCAACATTGCTCATCACTGTCTCATACAGCTCCCAGCTACATAAACTGAGCACCATTGTGGCTTGGGCTGCCCTATTTCAGAGTATGATCTGGATTATCATGACTCTTCTTAAACAAATAAGCAAATATCATCACAAGTATCCTCTCGGAATATTTCAGCTGATTAACAAACTCATACATTTATTTTTCTTTTTTACCTTTGATCCATAGGTTTAAGGGATCATAAATAGTGTCCTCTCTGAAATAGGATACTTCTGTTTCATTTGGGATTCCTCAAATTTGAACATTCATCCTTCCTAGTAAGAAAATGATAGTACTCCAAGAGAGAATTCTCACCTCTCAAATTGTACACATTAGGGTAACACTAGCTGCTGTTAAGAGGAGGTCGTGGCCACCCACCCCAGTATTCTTGCCTGGAAAATCCTATGGACAGAGGAGCCTGGGGGGCTACAGTTCATGGGGTCGCACAGAGTTGGACACGACCGAGGCGACTTAGCACACAGCTGGTTAACAAAAGTATCTCAAAATGATCCAAACCATTTAGATTATTTTGCATTTCACAATATTACTGGAAAGGTAAATGTTTTGGTGGGATAACTCTCATCCATGTAATGACTCAGGGACCCCGGTTCACAGCACCTCTGCAATCTGTAAGATCACCACTGATCAGGGACCTTCATCCCCACCAGCCTGAGGGAATGAAACCAGGACTGCATACAGGAGCCCTGGAAGAGGCCTGCATACCTCCTCGCAGTTACTCTGGCTACTGTAATTAGAATAACGAGTTATTCTATAATAATATTCCAATAATAATAATGAGTTATTCTAATTACTAGCTGAGAAACAAGATCATGCTATGCACCCAGAAAGCAAAGGGAATACATATTTTGATGAGCAACTAGTTGCTTCTCTCACAGTTAAATAACTTAAATTATACTTTGTGAAAAATTGTTTATACTTCATAAAAATCTGAGTAATTAGGTCATTTATAAACTTCGTATAAGTTCAGAATACTTTATATGATGTATTTTATGATGCAATATGTCCATTTCCTAAAAATACTTGGACTCAAGGGAGTTGTGTGGCTTGATCTAAAGTCACAGATTTATGTTATTGTAACTACAATCCTGCACTGCATTGCAAGCAGATTCTTTACTGCTGAGTCACCTGGGAAGCCGACTCATTCGGAAAGTCCCTGATGCTGGGAAAGACTGAAGGCAGAAGAAGAGGGCATCAGAGGATGAGATGGCTGGATGGCATCACTGATGCAATGGACATGAACTTGGGCAAACTCTGGGAGGCGGTGAGGGACAGGGAAGCCTGGTGCTCTGCAGTCCACAGAGTTGCAAAAGAGTTGGACACGGCTGGGAACTGAACAATAACAGCTACTCTCCTAGCTTTTATTTTTGACCCTGCAGCTTGTGGAACCTTGGTCCCCTAAAAGAGGATCAGCACAAGCCCCCTGAAGTGAAAGCCCGCAACCATAACCAGTAGAACACCAGGGAAGTCCCAAGCCTAGCTTTTCTACCAGACGTTTCAGTGTCCTCAATGAAATGCCAAGAGCACTAATAAAATAGTGTCTACTTTGCATTCAATCTAATATTGATTTCTTCTTCCAACAATACCTCATGCTAACATAAGCCAAAACTTGCTGTACAGGTAACAATTACAGATACCGAGAAACTGTGTGATAAAGTGACCACTATTTCAGACATCGAACAGGTGTTCCGTTGCATTTTAAAACTATCTGACATTTTATCAAAGACAAATCCTGCTCCAGGTGGTTTCAGTGGTGAATTCTTCTCTAAAAGAGAGAAATAATACAATTACATACAATATATTAAAAAAAAGAGGACAGACTACTTTCCACCTCATTTTGTGATGCCAGCATTATATCAAAACCAAAAGAAGACAAAGACATTACAAGAAAACTATAGAAAAATACTCTTCACAAACATAAATGCAAAAATAATCAACAAAACATATCAAACTAATTATAGTAATATGTAAAAAAGAAACAAGTGGATGTATCCTGCAAATGCATGACTGGTTAAATATTTAAAACTCACCTGATCTTATAAACAGATGAAAGTAGAAAACCCATGAAAGCTTTTCAAACAATGAGCATTTTATAAAATTCCACAACTGTTAATAGAAAAAAAAAGCTCCCAGCAGACTAGAAATGTATAGAAACTTCCACTAATGTAATAAGCATCATTAAAAAAAAACTACAGCAAACTTATTTAATAGTAAAAGACTGAATTTTTCCCCAAACTGAGAAAAAGCAATGATGTTCACTTTCTCCTATTCAACATCACACTGATAACACAAGGAAAATAAGTATGCATACAAATTAGAAGGGAATCAAATTACCAAAGGTATTTTTCACAGAACTAGAACAAAAAAATTCACAATTTGTATGGAAACACAAAAGACCCTGAATAGCTTGAGAAAGAAGAATGGAGTTGGAGGAACCAACCTTCCTGACTTCAGACTATACTACAAAGGTACTCGTCAGGAAAGCAGGCATTGAGACCGGAACAGGAACCCAGACCGATGGAGCGAGAGTAAGCCCAGAGACAAACCCGTGCCCCTGTGGGCACTTCATCTTTACAAAGGAGGCGCAAAGGATGGAAATGCGATATTGAAGGCCTCTTCTGTCAGTGGTAATGAGAAAACTGGACTTCCAAGGAATGAAACTAGAGCACTTCCTAACACCATACACAAAAATAAATTCAATATGGATTAAAGACCTAAATGTAAGGCCAGAAACTATAAAGCTCTTAGAGGAAAGCACAGGCAGTATGCTCTCTAACATAAATCACAGCAAGATCTTCTTTGACCCACTCCTTTGACTCACTCTTAGAGTAATGAAAATAAAAACAAAGATAAACACAAGACTTAATTAAGCTTAAAATATTTCACACAACAAAGTGAATAATAAACGAGATTAAAAGACAAGCCTCAGAACTGGAGAAAATAATTACAAAGCAAGCAACTGACAAAGGATTAGTCTCCAAAATACATAAGCAGCTCATACAGCGCAAAATCAAAAAGAAAAGAGCCCAATCAAAAAATGGGCAGAAGACCTAAACAGATGCTTCTCCAAAGACATATAGATGGTCAATAAATACATGAAAAGATGCTCAACATCACTAATTATTAGAGAAATGTAAATCAAAACTACTACGAGGTATCACCTCACACCAGTCAGAATGGCCATCATCAAAAAATCTACAAACAATAAATGCTAGAGAGAATATGGAGAAAAGGGAACTGTCTTGTACTGTCGTGGAAATATAAACTGATGCAACCATTGTGGAGAACAGAATGCAGATTCCTTAAGAATCTAGGAACAAATCTACCATATGACCCAGCAATCCCACTATTGGGCATATACCCTGAGGAAACCAAAATTCTAAAGGACACATGCACCCAATGTTCATTGCAACACTGTTTACATCAGTCAGGGCTTGGAAGCAACCTAGATGTCCACAACAGATGAATGGATAAAGAGGATGTGGTACATATATGCAATGGAATATTAATCAAAAAGGAACGGATTTGAGTCCGTGTTAGTGAGGTGGGTGAACCTAGACCCCATTAAACAGAGTGAAGTAAGTCAGAAAGAGAAAAACAAATATCATATATTAGCACATTTATACGGAATCTAGAAAAATGGTATTGATGAAACTATTTGCAGGGAAGGAATGGAGATACAGATGTAGAGAATTGTTTCGTGGAGTCAGTTGGGGAAGGATCGGGTGGGACGATTGGAAAAAGTAGCGTTGACATCTGTACACTATGACATGTGAAATGGACGGAGGCGGGAAGCCGCTCTGTACCAGGGGGCCCAGCCTGGCACCCTGTGATGACCTAGAGCATTGGAGTGGGCGGGAGGGGGAGGCCCGGAGGGAAGGGCTGTCTGTGTAACCACAGCGGATTCAAACTGTTTATGGCAGAAACCAACACAGCATTGTAAAGCAATCTTCCTACAATTAAAAAATAAATTAAAAAACAGAAGGGAAATAACAAAAGTATCACTCTTCATAAACTACACAACTATCTACTTAGAAAGTCTTTACAGAATATAAAAAGGAGCTGGGGGACTTCTAGAACCATCAGGGAGCTTACACAGCCACACGGCATGGAGCTAATGTACAAAATTCAATTATTTTTCTACATACTAGCAATAAACAATTGGAAATTAAAGTTTAAAAAGCAATATTATTTATAATAGCACTAAATAATGAAATACACAGTTATAAATTTAGCAAAACATATGCATGCTATGTATGCTTAAAACACAAAACACTGATGAAAAAATCAAAGAGAATCTCAATCATTAAGAGAAATAAATCAATTATGGGTTAAAAGACTTTATATTATAAACATGTCAATTAACCCGAAATAGACACATAGATTCACTACAATCCCAGTCAAAAATCTAAGCAAAATTTTTTCAACAAGCTAACCCTAAAATTAATATGGAAAGACTAATTAGAATTTCAAAAACAATTTTGAAGAAAAGAACAAAGTTGGAGGACTAACAATACATAATTTCAAAGCTTACTATAAAACTGCACGAATGAGACAGTGTAGTATTAGAGAAAACAATGACTCATAGATCAGTGAAACAGAATAACGTCCAAAAATAGATCCACGTATATATGGTCAATTTATATTTTCTCAAGGACTTCCCCGGTGGCTCAGACGGTAAAAAGTCCGCCTGCAATGCAGGAGACCAAGGTTCCATCCCTGGGTCAGGAAGATACTCTGGAGAAGGAGATGGCAACCACTCCAGTGTTCTTGCCTGGAGAATCCCACGGACAGAGGAGCCTGGTGGGCTACAGTCCACGGGGTGGCAAAGATTCGGACACGACTGAGTGACTTTCACTTTACTCAAGCACAAATCTATAGAGAAATGATAGTCTTTCAACAAACGGTTCTAAGACAAATAGGCAGTTATCTATCTATGTACACTTCAAATTATATTTCACATCCCATCTTGAAAAATTGATTCAACATGAATCACAGACCTAAATATAAAATGTAAAACTATAAAATTTCTAGAAGAGAGCATAAGATAAAATTTGCATACTTTATGTTAGACAAAAATATGTTCGATCCTATGATCTCTGAAGGAAGAAATTAACTTCATCAAAGTCTAAAACATTTGCTTTTCCAAAGATACTCTTGAAAGAATGGGGAAGAGAGATAGAAAATAAAGTCTCTGCTATGAATCTCCTTCATTATTATTAAAAGGGTAGTTTCCTACAGAGAAGGAGAGCTGACTCTGAGTTCTGGGTTCCTGTTTCCCTACATATGGCTGCCAGAAGAAATTTATCTGAAATTTCCTAAGCCTCTGATTAGAATTTTCCTCCATTCAAATTTTATTAATTCATTCTAAAGTTTCTGATATTTACTGTAGCATTTTCTACACATATCCAGGAGACATATTTTGGGTCTCTAATTAATGAGAGACCCAATGCTTCAAAATTTGCAAGATAACCAATGTATTGGCTTTTTAAAAATCTCTCTCAACCCATTTCCTTATTTTTATTCCCATTGCCACAACCTTGGACTAGGTCATTTGTACTTCATTCTTTGGCTATTGAATTACCTCTAAATCAGTGTTATTTCACTCCTCATCACACCCCAGTTTACCAAAGGCCTTCCTAATAAATAGAAGGGATTTAGTTTTTAACTTACTAAAACCTTCCAGTGACTCACAGTAGACAATGATCAATTTAAAAATTGCAAAATAAAGAAATATACTTGAAATGACTATTGCGGCACTTTGCATATGAGAACAATACTTAGAATGAATTTTCTAACAGATGCTAAGTTTTAATATATCTTAGATCTGAATTCATAGAAATCTAAATAGTTTCTTATAAAGAATGTAATGAAAATCCACTCCTAAAACATATCTGAACAATATTCCAGCAATGCTCCTAGATATTTAAAATGATTCATTTAGCAACTTTAGTTCTAACTTTATCATTTTCAATGAGTTCACTGTTTGTTTGGTTTCATGTAAAGTTTTTCAACAAAAGTACATGTTTTCTATAGGTTCAAATGCTTCCTCAGACTCCTGATTTTTTCCTGTAATATTTCACATATGTCGCTATCATGCTGCCGCTGCTGAGTCGCTTCAGTAGGCCTTGTCAAATACAACGCAAACACACACACATACATTTAACAAATGAATTAATTTTAAAAGCATAAAATAATGTATTATACTTATTGTATTTATTACAAAATTTCATTTCTTAAGTAAGCACTCCTTAAAATTCAAAATTGAAGTATTTTTACTTATTTTGGGGGTAAATTAGAACAACTGCAATCCCTCATTAGAATTCCAAATACCGGGGGAGGAGCCAAGATGGCGGAGGAGTAGGACCGGGAGACCACTTTCTCTCCTACAAATTCATCAAAAGAATAACCGAATGCAGAGCAAACTTCACAAAACAACTTCTGATCGCTAGCTGAGGTCATCAGGCGCCCAGAAAAGCAGACCATTGTCTTCGAAAGGAGGTAGGACAAAATATAAAAGATAAAAAGTGAGACAAAAGAGCTAAGGACGGAGACCCGTCCCGGGAAGGGAGTCTTAGGCGGCCTTGCTTGGGCTAGGGTCCGGGCCTGAGTGCCCTGAGGACAATGGGAGGGAGCTTCTGTGAGGTGCCAACTTGAACTGTGGGAGACCAAAGGAGAGAGAGAAAATTGACCGGCCGGAACACACTGCCGGCCGTTCGCAGAACAAAGGGACGGGGAAAGTCCCGAGAAGAGCTCGCAGGCTGCGGACGGGCCCAGCCCCGCCGGAGGCAGGAGGCAGGGGGGAGGGGAAGGTCGCGGCGAGACACAGGGCGCAGGCACCCGACCGGCGCGGGGCGGGGACTGGGGCTGGGGACGCGGAGGGCGGAAGGCGCGCGCACCCGCCTGGCGCCAGCGGAAACTGAGACTGGGTCCGCGGAAGGGAGTGGGTGCGCCACACCTGGGGATAGCGCGCCCACCAAGCCCCTGGCTGCCTGGACCGCTCTGACGGGGAAGGCACAGAGAGCAGGCGCAGCTTTTCCTTCCGCGCTTTTGTGTAACACCCGAGGGCTGGAACCTCGCGCAGCGCGGGGCGCGCTCCATATAGACCAGCCGGGAGCCTGAGCAGCGCAGACGGAGAAAGCAGCGTCAGCCCCTGCCGGCAGCGCCAGCCCGCCCCCGCAGGGCCAGCCCCTCCCCGCAGCGTCAGCCCCGCCCCGCAGCGCCAGCCCATCCCCGCAGCGTCAGCCCCGCCCCGCAGCGCCAGCCCCGCCCCGCAGCGTCAGCCCCTCCCAGCAGCGCAGCGGAACTAGCTACCTGAATAAGAGTCCGCCTCCGGCCGCCTGTGTCAGGGCGGAAATGAGCCTCTGAAGAGACCGGCAAACAGAAGCCAAATAAACAAAGGGAACCGCTTCAGAAGGGACTGGTGCAACAGATTAAAATCCCTGAAGAAAACACCGACTTCACCGGAAGGGCCCTGTAGATATCGAGAAGTGCAAGCTGAACGAGGAGCTATCTGAAACTGAGCCGAACCCACACTGACCGCAACAGCTCCAGAGAAATTCCTAGACATATTTTTACTTTTTTTTTCATTTTTCTGTTTTTTCTAAGTAAGGAAAAAAAAAAAATTTTTTTTTCTTTTTATATTTTTCTTTTTTATTTTTTCTCTTTTATTTTCCTTTAAAATTCCCTATTACTCCCCCATTACTCCTTAACTTTCATTTTCATAGATTTTTACGATTTTTTTTTAATTAGGGAAAAAAAAATTTTTTCTTTCTTGTTTTTTTCTTTTTCTTTTTTTTTTTTCTTCTTTTTTTTCTTTCCTTTTTCTCTTCTATTTTCTATTTTTCTTTTTCTCTTATTTCTTTTAAAGTCCTCTAGTACTCCTCTACTACTCTTCATTTTCATCTTCACTACACTATAACCTTACAAAAAAAAAAGAGAGAAGCCCTATCTTTAAACCGAAGATTATTCCCTCCCAATCTTGACTCTCTGTTTTCTACCTCAGAACACCTCTATTTCCTCTTTTCCCCTTCTCTTCCCCATCCAATTCTGTGAATCCTTGTAGGTGTCTGAGATACGAGAACACTCTGGGAACAGACAGCTGCGTAGATCTGTCTCTCTCCTCTTGAGTCCCCCTTTTTCTCCTCCTACTCATCTCTATCTCCCTCCTCCCTTTTCTCCTGTTCATGTAACTCTGTGAACCTCTCTGGGTGTCCCTAACGGGGGAGAATCTTTTCGCCATTAACCTAGAAGTTTAATTATCAGAGCTGTATAGTTGGAGAAGTCCTGAGACTACAGGAAGAATAAAACTGAAATCCAGAGGCAGGAAACTTAAGCCCAAAACCTGAGAACACCAGAAAACTCCTGACTACATGGAACTTTAAGTGATAAGTGACCGTCCAAAAGCCTCCATACCTACACTGAAACCAACCACCCACCCAAGAGCCAATAAGTTTTAGAGCAAGACATACCACGCAAATTCTCCAGCAACACAGGAACATAGCCCTGAATGTCAACATACAGGCTACCAAAGGTCACACCTAACACATAGACCCAACTCAAAACTCATTACTGGGCACTCCATTGCTCTCCAAAGAGAAGAAATCAAGTTCCACGCACCAGTACACTGACGCAAGCTTCCCTAACCAGGAAACCTTGACAAGCCAAACGTCCAACCCCACCCACTGGGTAAATCCTCCACAATAAAAAGGAACCACAGACCTCCAGAATACAGAAAGTCCACTCCAGACACAGCAATCTAAACAAGATGAAAAGGCAAAGAAATACCCAACAGGTAAAGGAACAAGAAAAATGCCCACCAAGTCAAACAAAAGAGGAGGAGATAGGGAATCTACCTGAAAAAGAATTTAGAATAATGATAATAAAAATGATCCAAAATCTTGAAAACAAAATGGAGTTACAGATAAATAGCTTGGAAACAAAGATTGAAAAGATACAAGAATTGTTTAATAAAGACCTAGAAGAAATAAAAAAGAGTCAATTAAAAATGAATAATGCAATGAATGAGATCAAAAACACTTTGGAGGGAACCAAGAGTAGAATAACGGAGGCAGAAGATAGGATAAGTGAGATAGAAGATAAAATGGTGGAAATAAATGAAGCAGAGAGGAAAAAAGAATTCCAAATACCTAAAAGTCAAAACACATAAAAATGACATTAAACAATTCAGTATATTAGGCAGTTTAATAATTCCCAAGGGAAATTAGATAGGCGATTACTTGGGTAACATAAATCCCCAAGAAGCTGCTCTCAAACATAAAAACAGAGGAAAGAGTAATTCTACTTAGCAAGGAAAGAAAGTGGTTTTTTAGAAATCCCTCTTCTTCCATTTTCATGGTTCAGTTTACGGCAGCTGTGTGTGATAGTTAAACCTCTCTCTAACCAGCAATGACCATTTCTGCAGTGGAGAGTGAGTTCCGTACAAGGTCAGAGCAGTGTGAACGATTCTGTGAGGAAAAGGCTTTTGAACAAAGTCCATTTGAGACCATTTACTACCACAACGGCAGAAAACCGTTCCCATTATCCGCACGAACCCGCTTTACTGCTCCAAGTCCAATGCGCAGCTGCCAAGAGTGATGTGCGTCATTAAGCGTCAGGCAGATGCCAAGACTCGGAAGGTCCTGGGCGTTGCTCGCGTTCCAGCACAGCGCCGCCCGCCACGTCTAGGCAATCAAAGGTCAGGGGAAGAGCGCACGCTCTGCTGCTGCGGACGATTATTTGGCACACACTCTCAATTTTTACTGTCTTCCCTGGTGATCAACAGCATTAACCTGAAATGCAAGGCATTTTATACAGAACTTGCCATAGGGTAAAACTTGAAAGCGAATGGCCTATGACATGAACAGTTTGCTATGCATGCCGATTTACTCTTGGGGGATGACCGTGGGTGCTTTATTTTAGTGAAAAGAGACCTGATAATTTCACTAATTCCAGTCTTCACATCGGCCGAGCTCTTTACAGTCAACATGAACACGGAGAATGTCTAGACCAAGAGCAGCCAGTCCCTGGTATTTCCTGCGGACACACAGCCAGAAGGCGAGGGCCGTGAAAGGGCGAGCTGAGCCCTAGACACGAGCTGAAGAAATGAAGGTGTGTTATGCCGACTTCAAAAGAAAAGGTTTGAAATTTAAGTAGTCGTGACGCAGAAACAGAGCAACAAACCTACTAAATCCACTTAATAGTTTAATGGTTTTTCGGTGCCCTTGGTCTCTCCCGCTATAAATTTTCCCTTTCTGCCTTCTGTCATGCTAATTATTAACTTAGTAAAAAAAAAAAAAAAAGTCAGCTTATGACAGTGGTCCTACCTACTGTTTTCTAACAGTCAAATCCCACCTTCTCTTACAAAAGCCTCCATCCTCCACCATTCTGAGAAGTCCGGCTCACAGCCAGACGTGACGGGGGACAGTTTCTCAGTGGTGGCAAGTCTTGTATTGCAAATGATGCTCCACACTTGAAAAGTTTTCCATGCTCACCTTCATGTCTTAACTGATCCAAATCTAATCACTTCATCTTCCAGATCTATTATGACCATTCGGTTAGCTCCACACCCTCTGCCTCCTTCTCCAGGGGTATCTTCCCACCCAGGATCGAACGCTGCATCTCCCACATTGCAGGAGGATTCTCTACCGTCTGAGCCCCAGGAGAGCCCAGCTCCCTATGTGTCCTTATGTCCTACTCTTAGTCCTTCATCACTATTCATGCGATATTTTACTTATATTATTTGACAAATTATTTGACTCAAGACTGTATCCTCCGTGTGTCTTTTCTCTCTCGATTCCTGACCTAAGCACAGCCCCCCGGCACTCAACGGGCACAGAATACTTATTGAATAAATAAGTACAAATAATAAAATGTATTTAAAACAATGACTTCACTGTGCTCTTGATGCTGAAATTCAGTCTCTAGGAATTCTATCTGAAGTAGTCAGTTAGATAACGATATAAAGATGTCAGGACATCTAGGGTCTCAATTCTCTGGGCCCCCATCTTGGGGCCTTGTATCTTGAGTATATTAGTGGGTATAGAGATGTCCACTACCTTTTCCTCTATACTTTTTGTATGTCTGAAATATATCTTAATAAAATTTTTAAATTAAAAATATAGAGATGAACAAAAATGTCACACATGAATATATTATTTTAACAGTGAACAACTAGGAAAAACTAAAATAAACTTTTAATAAAAAACAGATTAAAATTAATTGTGGTATGTGAATATATAATAAATTGAAATAGATATAGCATTGAAAATGACGGTTTAGATTTTCTCTTTTATGGGAAAATGATGATATATTACTCAATGGGAAAAACAGATTACAAAATACAAATTATATTGTGACACCATTTATTTTAAACTCTTTGTTAATACAAAAGATATTTAATTTTTTCTTTCTAAAGATATACTGTGGTTCATTCTGGGTGGCAAGATTTTAGGACATATACATCTTCTCCTCCAAGTAAAATTTAAATGTTTTAAATGTTTTTTTTTACATAAATATTATTTTAATATTTTTTAAATGGTGTTTCTATTTGGAAAACAATTTCCTAAAAGTAGTAATTCACTTCTTGTATTTTTTTCTAAGATCAAAAGAAATCCAAAGGGTGTTTGTTGATCTTTTTGTTGGTTTTATCTTTATTTATTTATTTGCTTTAAAATAACTAAAGACATACAGCTAAATAAAATAAACCAAGGAACACATAACAAAACAACTTTATGCCTTTAAAGGCATATAAAATTTCTCACTTTTTTTCTCCTTTATGTTATAATCAGAAAGCAAACTTTTTCTATGTTCATAAATACATATTTCTTCCTTAGGTAGGTTGTTCTGATTATACTACCCAAGGCAATTTATAGAGTCAATGCAATCCCTATCAAATTCCCAATGACATTTTTGTCACAGAGGTAGAACAAAAAAATTTTTAATGTGTATAAAACATAAAAGACCCTGAATAGTAAAAGCAGTCTTGAGAAAGAAAAGTGAAGCTGGAGGCATCAGGCTCCCTGATTTCAGAGCTGAAGTAGTCAGAACAGTACAGTATCAGTGCATGCACGCGCGTGCACACACACACACACACACACACACACACACACCTGAAATACAGATCAGTGCAGCCAGACAGGAAGCCCAGAAACAACCCCACACAGCTGTGGTCAATTCGTCTATGACAAAAGAGGCAAGAATATGCAGTGGGGAAAAGACACTCTCTCCAATAAGTAGTGCTGGGGAAACTGGACAACCACATGCCCAAAAAAATGAAATTAGAACATTCTCTAACACCATACACAAAAATAAATTCAAAATGGATTAAAAACTTGATGTAAGACTGGATACTATGAAGCTCTTGGAGGAAAACACAGCTAGAACATTCTTTGACATAAATCACATCAATATCTTTATGTATCTACCTCCTAGAATAATAAAAAGAAAAATAAAACTAAGCAAATGAGACCTCGTTAAACTTAAATGCATTTGCACAGTAAAGAAAATCATAAACAAAATGAAAACACAACCCACAGAATGGGAGAAAATATTTTCAAATGAATTGACCAACAAGGTATTAATCTTCAAAATATACAAACAGCTCATGCAACTCAATATCAAAAAACAAACAACTCAATCAAAAAATGGACAGAAGATCTAAATAGATATTTCTCCAATGAAGACATACAGATGGCCAAAAGCCCAGGAAAAGATGTTCAGAATCACTAGTTATTAGAGAAATGCAAGTCAAAACCAAAATCTCCCACCAGACAGAAAGGGCATCAAAAAAGTCTACAAACAATAAATGCTGGAGAGGGTGTAGATAAAAAGAGAACTCTCCTAAACTGTTGGTGGGAATGTAAGTTTGTACAATCACTATGGAGAACAGTAGGAAGGTCTCTCCATACTGGAAAAGGAGTACCCTAATCAGAATTTTAATCAGAATTTAATTGACTTTAATCAGAATTTAACTTTTAAAAAAATTAAAGGGAAAAGTAGACAATTTTTCAAAATGATACCTATGGTCTAATTCAATAATTTACATCTAAAGAGCAATTGCCAATATTTATTATGCTGTAATCTAAAGAACTAGAAGTTTGTTATATAAAAACTTTTTACATATGTAATTTACTATTTTTTCTATAACAAATATTTTCTTCCTACTGAGTCCTTCCTTGTCTGTGTTGAGTAAGTAGTTTGAAGTTCAGTCTGATATCAAAAAAGAGCCCTTCAGGATATGTTCCGTCTTTCAGATAAAAAGGCTCAATCTCAAAGATAACTTCCTTCCAGCTGCTTCTCTCCTTAAGACAAAGCAATCTGGACAGAAGCAGAGGGGAACAATTTATGATTCTTAAATGAAGGTTCCTTACCAACCTCTGAGGCTCCCCTAGGATGTCAGCCCTTGGTAAACTTTTCCTCTGTCCTTCTTTGGTTGGATCTATGTCTCTTTGTTTTTGTTTTATTTTTTAATTGGAGCTGATTTACAGTGCTATGTTAGTTTCAGGTGTATAGCGAGGTGATTCACTCATCCGTCTACGTGCATTCCTTTTTTCTGATTCTTTTCTCGTGTAAATTATTGCAGAACACTGAGCAGAGTTCGCCGTGCCATACGGCAGCTCCTTTTTGGTTCTCTGTCTTACATACAGCCGTGTGTGTGTGCTAATCCCAACTTCTGATTTATCCCTCCCTGTCCTGTCCCCTTTGGTAACCAGACATTTGTTTTCAAATTCTGTAAATCTGATCCTGCTTTGTAAGTAAGTCCATTTGCATCATTTGGGACCCTTGCTTCTGCTCAGGGTTCACTTTCTCTCCTGCTGTTGCTGAAGACCGTGCCGGAGTCCAACTCGGACCTACGGCTTTCCGGCACAGACACCCGATCCTACAGCCACCGCGGCAGGGCCAGGCTTGTGGCCCAGTGTTTCGTCAGGACTTCTTTCCCAGGCGTGTGTTCAGTGCCAGGGCCTCAGGCAGCCTGCAAAGTGCAAACACAGCGTGAAGGCCTGACCCCGTGCGCTTGGCGATGCCCTTACTTATCTGACACGCGGCCACTCTGGGTTGAAACCTGAAGAATCGAAAGTGGGGCCCTGCAGCTGACAACTTCACACGCTACCTGCCTCTCATCTGTCTCCTTCTTTCCATCCGTTGAGACTGGGAAAGCGAGTTCTCCCCTTTTCTTCCTCTTCTTCTTAACAACATCTCCCCTGTTTAAACACAGGGGTCTAGCTTACCAAGCAAGATTTCTTCCAAGCCTAAAGGGATATGAACCATAAACAGTTCATCTAACAATAACCTGGCTTTCAAGGCAAAGTTTAGATGCAAAAAACTTCCTAGTGGATCAGACGTGCAATCTCTTCCCGGCTGCATGGCTACATAGGTAAGGACTAGTGAAGGGCGCTCAGAAGGTCAAAAGGGAACCAAACAAAAGATTTTAAGCTATTAACACTATAGCCCATGTCAACTCTCCCTCATTTCTCTGCACAATTAAATTAATTAAGCAGCCTTTATTAGCAAAAAGTTGTGGCTCAGACGTTAAAGCATCTGTCTGCAATGCAGGAGACCCGGGTTCGATCCCTGGGTTGAGAAGATCCCGTGGAGAAGGAAATGGCAGCCCACTCCAGTATTCCTGCCTGGAAAATCCCATGGACCTGGAGCTACCTTCCATGGGGTCACAAAGAGTCGGACACGACTGAATGACTTCACTTCAACTTACAGGAAGCAGTCACAAAAAGTAACAGAAGTGATGTCAGCACCTGCCTTCTCCGCTTTCCCAGCCCTGGCCCAGGGCACGCTGCTATGGTTGGGGTACTCAGCTAGAGCCAAGACCATCACTCCTCCTGGAATCCAGTTCAGCTTCCAGAACTCTCAGTTCTGGGGGGAGGTTCAGGGGAACTGTGCTGAGTCTCGGGCATCACCATGACAGGAAGTTCTGCTTCCAGCAATTAATACTATTTGAATTAGCCTCAGCTGATGTACAGAATTATACAGTCCCTCTTCCAATGTCTGTCCATCAGAGTGGAACCTGTTTTTAGAGTTCTCTCTCTCCCAAGGCTGGTACCACACAATTATTTCCTTCTGAGACTTAGGAAGAAAAGGTTTGGATTGTCTATTAGCTTAACTACTTTATCTTACTTAGAAAGACAAGTTTAATAAATCAGAACATTCTTCTGTTTGAATCCTGCCTACCAATACTACGTTATCTTTAATTCATAAGGGTATGTACTATCTGAACTCTGAACAGTAGCATGACCTTGACTTTTTTTCATCTCCAGGGGAAGATTTCAAAACACAAATTGAAATCTTGTTTCACCTTTTCATACCAGCTCCCAAGTTGATATATCCACATCCAGAATCTTCAGAAATTAAAAGATGGTAAAAGAGATTAACACAGGGCTTCCCCGATGACTCAGCAGTAAAGATTCCGCCTGCAATGCAGGAGCTGCAGGAGATGTGGGTTCAATCCCTAGGTTGGGAAGATTCCCTGGGGGAGGCATGGCAACCCACTCCAGTTTTCTTGCCTGGAGAATTCCATGGAGAGAGGAGACTGGTGGACTACGTCCAGACTGAAGCAACTTAGCATGCATGAAAGAGATTAATAGCGGGAAGCAAAGGAAAACAGGGAAAAGCTCAAGTCTACTTTCTTAATCACCCTAGAAAATACAGATGTTTTGTGAAGGATGACATTTGAAAACACAGTGAGAATAAAATCACAGTTTGCAGGTATAGGGATTGGAGCTGGGAGATGACTTTATACATCAGTTCAGTTCAGTTCAATCGCTCAGTTATGTCCGACTCTGCGACTCCATGAATCGCAGCACGCCAGGCCTCCCTGTCCATCATCAACTCCCAGAATTTACTCAAACCCATGTCCATCGAGTCAGTGATGTCATCCAGCCATCTCATCCTCTGTCGTCCCCTTCTTCTCCTGCCCCAATCCCTCCCAGCATCAGGGTCTTTTCCAATGAGTCAACTCTTCACATCAGATGGCCAAAGTATTGGAGTTTCAACTTCAGCATCAGTCCTTCCAATGAACACCCAGGACTGATCTCCTTCAGGATGGACTGGTTGGATCTCCTTGCAGTCCAAGGGACTCTCAAGAGTCTTCTCCAACACCACAGTGCAAAAGCATCAATTTTTCCGTGCACAGCTTTCTTCCAGAGAAGGCAATGGCACCCCACTACAGTACTCTTGCCTGGAAAATCCCATGGATGGAGGAGTCTGGTAGGCTGCAGTCCATGGGGTTGCTAAGAGTCGGACACGACTGAATGACTTCACTTTCGCTTTTCACTTTCACGCATTGGAGAAGGAGATGGCAACCCACTCCAGCGTTCTTGCCTGGAGAATGCCAGGGATGGGGAAGCCTGGTGGGCTGCCGTCTATGGGGTCGCACAGAGTCAGACATGACTGAAGTGACTTAGCAGCAGTAGTAGCAGCTTTCTTCACAGTCCAACTCTCACATCCATACATGACCACTGGAAAAACCATAACTTAGACTTAGACGGACCTTTGTTGGCAAAATAATGTCTCTGCTTTTTAATATGTTATCTAGGTTGGTCATAACTTTCCTTCCAAGGAGTAAGCATCTTTTAATTTCATGACTGCAGTCACCATCTGCAGTGATTTTGGAGCCCAAAAAAATAAAGTCTGACACTGTTTCCACTGTCTCCCCATCTATTTCTCATGAAGTGATGGGACCAGATGCCATGATCTTAGTTTTCTGAATGTTGAGCTTTAAGCCAACTTTTTCACTCTCCTCCTTCACTTTCATCAAGAGGCTCTTTAGTTCTTCTTCACTTTCTGCCATAAGGGTGGTGTCATCTGCATATCTGAGGTTATTGATATTTCTCCTGGCAATCTTGATTCCAGCTTGTGCTTCATCCAGTCCAGCATTTCTCATGAAACTCTGCATATAAGTTAAATAAGCAGGGTGACAATATACAGCCTTGACGTACTCCTTTTCCTGTTTGGAACCAGTCTGTTGTTCCATGTCCAGTTCTAACTGTTGCTTCCTGACCTGCATATAGGTTTCTCAAGAACTTTGTACATAGTTAATAGCAAATGGGGAGAAGAAAAGTTTGTTCCTGGTCAAGATATGCTAGAAAACACTTCCAAGGGATATATCTTAGTTTGAGTTGCTATAACAAAATACTATAGACTTGGAAGTTTCTAAATGACAAAAAATTATTTCTGAAGGCTTGGAAATCTAAGATCAAGGATTTGGCAAATTTGGGGTCTGGTGAAAACCCAGTTCCTCATTTGTCTAGCTTTTTGCTACAATCTTCCATGAAGGAAGGTCCAAGGGATTTTTCTGGGATCTCTTTTACAAGGAAACTAATGCCACTCATGAGGTGTCTGCCCTAAAGGCCTAATCATCTCCCAAAAGTCCCACCTCCTAAAACCATCACCTTGGGGATTGGGTTTCAGCATTTGAATTTTAAGGCAATGAAGTATTTGGTCCATACCAGGATACTGGAGACAAAAAGATCCCAACTTAACAGAATATAATTTTCAAGTTAATCACTTCACAAAGACATTTATTCCATAGTAATAGCGTTGTCATATAGTGAGGCAGGTTGCCTGACTCCTCTCGAAGTATTCTGTCAAAACATGTAGGCTTCTCAACATCTTTCCCACGAAATTCTTCTAAGAATTTTTCAATTTAGCCCCTGAAAACTATTATCTCATAAAATTTTTGAAAAAACAAAGCACCTTAATGGCAAATTTAATTTATTTGCTAACACCCCTCTCCAACTAACTGAGGGCATAGTAGGCAAGGAAAGAGGTCTGATTATCACTGGCCAACAGCAAGTTCACACCTGGCACATAGTAGATGCTTGAGGGGAGAAGCAGCTGCTGCTGCTGCTAAGTCACTTCAGCCGTGTCCGACTCTGTGCGACCCCATAGACGGCAGCCCACCAGGCTCCCCCATCCCTGCAGTTCTCCAGGCAAGAATCCTGGGGTGGGTTGCCATTCCCTTCTCCAATGCATGCATGCATGCTAAGTTACTTCAGTCATGTCCAACTCTTTGCGACCCCATGGACAGCAGCCCACCAGGCTCCTCTGTCCACGGGATTCTCCAGGCAAGAATACTGGAGTGGGTTGCCATTTCCTTCTCCATGATGGGAGAAGCAGAGTGTGGCGAAAAAGAAAAAGGAAGAAAAAGAACGGACTCAGGAAAGGAGGAAGGAGGAATGAAGAGGAGGAGCAGTGAATAAGTGCATATTGGGCAGGTTTGACAAGGCTTTCTTCTTGACTTACATGAAATTGTAAATCTCACATTATTCACAGACAGAAAACTTCTCAGGGAGTAACTGAAGGGCCAGGGAAAAATAACTTTTAGGCCAACAGAATTCTGAATACTTGAGAACTGGCAGGGCTGGACCAAGAAAATTCCTCAGATATCAGATTTGCCCGGAGTAGAGCAAATCTCTCTTCACCAAGTAGTCAGTCACAAGTGTATTCAATGCCTCGCATGCTTGGGGAAACACTCCGAGAATCGTCCGAACACTTCCCCTGTGCCACAGATGCTAGAACTCCAGAAACGTGCTCACTCAGTTAGCGCTGTCCAGGCCGATGCTGCGGAGCAAAGAGGTCTGCACTCCGGGAGGTGTGTGCGTGCATCCTCGCACACGTTTGTGCAAGCAGAATGGGAAGTCTTGCTCGATCATCTTTTGTATATAATGCTAAGTAGCTGTATAGCTTTCTTCTTATAAAAGCAAAACAGTTATTAAAAATTTGGGGGAAATAACAGATAATGACACTAAAAAGGCATAAAAAATCACTCATAATGCCACAAATAAGAAATAAGCACTATTAATATTTTGGTATGTATATTCCAAGATTTTTTTCCACTGGGATTATACAAGGCATAATGTTTTATAAACTACTTAGAGACAGCATGAATCACTCTGAATAGTATTGTCTATCATGAAGTATATATTCTTTTGCCATGTGTTATTAATGCCTACAAATATTCCTATCATATAGTTATGGTCCTTCAATCATATTTTAAATGTGGGTTGTTCATGTTTGCTATTAAATATTAATGCTCTGATTCACATCTATGACTATTTCCTGAGAGTTAATTGCTGTAGGAAAAATTTTACTGGATCAAAAGATATTATCTTTCAAAATATATTGCTCTACACATATGTCCTGTCACTTGTATTTTCCTCTATAAAGTGTGTACCTATTTACCTAAATTATTGCCAATACTAGCTATCATTTTTACTCAGTTTTTCATATTTTAAATGTAAAGTATATACATTTTTGTTTTCTTTAATCAACTGTGAGATTAAACAACTCACATTCCTTTTAATTTAATTTTGTACTTTTCTGTTGTTTCAGGTCCTATTCATGTTTTTGTTATTTATTACTCATTCTTTCATTATTTTTTGTAAGGGCTCTTGATTTAATAAGAATATGTAGTCACTTTGAGGGAGTTTGTTGGAAAAGCACCTTATTGAGTTGCTTTTTATTACAGTAAAAATATTAACATGAGATCTATCCTTTCAGAAAAATTTTAAGTGTACAATACAATCTTGTTAATTATAGACATGATGTTGCTCAGCAGATGTCTAGAACTTAATTCATTTTACATAACTGAAATATATTTTTAATCTTTATTCATAATACATTGACGTACAAAGATTTTAAGTTTTTATATAGGCAAATATGCCATTTACCATTGTTTTTACTGACTATGGATGATCATTTGAAACAGATCTTATTTTTTATGCTTTTTCTTTCAGCATTTCTGTTTAAATAGTTATTTTCCACTGGTTTGAAATTTTACTTTACATTATATAAAACTCTGATTACACTGAAGCTTGTTCCTAACATTTTTATTCAGTCTCATTAATCTGACTGTTGAGATTTGGTGCTAATTACATGCTGTTTTGATTACTATGGCTTGGTTTTAATTCAAGAATTTGGTAGCATTCTTATTTTTTAAAAAGAAATATATACAATTTGTCACTCTTTTGTTCTTCCATTAAACTTCTGCACGATTTTAAGTTCCCAAAACCTTTTTTAGAAGTGCAGAATGGAAGTGAATTAACTCTTTAGTGGGATAAAATTAGTATCTCTATAACATTCATACTTCCCATCCCATAACCTGATATATGGTTATTTAATTCAGGCTTTTATTATGTCTCAAGTAAAGTGTATTAGCTCTATTTATATAGGTTCTACATCTTCTTGTTCATTTTCAATAGCTCTTGATCTTCCAGAAAACATATTTGAAAGCCTTTCTTGGATTGGGAAATGTGGTAATTTACTCCTAGATAAATAGAGTTTGGATACAGAAGCAAATGGAAACTGTTAATTTTGTTATCATTGCTGATAAATAATACAGCTTTTTATTTTTCTACATGTATTTTAAAATATCCAATTTCTTGTTAATCTTAATTTCAAGCTACTCAAGTTCTCTAGTTAGCAAACCACATTATCTGTAAATTATGAAAATTTCGCACCATTCTTTTGAATACTTTTACTTCAAATTTGTCTTTATAGTATTCATAATAGAGTCCAGAATAGTATTTAAAAGTGCATATTAATAACATCAGAATTAGTTATAATGTTTTGTCCCTATTTTCATTCTTCATTTGTGCACGTTTTCTCTGTTTTACTTCATTTTTAATGATGAAAGCTTTGCCTATTTCATTATTTTCACTTTCTCACATTTCTGGAGGCTAGAAGTCTGATAGCAAGTGTCAGCAGGGTCTGTTTTCTCTGAGACGTCTCTCCTTGGTGTAGATAGCTGTCTTCTCCCAGTGTCTTCCTTCTGTGCGCATCTGCGTCCTAATTTCTTCTTTTGTTATTGACATAGTGGATTTACAATGTCATATTAATTTCTGATGTTCAGCAAAGTGATTCAGTTACACACACACACACACACACTCCTTTTTGTATTCTTCCCCATTGCAGTCTGTCACAGGACGCTGAGTGCAGTCCCCTCTGCTCTCAGTAGGAACCTGCTGCTCCCCCGTTCTGGATAAGAGCCACATCTGCCAACCGCAGACTCCCAGTTTATCCCTCCCTCCTCGCCTCCCCATCGGCAACCACACATCCGTTCTCTGCGTCTGCGGGTCCGTTTCTGTTTCATACATAGGTTTGTCTGTGTCATATTTTAGATTTCACACAAAAGTGGCATCACACTGTATTTGCCTTTCTCTTTCTTAGTATGATAATCTCTAGGTCCAGCCATCTTGCTGCAAATGGCATTATTTTATTCCTTCTTATGTCTGAGTAGTATTCCATTGTGTGTGTGTGCATGTATATGTATGTGTGTGTGTGTGTGTGTGTGTGTGTGTGTGTATGTATGTAGCACATCTTCTTTATCTATTTGTCTGTTGATGGACATAAAACAGGCTGTTTCTATGTCTGGCTATTGTGAACAGTGCTGCTACAAACACAGGGGAACGTGTATCTCTTTGAATTACAACTTTGTTCAGATGTGTGCTCAGGAGTGGGATTGCTGAATCACATGGCAATTCTAGTTTCAGTTTTTTGAGCAAGTTCCACATGTGTTTTCAAGAAAGCAGTTTTTGGTATTATCTACCACCTGTGAAGATTCTTCAGATTATTAAATTATTTCTTTTTCTTTACTATTTATGCCTACACGTGCATGCTCACTCACTCGTGTCCCACTCTTTCTGACCCCATGGACTGTAGCCCATCAGGCTTCTCTGTCCATAGGATTTCCCGGGCAAGAACACTGGAGAGGGCTGCGATTTCCTTCTCCAGGGGCTCTTCGTGAGCCAGGGATCAAACCCGAATCTCCTGCATCTTCCGCATTGACAGGCAGATTCTTTACCACTGAGCCGCTTGGGAAGCCTGTATTTTCTTTAATTTCTATTTTCTGGATTTAAAATATATATATATGTTTTGAATGGAACATTTAATGATTTTAAAGGTTTTAAGGTATGAATTTTTCTATTTTTATATGTATGAATGCATCTCCTAAACTTCAGTGTTCCAAATGACATAATTTTTAATTTCTAAAAATAGGTTTAATGTCTTTCCATGAGCTACCAGCTTGCTTGTGCAAACAACTTTCTCAAGTTCCTATATGTATTAGACATTACACAATGGCTCCCAAAAATATCACGCTCCCAGTATTCAGGCCTTGTGTAATTCTATCACATATTGAGTTTGGGCTCAGCCAGGAGACTTACTTTGGCCATACATCAGCGTACATGATGACAGCAGAGGGTTGATCAGCATTTGTACCCTGGGACTTATTCTCTTGGAACCCAGGCTCCATGCTATAAGGAATTCCAGGCTATTTTCCTGAAGAGAGAGAACACACAGAAATACTCTGGAGGATAAAGCCTCACATGGAGAACCCAGGTGGTCTGGCCCGCCCCCAACTAAAAGCAGCTGACAAAACATGGTGCATGAACCATCCAGCCAACCAAAAGAACCACAAGAAATAATAAATGCTATTATCTGAAGCCATTAAACATCAGGAATGTTTGCTATGCAACAACAGAAAACTGACAATGTTTCTGTTTGAACTTAATCTGACTCGATGATTTTTCTATTTAACCAAGTCTCAGAGAAGGCTGTTGAGCAGGAAGATATTTAATTCTCCATATATCAAAAATACCACCAAGAAGCCAGGAACGTCTACAGCTAAATATGGAATGAAAAACTTTTTTTTGTCTTTTGTTTTCTGATGCTGATGAATCCTTGCATTATTTCAGTATCATTAGTGACTCAATGGAAATAAAAAACATCATTTATTAGATATCAATATTTTCAAAGTCATTGAATGCAATTTCTAAATTATATCTCGTTTTCAAAATACATGATGTCACACATAACACTTGAGTAGTGGTGATTAATTTGTTGTGAGTTACAAGCCTCTTTTTAAAAATGAGAAATTTGTGTCCCATCTCCTCAGAAAAATACATCTACATGAAGAAACAAATGATTATATGCAATTTTAGCAGTTTCATGGATTGTCTCATGCAAAATCATAGACATTTAAAAAAATGAAGGGATTTTCAAACATATTTTAGTCAGCTAATCTGTACTCAGATAAAAGCTTACTCTGAAGAAATTCCAATAAGACAGAAAAAAATAATGTTCAGAGCCACCACAGGTGAAGCAAAGGCGATGCCTGACAAACCGCTTGCTGCCTTGAGCTCTCCATTTACCCACCTCCACACCACACTAGGCTTCCCTGGTGGTGCAGGGGTAAAGAACCCGCCTGCCAACGCAGGAGACGCAAGAGATGCAGGTTCGATCCCTGGGTCAGGAAGATCCCCTGGAGTAAGAATGGAAATCCAGTACTGTTGCCCAGAAACTTCCAAGGTCAGAGAAGCCTGGCAGACTACAGTCTAAGGTGCTGCAAGGAGCTGGACACGACTGAGCACACACACCACACTGCTTCACAGAGCATCATTTGTAAATGACTGCTTTAAAAGGATGTGATAAAATTAAATGCATGCAAGAGAAAGGTAAACGATCGTGACGGGGTTGGAGCCAGAGCATCCTGACCCAAGCTGAGAGCGAGTAAAGAAGCTGAGACCACAGCCATCCCAGCACTGGTAGGAGGAAGCGCTGCGTATCACTGTGGACAGTTCAACGCGAGACAGCAGGTGACCAGGGCTTAGCAGTCAGCCGGGCAGCCACTGCAATTATTAATCCTGTGCGTCAGCCGACTGGGTCCCAGGGTGCCCAGATACTTGATCGTGCATGATTCTGGGGGTTCTATGAGATGTCTTTGAATGGGATGAGCACTTGAATTGGTAGACTAGCTAATGCACAAGGCCCTTCAGATGGCAAGTGGCCTCATCCGATCAGTTGAAGGTCTACAACAGAAAAAAAAAAAAAAGCAGATCCTCCCAGAGCTAGACAGAACCCTCCTGCCTGGAGACCTTCAAACTGGGGCATCGGGACGTCAGCTCTTCCTGGTTCTCCAGCAGCTTCCAGCCTGAGGACTGGAACGTGGGCTCGACAGATTTTCCAACCTTCATCATCATCACATGAGTCAATTCCTCATAATAAATCTCTTTGTGAATAGTATACATATAAAGAACATGGATGAACCCTAACACAGCCATGTATTCTAATGAGTCCAGGACAGACCAGGTTTATGACTGTGGTCCAACCATAAATGTGAATAGCTTCCTTTTTTACCCACATATGCACTCGGGGCTTTGTTTTTGTTGCTGTTTTTACAAAGCAGGAGGAGGTTGTATTTGTCTGAAAAGAGACACAAGGGGAGGCTGAAGGTGGCCCCAGCTGTGGGGCTGGTGAGTCATCTGCTGGTTGAGGATGATCCTGAGCAAGGCAACTGGTAGGTCACTGGGGGCTGGGGATGAAAGCCCCCAGAGGAGGACAGGACACCAGAGAGGCCATAAGACGGGGTGGGCAGGCTGGGAGAAGTGCTGCTTGCCCAGCCTAGGCCATTCTTTTCGGGGCCCGTGGAGGCTGGTGGTGGCTGGTGGGACACGGCCTGATTTAACACATCCCCCAGCGCCGCCTTGCCCCTTGGGCGTAGGAGGATAAATTGCTTGTTCACAGAAGGCCTTCTGCTTACCAGGTTTGTTCTGGTGGGCAGAGCACTCTAGGGATGCCCCTGTATCTCCTAAGGTGAGTAGACTTCACCTAAGCTGTCCTTGCAGCACCAGCAGAGGCAGAGTAGACCCACCAGGGTCATCAAACGTGCTAATTAAATATGGGGGGAAAGTATCAGATCAAGGGGAAAGTTCCTATTAATTAAATTAACCACATCTCAAAAAGTTTTTCTTTCTCCAAATCAGGTTGCAATAACAGTTTTATGTTGCTGTTGTTCAGTCACTCAGTTGTGTCCAACTCTTTGTGACCCCAAGAACTGCAGCACGCCAGGCCTCCCTGTCCGCCACTCTTTCCTGGAGCTTGCTCAAACTCATGCCCACTGAGTCGGCGATGCCATCCAGCCATCTCATCCTCTGTCACCCCCTTCTCCTCTTGCCTTCAATCTTTCCCAGCATCAGGGGTTTTTCCAATAAGTCAGTTCTTCCCATCAGGTGGCCAAAGTAATGGAGCTTCAGTTTCAGCATCAGTCTTTCCAATGAATAATCAGGGTTGATTTCCTTTAGGACTGATGGGTTTGATCTCCTCACTGTCCAAGGGACTCTCAAGAGTCTTCTCCAGCACTATAGTTCAAAAGTATCATTTCTCTAGTGCTCAACCTTCTTTATGTTACAACTCTTACATCTGTACATGACCACTGGAAAACCATAGTTTGACTAGATGGACCTTTGTCAGCAAGGTGATGTCTCTGCTTTTTAATACATTGTCTAGGTTTGCCATTGCTTTCCTTCCAAGGAGCAAGCATCTTTTAATTTCATGGCTGCAGTCACCATCCACAGTGAAGTTGGAGCCCAAGAAAATAACGTCTGTCACTGTTTCCATTTTTTTCCCCCATCTAAAAGCTTTATTTTAGATAGAGGTAAAAGCACATTTTCATTCACCTTTTCCGCCACATAACTGAATCAAAAATTCTAAAGCCTTAAAATATATCTCCATTTTAAGTTCCATCCTAAAGGATTTTATCTTCACACTTTGGTTCTTTTTCCAATTAATGATCCATTTGTGGAATGCATATGTAGTTATTTCAGTCCTCCATGGCTCATTAGAGAGCCTTCTTACTGACGGGCTTCATTCCCCTCGGTCTGATATGAATGTATTCATTAAGGACACACTATAAAATAACTAATAAAGTAAATTTTGAGCATTTAAAAAGAAGTAATAAAACACAACATACATGCCTTAAAAATAATCTAATCTGTTGTGGCTGTTTTAAAGATTTGAATTCGGGAAGCAAGTCTTCACAAGTGGTTTTTATTATAACTTGGAACCTGACTCCTCATTCAAATGTGCATATTAATGTCTAATGCATATCAGAGTAACTCCTGTGGGACGGATAAATGTGTTAGACTGTGCCAGTATAAAGAAGTAAGGATAAACACGAAACCGGCAGAGGGTCACATGGGAGGACCCTCTGTTCCATTTATCCTTCCCCAAGTAATTTCCCAGTTTGCAAGAAACCATTGTCCCACTTTAATAGTAGAGTTGATCATGATTTAGTCTGACTTGTGGATAAAATCCTATGTAAATATGTTGCTCCTGCTATTCTACTCAATTACTTTTTACTTATCTATTGTTTCAAAGAAAGGCCAGATTGCACCTTCTTGATTAAAGAGTGATTTCTTCAGCAGAAGTGCCCTACCTCAGACACACTGGCACTTTCATATTGACAACAAAACCCCGATATTCCTGGGAAAAGCAAAAATTCGATTTGTTTTTCCTCTACTGACAACAGGAAATTAAGAGAAAACTGCTGAATAAAAAAGTAACTATCTTAGATGGAACCTATGAATTGTATATGATTTATGTTAAAAGCAAGACTAAGTGTGTTTTTAGTTAATTGTGAAACAGCTCCTTTGACCACCGGCACTACGATCACTGACAAGTAAATAATTCAGTTACATATCAAGATCTATAGATGCCCTTCATTACTTTAGGGCATAACGGGATTACCAAGAAGTTGTCACTTGCAAGGTAAGTTCCCCTCAAATTCACAAACGTGATCAAGGTCCATGTCAATCTGGTCTCACAGCTACATTTAACATTCAAGTTCAAACCACACAGACAATAAACAAAACCAGTGTATTATCCTTGATGTGCAATGCTAACAAACTTTTGAAGAAAACACCCCTTTCAAACTTATCTCTTACTGGTTTATTGATAGCGAGCTATAAGATAGGTATTTTAAAATGAGTGTTTCAGTATTCATGATACACGATACCACGGTTCTCTTTTTCATATTCCCCAACTGACAGAGTTGAAAGAGAGACATGACATGTGGTTGAAAAGGTCACTATTCTTAGCAGTATATGATGGTCAGACACAACTGCAATGGCTTCAGACGCACACGGCAGTGAGCGGGCTTGCGCCGAGCAGCAGCAGTGAGCAGCAGCTAGAAGTGAGGCCTTAGCTCCCCGACCCGGAATCGAACCTGGGTCGCCTGGGCTAGACAGCTTGAATCCCCAGGCCCTGCCTGCTCTGGCAGGAAATTTCTGATGAGGAGGCAGCAGGTAAAGAGAAAAGTCCATTGGGAAAGCGGAGTACATGTGAGAAGATACGGGTCAGATTCTGCAAGAGAGTCGTGAGTCATGCCTTCGGGAAGGTTCAGTCATTTACAAGGGGGTAGTTTGGGGAATCTTTGCCTCCCTTCTGGCCAACTGTCTTGTTTTGGCCCCCTGGCTAGTTCGTCTCAGCACCCTCCCCGAGGGGCACACAGACCCCCAGCCAAGATGGACTTCAGCCCAAGGGTGTCTGGGGTGGGGGAGAGTGGCAAGACTTATTATGGCCTGGGCTTTCCTGCCTCTTGACACTGAGGAGCCTTTCTGCACGTGAGTAATCTCTCCCTTGCCCCAGGAGGGGGAAATGTGTGATCTCTTGATCTGTTCTTCAAACAGCGTTTAGCCCCTCTTTGTTCCTGCCATGACTGTTATGGTAAGGTGTCCGCAGGAGACAAAGCCTGGCAATTTGCCCCATTTCTGTTGTTACTTCTGTTCTGAGGAGCAGACAAAGGCTGACTGGAGCTCACCCATCCCGGCTCAGGAACTACAAACAGGAGGCTACTTGTAAGTGTCCGGCCTGAAGTCTACCTTTTTTCCATTTCCCAAGAAATGTAAACAGTAGGCCAGCTATAAATGCCTAACCCAGAGTCGGCCAATCTCCTGCCTCAGGAACAATAAAACGTCAAAAAAATATCCAGAATTCTACACTTTCTATGAAATATAGATCAAAACATAATTGAAAAGATCTAAAGTGAACCATAAATAAATAACATGAAATAGTTTTCGTAGGGAGCACAATTGGTTTGGGTGGGATTAGATGGTCCTTTGATGGGATGGTGAGTTAGAAATGGTCCATTAAAGGGAACCAACTCAGCCATTCATGACCATTCTTAGACTTCTGAATCTCTAAATTTGTGAGCATTTCCTCTGTCTTACCTTTTTCATCTCTTCCCTCAGATATTTACAGCAAGGCATTCAGGTTTAAATATGCTGGCCTGTCATGAATAAACCACGCATTGCATAACTCTTGCATGAAAGCACATTTGTTAAATATTTAAGATATTTATACTCTGGCAGAAGGCTGATTCATGGATGTAAAAGTCAGGGTCATTTGATGAAGGGGGTCACTCCTAATATTAGTCAGCTGAGACGAAAAATGCAACGTGGAAGGAATTTGCTTAGAAGTAGAGACAATGCATACTAACTTGATGTTTTGCCTGCAGACATAGGAAGGGAGTGACCAGAAAAAGGAAGATAAAAGAACAACGATCAAGGACTTGGCTTTGGTGTCAAATAAACAGAATTCCTCACGTGGGTCTATTTTCTGCAAGCTGTGTAGCCACTCAAAGGGTTTCCTAAAATTGGCCTAAGAAATAACTGAGTGTATCCCAATGATGAGTACTAAACGAGGTGATGGGAATGGCATCTGGCTGTATTTACACACCTGAGTAAGTCTCGAGGCGATTTAGATCAAGTCTTCCAATTTAGGAAGCACAGCTCTCAACCCCCAATTTTTACAGAGAAAATCCTGGGCATTTGTGGTAGGCAGATGCAGGGGCAATCAAAGAGGAATAAACACGTCCTAGGCCAGGTCAAGTGCCTCTCCTGCCGGGTAAAAACACCAAGGAACCCTGTATGATGAAGCGAGTCAGTGTCACGAGACACTGCCGGAAGGACTTGCTAGGACAGATTCTAGCAGGGAACAGCCCATGGAAGGTGTCTGCCCAAGTGAAGGCAGTCTGCAATGAGCAGTCTGCAATGGCTCGGTTCCCGTGTGGGGCCCGGAAACCCAGCGAAGACTGCATTGATTACCTGCAGGTCCCTGCACCAGACTCCCCAGATGCCAGATTTCCTTCTTGGGAGACGTTCCTAGGAATCAGTTATCTGTCAAACAACAGTTTCTGAAAACCCTCTCCTTGATATATGTATACATGTGGTGCTTAAGCCAGATGTGGCTTGGGTAGCTAGAGGACAGATAGACAGACAGATATTTCCAGATAGATAGGTATTTTCTTCTGCCAAAGAAACCTTTTGTCTATTCTGCAAACCCTCTTCTCCTTTCTAGTTTCTAAATAAACTCCTCTTTTCTCATGCTGTTTTTTTTTTCCCCTTTATTTTTATTAGTTGGAGGCTAATTACTTTACAATATTGTAGTGGTTTTTGCCATACGTTGACATGAATCAGCCATGGATTTACATGTGTTCCCCATCCTGATCCCCCCTCCCACCTCCCCCTCCATCCCATCCCTCTGGGTCTTCCCAGTGCACCAGGCCCGAGCACTTGTCTCATGCATACAACCTGGGCTGGTGATCTGTTTCACCCTTGATAGTATACTTGTTTCAATGCTGTTCTCTCAGAACATCCCACCCTCGCCTTCCCCCACAGAGTCCAAAAGTCTGTTCTGTACATCTGTGTCTCTTTTTCTGTTTTGCATATAGGGTTATCATTACCATCTTTTTTAAATTCCATGTATATGCGTTAGTATACTGTATTGGTCTTTATCTTTCTGGCTTACTTCACTCTGTATAATGGGCTCCAGTTTCATCCATCTCATTAGAACTGATTCAAATGAATTCTTTTTAACGGCTGAGTAATATTCCATGGTGTATATGTACCACAGCTTCCTTATCCATTCGTCTGCTGATGGGCATCTAGGTTGCTTCCATGTCCTGGCTATTATAAACAGTGCTGCGATGAACATTGGGGTGCACGTGTCTCTTTCAGATCTGGTTTCCTCGGTGTATTTGCCCAAGAGTGGGATTGCTGGGTCATATGGCAGTTCTATTTCCAGTTTTTTAAGGAATCTCCACACTGATTTCCATAGCGGCTGTACTCGTTTGCATTCCCACCATGATCTTTAGCAGTAGTACTTACTGACCCTTTAAATTCAGATTGAATAAAGGAAAATAAATTCCTTTTTGGCTTTATCTTCAAATACAACTAGATACTGAATAAAGAAACAGTTGCATTCTTCTAATGCAACATCAACAACAACAAAAAAAGAAGACAAAGAAATATGAAAATCTATATCCCCCATATATTTACCGAACTCTCCATGGTGCCTGAATGCCATAAATACTAACACAATAGATAATATTTCTACTTTCGAGAACCCAAACTTTGTTTTCCTGGGCTGTTGTGTGGAATACCAGAGCTGTGGCCTTTGGGTTAGTTACTCACGCTAACTTTAGACTTTGCAGTGTGATCGAGGGAACCAAAAGTGACCTCGACCCCTCCAGACAGAATGCGGCAGCAGTGATGATTAGGGATTTAAAACCTCCAATGGGAGAGTGACACTCGGGAGCCTGAAGCACGGAGTGCTAAGTTCCTGGCGCCCTGTGCTTTAATTTAGTTTGCTGGCCTCTCAACCAAAACCAAAGAGGTGCTAGTAAGACAGTTCACCAAAACCCTTGCCCCATCGAATGGCAACTGTTAGAAAAACCTCTGTACCACCCTGATACTCTTCCTCTAAATTCTAAAGCCATTTGTTATCTCCTCTGGGAAAGATGGGTCGCTTCCTTGATCCCAACTTTCTGTGCTTCTCAGATACCCAAGGATTCTCTACGTTCTTTGACCTTTATAGTCCTAAAACTAATGGTCAGATGGACCTGTGTCTCTGTGGTTCCTCAAGCCAACCATTCTATCTCTTCCCCATATCATCTGAAATAAATTTTCCTAAAGCTCCATCATCTCACTTTGACCTTAGAAATCTGGCCATCTTTAGCCATCTTTGACCATCTTCTTTGACCTTAGAAATTTTAAAGCTCCATCATCTCACAAAGCTGCATCACTCTCCATCCCATCTACTGCATTCCCCTAGAATTTCAACATCCACTAGAGAAAGACTGGATTTGAGAAACTCCTGACTGAACTTCATCTATGAAAGTTTTGGTCCACTGAGAGAACTGCGTCACCCCGTCTCGCGAGTACAGTTTTGCTCGTATCATAAACTCTCCTCCTTCCTTCATTCACATGTTTCTAGCACTGGAGCAAGTGCTGACACCAATGTGCCACTAATCTTTTGACATTATTAACATTCCCTGCCCAATAGGATCAAGCTCGGATAAGTGTAATGTAGAATTATAATATGTTCAAATTTTCAAAAGTCGTCACCAGTCTTGACAAGGAACTGAGCAGAGAATTTGGCAATTTGAGAGTTATATACCATTAGGATAGAAACACAGGTGTTGCCAAACATCAGTGCTACAAAATACCATTTTTAATAGTATCACCTGCAGCCCTACGAGTAATATTATTTTCTAGAAAGCAAACATTTCTTTTTCAATTAATCCCACATTGGATCATACCTCTGTCAGTGTTTGTAACGAAGGTGAGCAGTTTGTTTTTGGCCTCAGGATATGCTGTTAGAAATAAAATGTGCAACTTCCACTATGCCTTGGGGAAACATCCAGACATCTGTACATTTTACACAGTCTTTTTCTATGTTGCCACAGAGAGTATCATCTTGCCTTCTTCTCTGGCAGCTCTGGGGTAATATACAAAGCTGGTGTGAGGTATGAAATGCCAGTTGGAGACCCTTCAAAGTGTTCTCAAATATAAATCACTTTCTTTGGAAATAAGGACTATCAGTTCTTCCAAAATACAATTTAATTATGCACTTACATAAAATGTCATCATCCTAGTACACTTGACATTTTAATACATATTCTATTCCTATCATCTACATCAATGACAAATGACAGAATAAAAGCTGAGTTAAAATTATATCATCTGAGACATTTTACATAATTATGGGCAATTAGAATTTGTAAAGCATTAAAATAAATTTATCTTTTTTTTTAAGCCTAGTAAAGCCATAAGAAAGATGGTGCAAGCACTGACTACTCAGTCTCTTAATCAAAAGGCTCCATAAGAAGAACCAGGCACCAAGCTGAGGCGTGGCCCCTTCAGTCCCCCACCTTTGACCTTAGATAACCACCTCACCCCCCAAGATTGTTTTTTCACCAGCAAGACAAGAGGACGATATTAGACACTCCCTAAGATTCTTCCAAGCAACAAACTCATGATCTCCTAATATCTACTGGGTACTATTATGTGAAGAAAGCTGAGCACTGAAAAATTGATGCTTTTGAACTATGGTGTTGGAGAAGACTCTTGAGAGTCCCTTGGACTGCAAGGAGCTCCAACCAGTCCATCCGAAGGAAATCAGTCCTGGGTGTTCATTGGAAGGACTGATGCTGAAGCTGAAACTCCAATACTTTGGCCACCTCATGCGAAGAGTTGACTCATTGGAAAAGACCCTGATGCTAGGAGGGATTGGGGGCAGGAGGAGAAGGGGACAACAGAGGATGAGATGGCTGGATGGCATCACCGACTCGATGGGCATGAGTTTGAGTAAACTCTGGGAGTTGGTGATGGACAGGGAGGCCTGGCGTGCTGCGATTCATGGGGTTGCAAAGAGTTGGACATGACTGAGCGACTGAACTGAACTGAACTGAACGACTATGTCCAGAATTTGCTAGATGCTATAAGGGATCTAGACATAATTCATTATCTTGGGCTTACAGCCTATTTTTGTAAAAAGGAGGAAAAACATTAGGAACACAATAAAAGATAATAAACAATTACCAAAGTACTTACTAAAAAGTGTGTGGTCTCTAGCCAGTATTACAGAAACTGAGAATGGGGAGAACTAAGCAATACAAATTATATTTAAGCTTCATGTTGTTATTGTTCAGTCACCCAGTCCTGTCTGACTCTTTGAGACCCCATGGACTGCAGCACGCCAGGCCTCCCTGTCCCTCACCATCTCCCGAAGTTTGCCCAAGTTCAAGTCCATTGCATTGGTGATGCCATCCAGCCATCTCATCCTCTGACACCCTCTTCTCCTCCTGCCCTCAATCTTTCCCAGCATCAGGGTCTTTTCAAATGAGTCAGTTCTTCGCATCAGGTGACCAAAACACCAGAGCTTCAGCTTCAGCATCAGTCCTTCCAATGTGTATTCAGGGTTGATTTCCTTTAAGATTGACTAGTTTGACCTCCTTGCAGTTCAAGGGACTCTCAGGAGTCTTCTCCAACACCACAGTTCAAAAGCATCAATTTTTGGCGCTCAGCCTCCTTTATGGTCCAGCTCTCACATCCATACATGACCATTAGAAAGACCAGAGCTTTGACTATGTGGACCTTTGTTGGCAAAGTGATGTCTTTGCTTTTTCAACACATTGTCTAGGTTAGTCACAGCTTTCCTGCCAAGAAGCAATCCTCTTCTGATTTCATGGCTGCAGTCACCATTTGCAGTGATTTTACAGTCCAAGAAGAGGAAATCTATCACTGCTTCTACATTTTTCCTTTCTATTTGCCCCATGGAAGTGATAGTGCTGGATGCCATGATCTTCGTTTTTCTAATATTTAGTGTTAAGCTGGCTTTTTCTCTCTTCTCCTTCACCTCACCGAAAGATTATTTAGCTCCTCTTCACTTTTCTGCCATTAGAGTGGAATCATCCACATACCTGAGATTGTTGATGTTTCTCCCGCCTGTCTTGATTCCAGCGTGTAACTCATCCAGCCCGGCATTTCCCACGATGGGCTCAGGGTATAGGTTAAATAAGCAGGGTGGCAGCAGGCAGACTTTCTTACTCCTCACAGGCAGCAGACAGCCTGTAACACTCCTTTCTCAATCTCGAACCCGTCAGTTGTTCCACACACAGTTCTAACTGTTGCTTCTTGACCCTCATACAGGTTTCTCAGGAGACAAGTAAGAGGTTCTCAAGGTTCATAAGAACAAACGGATTCCCTTCAGGTGGCTTTTCTAAGAAAGTCTGGATGAAATTATAACCAATTCAATACATATTTTTGAATACTTTCCACACAGCTAGTCAACAACTTATTTCAACAATTTTCCATTCATTTTTAATTTCATCCCTATTTGTTTCTCTACTAAATTTTGCATTCTCAAGCTCTTTAGAGTTGGTTTTGGTTTTGTTTTCAGGTTTTTTAACATTTTAATTATTAAAGTACAGTTGATTTACAATACTGTGTTAGTTTCAGGTGTACAGTTTCAGTTTTTTCCATTGTAGATTATTGCAAGATAATGAATACAGTTCCATGTGCTGTAGAGTAAATTCTTGCTGCTCATTTTTATATACATTAATGTGTATCTATTAATTCCATGCTCCTGATTTATCTCTCCTGACTCTCCTTCTCTTTCCCCCTACATTTCACCCACTGTTTCCAACTCTCCTAAAACATATGTAACATAAAGCCTGTCGACTTCATTAAATCTCCAAAAACCTTGCATTCTACCCAACAAGGCACCTACAGCAGTGGTTTTCAATGATGGAATACTGACATACTTGTGTATAGAGAATCATGAAAGAGAGATGAATTCTAGGTGGCTTTCTGGAATTTTTATATACCTTATACATGATGTAATCTGTTAGAAAATTCAGCCGTACTTCTAGATAGCATATACAAGAAAATCTTTCAGCTGCCTGACAGAAAAAGAATTCAGGCTTCTATCTATACCATCCTATGATGCTTTTGCTTGAATCGTTTATTTTGGTATGTAGCATATGCCCACCTTGAGTTGAATGGTTTTAATATATTTCTTGTTTTGGATCAGCTAAATTATATTATTTGAAAATAGCTTATCTTTTTGTTCTCTCAAAAAAGCAGCAAATTGCTAGGTCCTCATTTTTATTGAAAAATTCAGTGAGTTTCAAAGTACTACATGTGACTTGAAAAAATGGGATAAAGCTGTTTATCTTTGGAATTGTTTTTGGTTCTTATGCTTTTGGTCCAGGAAATCCCTCAATGTTACTCAGCAAACTGAGTGGAAGAGAGAGACAGAATGCAGATGACCTGCTACTGGTTTCATCGCTGGGTCGGGAAGATCCCCTGGAGGAGGGCATGGCAAGCCACTCCAGTATTCTCGCTGGGGAGATCCCATGGACAGAGTCAGGCTGCAGTCTATAGGATCGCAGAGGTGGACACAGCTGAAGGAACTGAGCACTCATGCATGCAGTGGTTATTATAAAAAACAAGGTAACCTCTGAAAATAAACTGTGGATACACCCGTAAAACGTTCATATCTGTGACTCTTGAAAAGTATAGCTCAATATTTGGCTTTAAAATAATGCAATTTTTTGCATATCTTTGTGTATATTTAAAGACAAGTCTGAGTATTTAAATATCCATGATATAGAGGCAATTCTATTGGATCAAGTTCATATATTTTTTTATGGAAATAAGTATCCATTGATTGGATGTAGTGTTGATTATACATTTGCTTAAAACAGTTCTACTTCCAAATATATAAAAGAAAATTAAATATTAAACCATTTTACACATGCAGAAACTGAGGGAGGGAAAAATAACTAAAATTAGGAAAATGCCAAACTTATATAAATTATTTTCACACTAACCATGACCATTCCACTGAAATAACTCTTGTCAAGGCCATTTAATACCTTCAAGTTACCAAATTTATCAGTTATTTCTTTGTATTCATCTTGCTAAATGATTTGCAGAGATGAAACCAGTGACCCCTAACCACGGGACCACTAGGGAATTCCCGACCCGTCTCCCTTCTTGAAACATTTCCTTCACTTGGCTCTTCTGACGCTGAGTTATCTGATTTTTGTCCACACCTTTTCTTGCTCTTTCCTGCTCTTTTTCTGTTGGCTGCATCTCCTATTCCTGACTTTAAAATTATGGTGTAGCTCAGCTCCTTCTCTTTCTGGAATCTCCTCTGAGATGATTTCCTGCAGTCCTCCTGTCTTAAATATTATCTAGATGTTCTAATACCCAGACTTACAGCCCTGAACCCCATGATATTTACTCCTGATAGTGAATCTGCATGAATGTTTTATAGACCCTTCAAAGCTTACTTATCCAAAACAAATATATTTATTTCTGACCTCAAAGACAAGCTCCTCTCCCAATCTTCTTGACTCACATGGCTCCAGTCATCCAGTCAAAGCCTGAAATCGATTCCTCAGTTTTCCTAACTTAACAGAGCCAATCCTTCAGGAAACATCGCCTGCTCAAACTGCAAAATCTCTCTTCAATATAGAACTTCTTTTTCCAGTTGCCTCTTGAGTTTCATTACTTCTTACTTGGACTACTGAAATCATTTTTCAACTGGTATCCCAGCTTCTAGTTTTGTTCTGCTATATTCCATTTACTGGAAAACAGCTAGAGTAATCACTGTAAAACATACATAGATTGTATCACTTATCCATTTAAACCCTCCAAAGACGTCTCACCATTGGCAGGATAAAACAGACCTCAATCCCAGAGCCCCCACGTAAACGGTCTCTTGCCTGCTTTTCAGATCACTTTTGTAAATGCTATCCCCTCACTTACACGTTCCAATTACACAGGTCATCCCTCTGTGTTCTCCAGTCTTGCCAACATTCTTCCTACCTTGGGGATTTTCATAGTGTCCCCACAGCCTACAAGGTTATTCCCACATATTTTCAAATAGTCAGGGCCCTCTCATCATTGAGGCCTTTGTTCAGATGAATGCCTAAGGCCTGGAAGAGGGAATGGCAACCCACTCCAGTATTCCAGCCTGGAGAATTCCAAGGACAGAGGAGCCTGGAGGGCTACAGTCCATGTGGTCGCAAAGAGTCAGACACAACTGAGCGATTAACACACACACACCGAGGGCCTAGTGCGAGCTCCGTGCGTGCACGCACGCTCAGTCACTTCAGTCGTGTCCGCCTTTGCAACTCCTTGGACTGTAGCCCCCCAGGCTCCTCTGTCCATGAGATTCTCCAGGCAAGAATCCTGAAGTGGGTCGCCATGCCCTCCTCCAAGGGATCTTCCCAACACAAGGATTGAACCTGCATCTCCTGCATCTCTTGAATTGCAGGCAGACTCTTTACCCACTGAGTAAGAGCTCAATTGGTAGAATGAATGAATGAAACATCACCTCCTCAGAGAAATACTTATTGAGTATCTGAAATACACCCATCTAAGTACTCATCACAGCCATTCTCTAGCGTTACCACGTTTTATTTTAGTCACAAAACATAACCATTCTCTGAAATTATTTACTCTCAGGTTTCCTGCCCATTATCTGAGTATCTCACAAGAATAAAGTGTCATGAGACCAGGGATCATCCTTCTCTTACACTCCACAGCATCTAGAGCAGTGCCTGGATTAAAGGAGGGCAGGGCAGATCATTAAAGGATTAAAGGATCGCAAGAGCAGACATTGTGTTGAATAAAGGCTGAATGAATAAATGTTATCTCCATTTTGCAGATAGAGAAAATGAGGCTCAGAGAAGCTCAATGAATTTTCTAAGATGATATAGGTCATGTAGATGGCGGCCGAACAAGGATCCCAAGCTGACACTGTTTCACTTCAAGTTCCTTTCTTTCCCCAACGTGCCAAGGTAGGTGGCAACTTGCAGTAAAGACAAGACACGTGGACTCCTTTCCCCCTGCTTCTGCACACTAAGGTTCATGACAAATTCTGGAAACAACACAGAAGGTAACAAAGAAAAACTCTGGAAGATGAGAAGAGGAAGGCACACCGGTTTGGAATCCCAGAGCCAGAAAAATAACACAGAAGGAGGGCGATGTACATGCATTCTCCTGTTGATCTAGGGACAGACAGCCTTCAGGCAAGGGAGGTTCATTGCTTCCGCAATGGAACAGAAGTCCCTTTAATAACAGCAGGTGAGCCCAGCACCACCCTCAAGGGGCGTGGAGAGGGGGCCCCACGCACAGTAAGCTGCAGGAGAGGCCTCTTCTCTCTCAGAGTCTGAGGCTCTCCTCCGTCACCTAGAAGACAAGCAGCTGGGCAACACAAGCAGGAGGGGTCCCATCGCGACCCTCCCTGGCCGGGGAGGTCTTATCCCCGCTGAGGCTGAGGCTCTTCCCCTCCAGCGAGGACCAATACCTGCCCCAGCCGTGCCTGACAAGCCAGCAGACCAAGACAATGTTGCAAGTACTCTGAAAATCAAACTGCTGTTGGAACCACAGCCCAAACAGCAAGACAGAGCCTGGGTACTAAACGAAGGACAGTTGCCGGCTAAGTATAAGATTTGAATAGTATCCAGAGTTTCCTATCCTAACAGATGAAAAGACCAGTATACAACCAAAAATCCTCTTGCCAAGAATCAGGAAACCACAGCTTGAATAAGAAGAGACAACGGACTTGTGCTAATGACAAGACGAACCAGGTATGAAAAGTATCTGACAAGGATTTTAAAGTAGCCATCATAAAAATGCTCCTACAATCAATTACAACTGCTCTTGAAACAAATGGGAAACCATTAGAAAACCTCAGCAGAGCGATGGAAATAATAAAAATTAACTAAATGTAAATTACAGAACTGAAAAATGTGATAATAGGAGCAATAAACTTGGTGGATAGGCTCCATAGTAGTGGAGATGATAGAGGAGTGAATAAGGGAACTTGAGGAATGATCAATAGAATTTGCTCAGTATGAAAAACAAAAAGGAAACTTGAAAAAAAAAAGACTCAAAAACTCTTGGGAATATAACAAAAGACTCAACATTCATATCATCAGAATCCTAGGAAGGCAAGGAGAAAGAACAGAGTAGACTGGAAAGGGTATTTGAAGAAATAATGGCTGAAAGCTTCCCGAACTTGGCAAAAGACACAAACCTACAGATTCTAGAAAATAATTGAGGGACTCCCTAGGTAGTCCAGTGGTTAAAACTTCATCTTCCAATACAGGGGGTTGCAGGTTTGATCCCTGAGAAGCTAAGATCCCACATGCCTCATGCCAAACAACCAAAACATAAACAACAGAAGCAAGATTGCAACAAAATCAGTAAAGACTTTAATAATGATCCACATCAGAAAAGTCTTTGAAAAATGAAAATAGAAGGGAAATTTAATACAGGGTAGACACAAGGAAATCATCACAAGACCCATAAGTAAGCTTCTGAAAATCAAGACAAAAACAACCCTGAGAGCAGTCAGAGAGAAGGGAGGCATTACTTACAGGAGAAGGCTCGTTCTAATGACAGCGATTTCTCATGTGAACTATAGGGGATAGAAGGAAGTCGCTGACTCTCATCGCTGTGTTACTTTCTTAAGTAACAGAACCGTTAACTATCACTAAGTGTTAGTTGCTCAGTTGAATTCAACTCGTTGTGACCCCAAGGACTGTAGCCCGCCAGGTTCCTCTGTCTATGGAATTTTCCAGGCAAGAATACTGTGGGTTGCCATTCCCTCCTCCAGGGCGTCTTCCCGACCCAGGGATTAAACCGGGGTCTCCTTCCTGCATTGCAGGCAGCTTCTTTACGGTCTGAGCCACCACGGAAATACATAGATAAATCTCTGATGGTACTTACCTAGAAGCAAACTAGATTAAGTTGCAAATGTGAGAAGCAGCTCCATGCAAATCAATGCCTGAAGCTCACCGGAGGCACTTCTTTGAGAGTCTCCTGTGTCTTCCCTAAGTGAATTTCTTATTTAGTAAGTAGCCTACACATTAAGTCCTGAGAAGGCTTTTGAAATTTGAGAAAAATCTGTCTAACCACTTACTATATGAAGTAACCCCCAGAGAGAAACTTAGTTTTCTTTATCTAGATTAGCCAGGACAGCACATTCCAGCTTGGGGTTACATATATTTTACAGACACATGCTCACTTTTTCGTGTTGTAAAATCTTAAGCTTCGTCTTACCATGCATTTCTTTTGAAAAAGGACAGTAGTGATGGAAATGTGTGTGCATGCGTGTGTACTAAGTCACTTCAGTCGTGTCAGACACTGTGCAACCCCATGGACTGTACCCCCAGGCTCCTCTGTCCATGGGGTTCTTCAGGCAAGAGGAGTGGAGCGGGCTGCTGCGGCCTCTTCCAGGGAAATGTGTATACACAATATTCTTTTTTTATGGATATACATATCAATATAGCTTTCAGATTTCCAAACTTCAATACATTGGCCACCTCATGCGAAGAGTTGACTCATTGGAAAAGACCCTGATGCTGGGAGGGATTGGGGGCAGGAGGAGAAGGGGACAACAGAGGATGAGATGGCTGGATGGCATCACCGACTCAATGGACATGAGTTTGAGTAAACTCTGGGAGTTGCTGATGGACAGGGAGGCCTGGCGTGCTGCGATTCATGGGGTTGCAAAGAGTCGGACACGACTGACCGACTGAACTGAACTGATAAGATTAGAAGCCCCAGTGAAAGGCTGAAAACGTTTAATGGTAGATACCCACTAGGAAAGACTGAAGGGAAAGTAAGACTGCTGATTGCAGCTTCTTTAAAAGTAACTGCCATTATTTGGTCTTGACATTTCATTGTATTTAAAATATGCTTGTTTTATATATATAAAAATTCTCTCAAAATGTCCTTTGAGAACTAAAGGCAGTCTTTTAAGTGGGAAAGGTATTTCAGGTTTGCCTCTGATAGTATATCCTCAATGAAATGTAACTTGAAAATGGATTTTCTTATCATCCATGAAAAAGTATAAACTTAATCTAGTTTCAATTTCTTTATCTCAATACCCTTTTAATTGACACATTGCCTCATCTAATGAAAAAGCAACCTCTCCACAATCACGGCTATTAGAATCTTACTTTGGCCTTGTCGAGACTAACCGACAGCAAGTTGAAGCTTAAACACTGATAGCTGAAAACCTTCTAATCCGCAAACCGGTAAAATCTTCGGTATCCTGACTGAATATATATCTATTATTCTTTATACCTAACTTCAAGAGGATTTAGAGTGACAGATAACAAGAATCGAGAGCCTTAATGCACTTTAATTCTAGCTTTAAAAGTCTTAGCTACTGGGATTTTTTTCTCTCTAAAATATATTTAAATATAGAACAGGAGCTAAAGGTAAGTTATACAGACTGCTTAAAACACACCATTTACTGCCTTTTTAAAAATAATTCAATTTGTTCAACATCCAGGAAAAAAGAATGAGCCCAGAGCTATGACTCAGGATATCAAAATCTCAAATCCCAAAGAGAATATAGTCAAAATATAGAGCATATCCACTGAGATATAGCTGAGCAAAACTCTATATCAGCAGCCTACATGATGCGACATCACATATAAATCATATGCAAAAGTAGGAAATGCATTTTTTCTATGTTAAATGCCTATTTTCTAACTGTTACTATATTCTATCAAAACAGAATATGAGATTACATTTCTAGCAGCATTCAGATCTTTTATCCATCTCTCACACCCATTCATCATTGCTTTGTTTCCACACACGATTCAAGCTTTTGTCTGCAAGTCCTCTCGTGAGCTACGGCTGCTCACCGCTGTCTTCCTCAGTTTACTCAGCTGGCAAGCTGACTCATTCCCCAGTGAGTCTCCTGATACTCCTCTCCCTGCTTCCAGGAGTGGCGACTTTCCTTGAGTAAATTCAGAACTCACAGAGTTTACCACCGACATCATCAAGGTGGAGAAAACGGAGACCCCGGCCTCTGTTCTCCAACAAAATAAAAAATCAGCTATCCACAGACACAAACAGCTCTGAGAAAGCGCTGGAGCTCAATTAAGAAATATCAACAACAGATTGGGGCAAAAAAACCTGAGAATTATTTTCCACAAAAAGGGAAGAAAGAGAGCTGCCCATTGCCTGTATCATCCCATCCCCAAGCCAGCATCCTCAGCACCAACAAGGCGCTCCCAGGCTGTTAACAGAAACAGTTCCCCCGGCCGGGAGCGCCCAGGTGAGCGCCCAGCTTCCTTAGCCTTTCAGGGCACTGTGCGAAGGTCCCCCCTCAGCTTCCCCCACTCAGCCCGGCAAAGCTGAGGCGCACAGAGACGGCTCAGAACGAGAGAAGAGCGGGGACCACAGGAGCGGCCACGCCGCCGGAGGGATCGGGGCTCCCAGTGACCCGCTCTGCAGACAAACAGCGGCCTCCGTGGCCGCGGAAAGCAGCAGCCAGCGCCCGCTGCCAGGCCTGGAGCCGGGCGGAGCCACAGCGGTTCCCGCGACTGCGGTCCACCGGCGTGGGAGCCTAAACCGGTGCGGCCCCGGAGAAAGTGTGCAAGTTCCTCAAGAGTCAAAAACTAGAACTACTGTGTCATGCAGCAACCCCACTATTGGGTATTCATCTGAAAAAGATAAAATAACTGTCTAAGAGATATATGGACTCCCACGTTCATTGCAGCGTGATTCACAATAGCCAAGACATTTTCGGAAACAACCTGTGATTAGTCGTTTGATGGATGAATGTATTTTACAATGCAGCATTTTTTTACACAATGGAATGTTATTCACCCATAAAAAGAAGGACATTCTGCCATTCTCACCATCATGGCTGGACTTTGACGGCATTATGCTAGATGAAGTAAGTCAGACAGAGAAAAACACAGTAGGGCCTCACTCGTAGGACGGATCTACAAACACCGAGTTCGGTGAAACAGTAGGACAGTGGCTGCCGGGGCTGAGGGGCGAGTGAGATGGACAGATGCTAGTCAAAGGGAACAAACTTTCAGTTTTAAGATGATTAAAGTCTGGATATCTCACGGCCACAGTGACTACAGTTGACAATACTGTTCTGGATGGTTGAAAGTTGCTATAAGAGTAGAATTGTAATGTTCCCACCACGGGCTTCCCTGATAGCTCAGTTGGTAAAGAATCCGCCTGCAGTGCAGGAGGCCCCAGTTCGATTCCTGGGGTGGGAAGATCCGCTGGAGAAGGGAAAGTCTACCCAATCCAGTGTTCTGGTCTGGAGAATTCCAGGGACTGTATAGTCCATGGGGTCAGAAAGAGTCAGACACGACTGAGCAACCTTCACACACTCACTCACCATGACAAGAACAAAATGGTAATTATGTGATGTAAAGGATGTATTAACTAACCTTATTGGGGTAAATATTGCACAATACATACCAAGTCATTTCACTGCACACTGTAAGCTTACACAATGTATTTATCAACTATAAAGAAAGAAAAAATTATTTAAAAAATCATAAAAAAAGAAAAACAAGACAGAGGATCATCCAAGGGAGAAAGAACAAAATAGTCTTTCTCATAAGGTCACATTGTTGTGAGTTGAAAACTAGAGAAACAGTTATTCTCAAGAAGTAAATTCAAGTAGTAATTATATTCAAGATAGGTTTATCTTTCAATGTTATAAAAATCTTCAGAGTCCTCCATCATTTCAGATAAAATCTACTAAAAAGAGCATTAAGTGACAACCTTGATTAACAGCATCTAAATAATCAAAATCATGTTCTATAGTGAGAAGATAGAATACAGTTGGGTGAGGTTGAATTCATGTGTAAAGAATTATGCTCTTCACAGGCATCTATTCTCAATATCCTATAATAAACCATACTGGAAAAGATATGAAAAAGAAAAAATACCTATGTGAGTCACTTTGCTGTACCCCAGAAGCTAACACAACATTGTAAATAAACTATACGTCAGTTTAAAAAGAAGACAGAAAACTGCACTCTTAAAGTGAGCAGGTCTTCACTACGCACATTCATGATCTCATTTACTGGTTTGATCACAAATTAGAAATCTGTGTTCATCTCTGTAAATTTATCATGTCCCAAAGTCAGTGAAAGGCAAAGTATAAATGCTTCAAAATCAAATCTTTTCTCTACACAAAGCTGGCTGTGGAATCCCGTATCAAAGTGCCTGAGAGAATTCTACAGGAAGAGTGGGTGGGTGACAGGCTGCTGCCTGCCATTCACGTCTGAAAAAAGAACACCACCCTCTCCCAGTTACCCAAGACTTGTTTTCTGAGGGCCTCTTCCCCTCTGTGTCCTTATCAGTCTATCAACAAGCTTTGTCTACTCTACCTTGAAGTTGTATTTCAAATCCTTGCATTTCTGCAAGGCTTTCCAGGTGGCGCAATGGTAACGAATCTGCCTGCCGATACAGGAGACACACAGATGCAGGTTCGATCCCCAGATGGGGAAGATCCCCTGGAGGAGGAAATGGCAACCCCCTCCAGTACCCTTGCCTGGAGAATCCCATGGACAGAGGAGCCTGGCGGGCTTCAGTCCTTGGGGTCGCAGAGAGTCCGACACGACCGAACAGGCACGGGGCCCCTCCCGCCCGTCTGCCGTCACTCTAGGCCGGGCAGTAACCGTATGTTGCTGAGCAATTCACAGACGCCCAGCTGGGCTCTCTAAGCTTACCGGTGGCTCCTTCTAGTGTATTCTTCATTTGGTGCTTAAAAATATAGATTAAATAAAATTATGCCACTCCTTACTTACGAAGTTATTTTGGTTCACCAGTCACACTTGCAAAGCCCTACAGGATTTATCTTCTGTCCATGTCACCTGCCAGTATTTTCTCCTATTATCTGCTTCTCTCTTGACACACCGACCTTTTCTTGGCTCCTCAAACGCACCAAGCTCATCCCCAGACTTAGAGCCTTTGCTCTAAATTGCTCTCTTCTCTCACAATGTTCTATGTTTTCTACTCTTCAGCCATAAAAAGGAATGAAGTGCTAATACATGTTTACAATGTGAATGAACCTTGAAAACATCATGCTAAGTGAAATAAGCCATACACACACAAAACAATATATAGCATAAGTCCCCTTATAAGAGGCGCCCGGAAAGCAAAGACAGAAAGTCAAGTGGTTGCCTGGCAGGGAAGGGGCGGAGGAGAGGGCAGACGGGGGTGAAGGTGGATGGGCACAGCATTTCTTTGGGAGGTGATGAAAATGTTGTGGACTGTGGTGCTGGTTGTGTAACTCTATAAACACAGCAAAGTCATTGAATTGTACAGATTAAGTTTAAGGTATGGAAATTCTCTCCAAAAAAAGGAAATGCTCTATGCCTTCTGATAAATCAATTCCATGTTTAAATGTTACCTTTTTAAAGAGGCCTTTCCTAGCCTCCTCAGGAAAGTGACCACACAAATACTTTCTGTCACATCATCCCATTAAAATTTTCTTTTTAACACTCAGCCACTACCTATTTTAGTATTTATTTATTAATTATCAATTCATTATTGATTGGCTCTGCCTCCTCACCAGCATGAATTGAATCCAGGTGATCAGAACCTGTCCTCTTTGGTTCACCCCTGCACCATTAGCATGGACTGCTGTAGAGTCCATGTCCCATAAATAACCACTGACTCCATCAGTGAGCCTAATTATCTTTCAGCAACAGAGTCTTCACATCCTAGAGTCTCCTTAAAACACGAAGCATTCACAGGTCTTTCTTATCTCTAACATTTTATCTATCACAACATTGCCTATCATCAGAGTTAGCCAAGCTAAAACGGTTTTGTTCTTGCTATCATTTTAGTATTTTCTATTCCACACCTATTCAGGAAATATTTGATCCTCATCAAGGAAAAACCATCTAATCAATGAAGAATAATAAATTGAGATCAAAGTAGGTCTATACAATAACTTAAGCTCAGAAATTAATAAATAACTTGAAATAGCAATGGCATTTCGAATGTGGGAAGCACACATATGGTAAAACAGCTCTAGGTACAACACATGCTATCAACGCAGTAACACTGGATTCGTGGCTAAAAACAGATTAGTAAAAGAATGAATAGCAAGCCAAGTTCAAAATAATGAGGGAGGGAGAGACGCAAAGGAAGAGAAGGGGGAAGATATTACCAAAAATCTCAACTATAAAAGTAAAAGAAAAAATTATCATGGGCAGTTGGTATGTGTACAAGTATCATAATCCTTGTTCCAATGGTTTCCAAACCAAAACCACCTCAAAAGCAACTTAGAAATACGGTTTCGGAGGTCATCATACTTTGGTTTCAGTAAATGGCATTTGATGTAATAGACTTCTAAATACATTGGTAGGGGGAAGTGTTGCTTCTAATAAATACTAACATGAGCTTTTCTAGTTTTCAAAAATATCTGTATATTCTAGTGTGGAGCACTAGAATTTTAAAGAGATTCATGCATGATAACAATTACAAAATGGTATGAGAAAAAGCTTCTGATATCTATCATAAATGAGGGCTTCCCTGGTGGCTCAGATGGTAAAGAATCCACCTGCAATGTGGGAGACCTGGGTTCAATCCCTGGGTTGGGAAGATCCCCTGGAGGAGGGCATGGTGACCCACTCCAGTATTCTTGCCTGGAGAATCTCCATGGACAGAGGAACCTGGCAGGCTACTGTCCATGGGGTTGCAAACATTTGCACCCCCCCCCCAAAAAAAAATACAGTCTCAGGTCCAAGTCCTTCATGTTCATAACTTAAAGTCTTGAAGTACAGACCCTAGAACCTATATTTTTTAACAACTGTCTTATGCTATTTTAGAGTCTGAAAACCTCTGATTTAATCTCTCAAACTTGCACTTTGCAGACACAGAAGCAAAGATCCCCCCAGATTCTTGCTACCCAACCCAATAACCAGTGAGCATTAAGCTCCCAAGGATGCTTTCAGATACTAAAAGTTCTCTTTAGAAGAGTTTTAAATACTTTGGTAAAACAGATGAGTGAAATGCACTGGTGATGTGATTACTAAGGAAGTCTGGGATATAGCCTGTGGACACACTCCCCAAGGAGTCGTTCACTGTTTTGAAGCACCCCATGTCAAGGAAGCGCTGCCACATAGCTTAAATCTGTGTTTCTGTACTTGGGTTCAGAATAGAAAATCAAGTAAATTCATAGAGGCCAATTACGGAACTACTGTCAGTTCAGTTCAGCTCAGTCACTCAGTCGTGTCTGACTCTTTGCAACCCCATGGACTGCAGCATGCCAGGCTTCCCTGTCCATCACCAACTCCCGGAGATTACTCAAACTCATGTCCATTGAGTCGATGATGCCATCCAACCATCTCGTCCTCTGTCGTCCCCTTCTCCCACCTTCAATCTTTCCCAGCATCAGGGTCTTTTCAAATGAGTCAGCTTTTCGCATCAGGTGGCCAAAGTATTGGAGTTTCAGCTTCAGTATCAGTCCTTCCAGTGAATATTCAGGACTGATTTCCTTTAGAATGGACTGGTTGGATCTTTTTGCAGTTCAAGGGACTCTTGAGAATCTTCTCCAACACCAAAGTTCAAAAGCATCAATTCTTCAGCACTCAGCTTTCTTTATAGTCCAACTCACATCCATACATGACTATTGGAAAAACCATAGCCTTGACTAGACAGACCTTTGTTGGCAAAGTAATGTCTCTGCCTTTTAATACGCTGTCTGGGTTGGTCATAACTTTTCTTCCAAGGAGCAAGCATCTTTTAACTTCATGGCTGCAGTCACCATCTGCAGTGATTTTGGAGCCCCAAAAAATAAAGTCTCTCACTGTTTCCACTGTTTCTCCATCTATCTGCCATGAAGTGATGGGACCAGATGCCATGATCTTAGTTTTCTGAATGTTGAGCTTTAAGCCAACTTTTTCACTCTCCTCTTTCACTTTCATCAAGAGGCTCTTTAGTTCTTCTTCACTTTCTGCCATAAGGGTGGTGTCATCCACATATCTGAGGTTATTGTAGCAGGTAAGTAAGTGACTGTGTCTTGGATTCATCAGATTACCTGCAAGTCTCCTGCATTGCAGGTAGATGCTTTACTGCTCAGCCACCAGAGAAGCCCTTCAGTATGCATGGTACCCCTGAAATGGCACAATAAATAAACCTGTGGGCAAGTTAGAATGAGAGTGAGGGAGGTTAATAACTGAAACCAAGATATAGTTAGGACATAAATATGTATAATTTAGATATACAAGCAAAGCATACATTTATGGGAAACTGTAGCTACATAGTCACCTTTTCTAATATTATATATTTTGGGGACTACATTTTCTAATTTTCTACTTAAGTTTCTCCACATCTTTTACACAAATCTAATCCAGCTGACTTGACCCAGATAGTGGAAATAAAGAAGGCAGAAAACGTCTCATTATTCAAAAGATTTATGCTTCTTTTGAATAGACACCCTTCTACACATTTCCAGTGATTCCTGTGAAAAAAAGATATTCCACCATTTTAATTTCTAAAATAGCTCAAAAAGAAATGAGAAAGTTCTTAGTAATGTACTAATAAATAAATGATTAAACAGTATAAAATAATCAAACATTTCAGAAAAAATTCTTTCTTAAAAATGTATTTCAAAAAAAGTAGAACTTTTCATTCCATTTCTTTGCTGAATTTCAAATCACCGTTAAATATTATTCTACTTGGTTTGACAAAGAAAAGAAACTAGTCATATGAATAGCAGTCTCCTTTAAAAGGAAAATACTTGAAAATCTGGTATCCCTGTTCAGAAAGTTAGAAAAGCAAGAGGAAAATGTTGTTACATTGAAGCCATCAGCTAAATTAACTTTGTTCACAGCTTCCCTGCTCTTGGAGACCGGCTGGAGGAGAAGCTCCAGATTTAGTGCACACCGTGTGTCCTCCCAGAGCCTAGCTCAGTATCCCTGGGAGAAACAACAATCAAGTTTGCACGCATTGATTTTTTTTCCCTCTAGAATCTCCTGTAGTGTATTGTTCCTGACTTAATTATCCATAGTTCTATAACTTTAATAAAAACCTAATTCAATGAAGGAAGTTTAAATTTATTCCAAATGAGCTTGCAACACTTGCAAAAATGAGTTTAGCTGGAAAAAAAAAAGCTAACAAGGGTGAAAATTAACCTGTCAGAAGACCCTTTGGCTGTGAATTTAATTTTTTTAAAGGGAAACAAAAGTTCATGTGCAAAGTAAATAACCAAGTAAAAATTTTGATGCTTGTGACAATGAGCAAGTGCTTGTGAGAATAAACAGCTAATGAAACATTTTTGTGAAAAGAATGGATTAAGTCCATACGTTATGCTAACAACTATCTGCTCAAAGAGAGGCCCTCCAAGCTGTGTGTTTGCCGGCACATTTATGCACCCAGACAGTCAAGCACAAACGTGAGTCAGGGCCCACTAAACGAGCACTGATGGGACTCTGAACCGAGAAGGCGTCGTAAGAAGATGCTGACTTTCCCATCTCCCGTGTGCGCTCCAAAGGTACAGCCACATATGCAGCAATTCCCTCCAAGAGAAATCCAAAATCTAGCTGAGGGACTCAGGTATGGAGCTAAAAAGAAAGCATTCACACTGAAAAGGGTGGGGAAAACTGCAATAACCGCTGGCCACCCCTGGACCGTCCCATCCAATCAGGCTGCGCGCGCTTTCCCTGATGACAGAAGAGCTTGGACCACACGTCTGTGCCCCAGCACCCAGCTCTGACGGCCAGAGGGCTCGCGAGCACAAGCCCCACCCGAGTACAGCACGGATGCAGTTATGGATGGGCTTCTGAGAGCTTGCAGAAGCTGTCCCTGCAGGGACCAGCACAGAGGGGCAGGCAAAAATCCTTGTCTCCCGCTCCCTCCTTGGAAAGGGTTTGATTGCAGACTTCACAGGCTGCTGCCTGAGGGTCTCACTTCCCTGCCTCCTCCCGCCAGCTTGCTCCAGTAAGAGAACCAGGCTGCCAGCTGCCCTTGGAAACAGCTTGCTCACACATCGAGAGTCCCTACTTTTGAGGTGGTTGCTTCAGGGACCAGTCGTGGAATCAGCCAGTTCTGATACCCAGTAGGGCTCAGCACCCCAAGTCCCAGGGGAGTAGAGCCAACTCAGAGGCGGCTGCCAAGGAGCAAGCAGCTCTAGGTGGCTGTCCCCGAGGGCTCAGCACAGAGGCGGCGGCTGAAAACCAACGGGCTGCCAGGCACTTCTCCAGCCAAGACGGCTTATTTGGGACCAGCTGAGAATTGCAGTTTGGGGTCTGCAACCATGGCGAGCCGTGTGGAGGTCCCCGCACAGCAGGGAAGAAGGGCGCCTTTACAGGAAGGACCAGGAAATTGGCGGTGACAGCAGACAAAGCCCACGGCTCTCCACATGGAGTCCTTGCCGGGAGAGCTCTCTCCTACCGTTTGGAACCTGCTTTTATCACCGGGTCTGAGAGAGCTCCCTTTACTGGTCTGCCAGCTCTGAGATTGCTGTTAATTTTACAGGAAGCAGGGGAAGGTTTCCATCTCCGCGTTTCCCCCTGTGAGGGCGTGAGGACATTCTCGTAGATGGCCATCTGCTTCCAACAGCATCACATGGTCTTCTCTCCGGTGTCCGTGTCCTAAACTGCTTTCCTCACGTAGACAGTGGGCCTCCCTGGTGCCTCAGATGGTAAAGAATCTGCCTGCAATGCGGGAGACACGGGTTCGATCCCTGGGTTGGGAAAAAGATTCCCTGGTGAAGGGAATGGCAACCCACTCCGTATTCTTGCCAGAAGATTTCCATGGACAGAGGAGCCTGGCGGGCTGCAGTCCATGGGGTCACAAAGAGTCGGACCCGACTGAGCGATATCACTTTCATTTTTTACTTTTCATACCAGAGTGGGCTTCTCGAGTGGTGCTAGAGGTAAAGAACTCACCTGCCAATGCAGGAGACAGGGAGGAGGCCTGGACCCCTGGGTCAGGAAGACCCCTGGAGGAGGGCACAGCAACCCCCTGCCGTCTCCTTGGCTGGAGAATCCCGCAGACAGAGGAGTCTGGTGGGCTGGGGTCCACGAGTCCAGAGTGTCTGACAGAGGGGGACTTAGCACTCACACGCACACCGATCAGCTTGGGCCCGACCTCATGACCATGCCTGAGCGGCTAACACTTCACTTTTCCCATGACTTCACTTACTCGGTTTTTCCTTTTTCTGGAGTGTCACTGCTTGACTGCGTCAGTAGTCCCGCTGTACCGCGCAGCGACTCAGGGACGTGTGCGCACGTCCCCGCCCTCAGGCTCCTCCCTCCCCGCCCGCACGATCCTCCCTCCCCGCCCTCAGGCTCCTCCCTCCCCGCCTGCACGATCCTCCCTCCCCGCCCTCAGGCTCCTCCCTCCCCGCCCTTACAGTCCTCCCTCCCCGCCCGCAGGCTCCTCCCTCCCCGCCCTCAGGCTCCTCCCTCCCCGCCCGCAGGCTCCTCCCTCCCCGCCCGCAGGCTCCTCCCTCCCCGCCCGCAGGCCCCTCCCTCCCCGCCCGCAGGCTCCTCCCTCCCCGCCCTCAGGCCCCTCCCTCCCGGCCCGCAGGCCCCTCCCTCCCCGCCCGCAGGCTCCTCCCTCCCCGCCCCCGGGCATCACAGAGCCCGGAAATGGGCTCCCGGTGCTGGGCGGCAGGCCCCACCAGCTGTCTATTTTACACACGGTGTGCATAGCTGTCAGTGCTACTCATTTACTCTTAATGACCTCTCCAAACAACCCATCTCCAAACACAGTCACATTTTGAGACACCAGAGTTGGGAACTTCAACACAGGAACCTGGGAAGACACACATTTCAGCCTAAAACGCCATCTGAACGCCTCGTCCATGTTCCTGCCACCACAGTCACAGCTGAGAGCTTGTCTCGTGAAGTCTGTCCTAGGACTTCAACCCCAGTCTACAACCGCCGCTCTCTCTTCCACATTGCCCTCATTCTTGCTTTATCTCTACTTGGATTTTAAAACAGGAGATGACTAGAATCCTTAGAATGTATTTGCCCAAGGGTTAGCTCCTGTCTGAAAAACAAATAAGTTTATAAAGTATGCCCTCGGCTTCCCCGGTGGCTCAGTGGTAAAGAATGCATCCACCAATGCAGAAGATGCAGGGTTCGATCCCTGCATCAGGAAGATCCCCTGGAGGAGGAACTGGCAACCCACTCCAGTGTCCTTGCCTGGAGAATCCCATGGACAGAGGAGTCTGACTGGCTGCAGTCCACAGTTTCCCAAAGAGCTGCACACGACTGGTGACTGAGCACATACACAGAGTATGTTCCGAACACTTTTGAAGGTCTGCCGGCCGAGACAAAGCAAAATCTGTAATATCAGGGTTGAGTTCAGGAAGATATAATAAACTCACTTTTATGAAATGCTAACTGAGATTATAGGGGGAAACTTGTATGTAAAACAGACCATACCTCTATTTCCCAAGCGTTTATGTTGATGCTTTGTACTCAGCAGACATTTCCATCCTTACACATATAACTTGTAAAATTTAAATTATTTTGGCTGCTACAGCTAAGGATACAGCTCTTCTATTTTGCTTACTGCTATTTCCCAGGGCTCAGAATCTACATAAAATTATCAGACACTCATCCATTCCTCATGGGAGTAGTAAAGATACAGCCCTTTGAAAAATAATTTCCCCACATAAATTCAAGGCCTTAAAAATGTTTATTGAGTCAGTAATTCCAACAGGATTCTAATGTAAGGACATTATTCTAAATATAAAAATCTTTTGCACAAAGATATTTAATGGCACATGGATGTGTAACCCTGAAGACAGAATTTACATATGTTTATAAACAGGTCAAATCCTTGATAAAATAACAATAAAAATAATAGCTTAATAGTGAACAACTTACTATGTGTCAAGCATTAAGCCACATGTTTTATAAATATTATTTGAACTAATCATCATGACAACACCATGAATTAAGTTTGATTGTCCTTATTTCTATAGATGGAGAACCTGAGGCTTAGAAAGATCAAGTAACTGGTCCAAATTTAAGCCGCTATTAACCCAGGGATCGAACCCAGGTCTCCCGCATTGCGGACAGATTCTTTACCAGCTGAGCCACAGGGAAGCCCAAGAATACTGGAGTGGGTAGCCTTTCCCTTCTCCAGGGAATCTTCCTGACCCAGGAATTGAACCAGGATCTCCTGCATTGCAAGCGGATTCTTTACCAAGTGAGCTACCAGGGAAGCCCTATGACGGCAGGGGCGCCTCCAAAGTAACTAGCCTCTGCCAGGAAGCAATGTGGCCAATCTGCAAAGTAGGAACTGACACTAGGATTATTTGCCTCTCACTTCCCACAGTTTTCAAGGCCACATTCCCTTCGAGTCTACATCATTCTCATTCTTTCCCTCTCTTCCACTCAGGACTCAATACGTTAATCAATTTGTCCTTTGGTGTTGAATAAAGGTAACTTCCTTTCTGAGTCTGAATTTAAAAGGAGACAGCTGAGAGTTAATGTCACTGGCTCTCAACGTGTGGGCTAGGACCCAGGAGAGTCCCTGAGATCTCTTCAGGAGACGGTCAAGATTTACTTCATAACAAATCTGAGACATCCATTGCTTTTTTCACTCTTGCTATTTTGCAAGTAATTTACAAGCACTTCCCAGGAACTACAGGATAGATCCCATCTCAACAGACCAAATGCAGAAATAGATCAGATTGGTGCCTTCTGTTAAGCCAGACATTAATCAGATTTGCAAAAATGGAGGGGGTTGGGGACTTCACTCTTCTCACTAATCTTTTTTATTTTGGAAAATGTAGGTCTTTTTCATTAAGATATTCTTTATGCTAACATGTAATGGTCTTATTCTATTTAGTTGTAAATTTTCGCTTTAAATTTTTATACAGCAATATCAATAGTTACGACTCACATAAACAAGAGTTCTCTGGAATTCCCAGTCATTTTTAAAAATATAAACGTGTTTTAAAACAAAAATGTAAGAATCACTGACCTTGATAAGTTATTCAATAATAATGAAGTCCCTGTTAGCAGCTCCAGGTCAGCAAAGAAAACATTTTGGAAGACGTGGCATTTCTAGCAGCTTTGATCTTTATCACAAACATGGACACCTACTTGACCTAAGTTTGCTTTCAAGTTCTCATCACTGCCTCAAGATCTTTAAAAAAGAAAAGAAAAGAAAAGAATGCGGGCTACTGCACTTACATCCAACCCCAATATTCAGGGACGAACAACTCATTTGTCCTTAAAGCTAATAACATTTGCTAAGTACCTACGTGAATCAAGTATTTAATACAATCAATATTTGGCAGTGCTGAGACATAAACCTAAGTTTTCTTATTCCAAGTCAATTGCTCTTTCCCCTACATTGCCACTAAATAATGTTTTAAAGCAATCAACTTCAGTACCCCCAGCAGCACCTTCACCACCCACTGTGCCGGTATATAGCTGCCCACTCGCCCACCCACCTCCTGCTTTCTCTCAATTTCACACACACACATACACACTCTTAATAGAAACTAACTGGACCCATATTTTCTGAAATAAAAAGAGAAATCACCATTTTGACCTTTGATCTCTTATGGAAAAATAGTCTCTTAACTATGACAGAAAAGGTTCTTGCTTCATTTCCATTGATAACAGTATTATTGAGCTATTTCCTTGCAACACTTAACAGTTCTCCATGGTTTTTATTCAATGTCTCAATCCTTAAAATAACTTGTGAGTTAAGTATTATTATCCCCACTTTACAAACGAGGCAACTAATGCCTAGGGAGAGCAAATAACTTCTCCCTGGTCACGTAGCTATTCCATTACAGAGCTAGGATTCATACTCAAATTTCTCTTTTTGAAATGCCTCAAATCCTAAACTAGCCCTTTATCCTCCTTTGAGATTTTCATTTTTCTTATTTCTATATGTGGTACATGGAATGGAGTTACTGGCTTGGCTCTCTCGTGGTGGCTGGATGCGGCGCACACAGGCACGGGGAAATGAAGTTTTATTCCTATTATCTACGAGCTGACTTTCCTTGTAAGATAGTTTTAGCTCCTACTGTGTTATGGTTCCTCGGAAGTTTAAACAACAGGTCATGAAGCAAATGAAATGATGAGTAGCGGTATTTATTCACCCAGCTCTTTTGAGTTCAGTAAAAAATAATAAATTGGCTTTCTTTTTTAATGTTAACCGAGACGCGAGAGAGCCCTCATGCAGTCCAGAGAGGAGGGAAAGAAATATGGACAGTGGCAAGTACAGTTAATTGAACATTTTATAGAACATTGGGAGAGTTCAAGGAAAGTGCATTTCCCATTTTTTATCTTCCCATGTTTAATGAAAATCCACCTATTATGACTGCATAGAAAAAGAAGAAATAAAAGAGAATTATCATTTTTATTTCTACTTAGCAGCTCAGCCAAGCATTTGAGTTTGCCAGGTCTAGAGGCGAAACGTGGATAGTTGGCTGAAAGGGACAGGAGAGGACAAAGGTATCCACCCCAACCCCTCTCACCCACATTAGAACCATCATTTCCCTGGCTGCACAGTTAACTTTTGAAGTGAATTCTAAAGCAGGCGAAGCTTTCTTTCAATTCCCAGGACTCCTCCTGTTCAGGGCTTTATCTTCTGTCTCTCCAGTGGGTGCCCTGCTCCCTTCTCCCTCTGGTGTCTGTATCCAGACGAGCTAAAAGTGTGCTCGACCAGCTTTGGTGGAATGCAGTACGGTATTCCAGTGGTGGGTCCAACACCACCTGTATTTCACTGATGATCAAAATCAATAGGTTAGAAGAATGAAGCTCTAGCATGAAATTTTAGGAAAGGTGATTACTCATTAGAAGCTGGGTTTTGAAACGCAAGTCCAGCCATAGTGTCAAGATGGGCTCGACAAGCAGGGTTTCCGAAAGCGCGATACGGGGAGAATGAGAAGCAAGACACAAGAATTCAGAGAAAAGTGAGGATCAGGGGACCAACACCGCTCCAAGGTGAAGGTCCAGAAACTGAACCCAAGCCAGCTTTATTATACTCTCAGCCATGAATGAAAGAATATGCGGGGAGTTAAGCTATAACTTATGTGGCCTTCAGGGTCAAAGAACAAAATGATCCTTAACCACTGAGTAACTAAGAACCAGTAATCAATAACAAATCAGAAACTAAGATGAATATTCTTATCTATAGATTTTCCACCAGATACGTAAAACGTGTGACTCTGCGACGCCAGCTGAGAAACAGACTGGGGTCACTTTTCTGACCCCAGGATCATAGCTTGTTTTCAAGACTATGAACTGTCCCCTCTGGACATGTTCCAAGAGTCTCATGCCTTATAGCATCCAGTTTATCAATAATTATAAATTTCTTTTGTGGTCCTTCCTGGGGCCTGCTTTTCTTTTATTCTTCCTGTCTCCTACACCATAGTTGTTACCCTTTTAACCTAATCATTACATTTTGAAGTCAAATTTTCAGTAATGAAGAGTGTATAAATCATATTACTGCTTTCATTTTCTGCATATTCACTTTCTGATAAATATATAACTCTTCCATGAAACTTTTAGAGGATATTGTACTTCAATTTTTGATAGCTGATAAGTATTAGGCCCTAAGTGCCTATTAGCAAGAAAATGGAAAAGAGGAATGGAGGAACAGAAGGAATCCAAAGGAAGGAAGAGAGAAAAGTGAGACTTTTAAGAAGAAATGATGCTTTCTCGAGGATTTTCCACTGCACCACCCTTCACCATGAGGGCCCCAGGATGGATGAAATCGATGCCGAAGGTGAAAGGCTTTTTCAAGAGCAAACGGGGATGCTGAGTCTCTGCATTCCCAGTCCAGAATATTTTGCACAGCTGTGCTAGGATTCACGCTGTTTCAGTGACTTGGTTATAAAACCACCGTTTTCTAGATGCATTCTCTGGAGAAGTTTGGTAATTCCCAAATCCCCATGTGGTCTTACTATCTTTTCTCCCCTTAACCGAGCAAACCACGTGCAGCTCTATGATGTTTGATTTCCAAGGAGAAATAAAAATGCTAATATCACGTGTTTTGGTCATTCTGCTTAATCCGCTCTCTGCCCTTCATTGCTTTGTTCCCCGTGTTAGGGGAAATGACCCCGTAAGTGATCCAGACACCCATGCCGACTGGTTCCCACCTGGGTTTGACCATGGAAGAAAAAGTAAGTGAGAGGAAGGCAGAACGGTCTCACTTCCGCTGACAGGCTCCCTCCGCAGTCTAGAGGGGCATCTCTGCACCCCCACATGGCCCCCGCCCCCACAACAGCGCCTCGCTTCAAAGACCCGGATCCCACAGTCTTCCCAGGGCTCCAGCTAGCGCCCCAGCTTCGGAAGCTCTGGTAACATTTCCTGCTGCTTCCCCGGGCAGAGCTGGAAATTATGATCTCCTGCTGCCAGTACCTTGACTGACTTGCCATCTCAAACTTGGCTTCTTAGGTCTTCATCAGCTGAGTGACCGTTTGGGCATGAAAGTCTGTTTGAAATGCCTACGGAGTTTGCTGCTTCTTGGCCGGACCCTCCTACCTCTCAGCTCCTCAGCTGATGTCTTCTCCCTTTGAAAGAGAGCTCTTTGTTCGGCCCCTGATGTCCTCCCACTCTGTCGGAATCCCCCAGCCTCACTCCTCGGGGCCAGACCTCACAAATGCAAGGTCTGCAGACAGAGAAAGCAGATGGACAGGAGAGCTCAGAGGCGGGACGCTCCTCCACTTTCTTGATGGGAGGCCTTATAAACAACCACAGCCTGAGAACTCAAGGGAATAAGAATGACTGGTGGAAGTTAATACTCACTAGTAACACCCCGATGGTGCTAACGGTAAAGAACGCGCCTGCCGGTGCAGGAGACATTAGAGATGCAGGTTCCGTCCCTGGGTCGGGAAGATCCCTGGAGGAGGGCATGGCAGCCCACTCCAGCGTTCTTGCCTGGAGAATCCCCATGGACAGAGGGGCCCGGCCAGTGACCGTCCGGAGGGCTGCAAGTGGGACCAGCTGGACATGACTGAAACGAGTTAGCACACAGCACAGGAACCAGTGTCCCTACACACACACACACACTCACAGACACAGACACATACTCACACACTCTCTCACACATGCACTCACACACACACTCTCACACACACACACTCTCTCACACACTCACACACACTCACACACTCACACACACACACTCACACTCACACACACGCCCACACACACACTCACAGACACATACACACACACACTCATACACACACACACTCACACTCAGATACACACACACACATTCACACACACACCCCTACACACACTCACACACACACATCCTACATACACACACGCGCGCGCGCACACGCTCACACCCACACACACACACACCCCTACACACATACACTCACACACACACT